>NC_059104.1:77491854-77803818 GCF_020740685.1 Jaculus jaculus | reverse complement strand
CTTTCTCTCTAAGCACAAGAATTAAGTTCAAATGGATTAAAGAATTTAACATCAGACCTGAAACTCTGAAACTGCTAGAGGAAAAATTAGGGGAAACCCTTCAACATATTGGTCTTGGCAAAGACTTTCTGAATATAACCCCAATTGCTCAGGCAATAAAGCCACAGATTGACTGCTGTGACCTCATGAAATTACAAAGATTTTGTACAGCAAAGGACACTGTGAATAAAGCAAAGAGGTAACCTACAGAATGGGAAAAATATCTTTGCAAGCTATCCATCAGATCAAGAATTAATATCTAGGATATACAAAGAACTCAAAAAATTAAGTAATAAGTGAGCTGTAGAGATGGCTTAGTGGTTAAACTCTTGCCTGTGAAGCCTGAGAACCATGGTTCAAGGCTCAATTCTCCAGGACCCATATTAGCCAGATGCACAAGGGAGGGAGCACATGTGTCTGGAGTTTGGTTTGCAGTGGCTGGAGGCCCTGGCGTGCCCATCCTCTCAATCTATCTGCCTCTTTCTCTCTCTCTTTGTCGCTCTCAAATAAGTAAAAATAAACAATTTTTTAAATTAAATACTAAGAAATCAAACAAGCCAATTAAAAATGGGCTATGGAACTAAATGGAGTGTTCTCAAAAGAAGAAATACTAATGGCATATAAGAATCTAAAAAATGTTCTACATCCCTAGTCATCAGTGAAATGCAGATTAAAACTATGTTGAGATTCCATTTCACTTCAATCAGATTGGCTACCATCATGAAAACAAATGACCATAAATGCTGGTGAGGGTGTGGAAAAGAAGAACCCTTCTACACTGTTGTGGGAATGTAATATGGTCCAGCCATTGTGGAAATAAGTGTGGAGGTTCCTAAGACAGCTAAAAATTGATCTACCATGTGACCCAGCTATAGAACCCCTAGGCATATATCCTAAGGACTCATCTCATTTCCTTAGAAGTACATACTTAACCATGTTTATTGCTGCTCAATTCACAATAGCTGAGAAATGAAATGAAAAATAGCCTAGATGTCCCTCAACTGATGAATGGATAATAAAGATATGGCAAATTTATACAATGGAGTTCTACTCAGCAGTTACGAAAAATGAAGTTATGAAATTTTCAGGAAAATGGATGGATCTGGAAAGTATTATACTAAGTGAGATAATCCGGGCCCAGAAAGCTAAGCATCATAGGTTCTCTCTCATATGTGGATTCTAGTTACAGATGACTGGGCTTCTGTGTAAGAAAGAAAAATCTCAGTCGCAGGGGCCAGTAATCTAGAAAAGAGATGGAAAGGGAAGAGGCAGGAAGGGAGGGGGGTACTTAATAGGATGGTATTGTATATATGTAAGTAGAAGAATAGATTAATGGGGGTAAAAAGGCCCAAACTGAGGTCTGTGGAAGAGATTGAATAAAGGAAAGGTGGAGGGACAGCTAATCAAACTCTAAGAGGATATAAATAAATCATATGTAATTCTACTTTTTTGGACATTGTAACACTCAGGAGCTGTAGATTGTTGCCAGAAATTTTCAGTGCCAGGGATGGGATATCTTCCAGTGAGTTGTTGGCCAAGGAGGTCCCTGATGCCCCCAAAACCTCATAGGCCATTGCCAAGGTCCTTGATTTCCCACCAGGAATAGATGGTAAGACCCTATTGCTGAAGACTCCATATACCTGTGCTGCAAGAAAACTGAGAAATACTGTTGGATCTGTGCTGATAACTTCCTCCATGTAGACCAGTTGACAGAAAGCTGGAAGAAGCCATTCTGCATGCAGTTCAATGTGAGAAAGAGAAATCACCAGTGAAGATACTCATCAGTGGACACTGCAAGCCTTATAATTGGCCAGCCAGGCCAAATGAGCCAATGGGTACAATAGTGGAACGTCTGTTATGGGGGAAACCAACTGCCCTCTAATTGGACTGGATGCTCGCTCCATGGGAGGGAATACATCCCTGATACTGAAAACTTAAAACAGGAGTAGGCATGAGCCCTAGGGGTGTAACGTCTGCTGTTGTTTGGCCAAGTGTATATAGTATGCTTATGAAACTGCCCAGTAAGCACTTTTAATATTCATACCCTTATATTAATGCTACTCTCATTGTTGGTTGAGAATCTACTCTTTTCAGATGGCAGTGATCTTGGGATGACTCAGAAGGAATGATGGTGATGGTAAGAAATGACCACAGTGCTCAGTACTGCAATATCTCTATCACACTTTCCAAGGCTCAGGGTCTAATGTGGAATGGGTGTCAGAAAGAAGGTGAGAACCAAAGGAAAGGCAGAACTCCATAAATCATGCTCCCTCCAGACACAAAATGGCCTGGATATCCATGGCCTCATAGTGTCTAACACCACCTGCATAAGATCATCATAAGAGGAGGAAAAGATCAAGACATCAAATGTAAAAGAGAGACTAATTGAGATGGGAAGGGGATATGATGGAGAGTGGAGTTTCAAAGGGGCAAATGGGGGGGAGGGAGGGTATTACCATGGGGTATTTTTTATAATCATGGAAGTTGTTAATAAAACAATTCAAAAATAAGAAAAAGAAGAAACAGGCCTCATATCTACTCTAAGACATGATTTTCTCATCTGAGAACTGATAATAAAAGCATCTGTCAGACCAGAGAGATTGCTTCGTGGTTAAGGTGTTTGCCTGTGAAGCCTAAGGATCCAACCTCGAATCTCCAGATCCCATGTAAACCAGACACAAAAAGGTGAGGCAAGTACAAGGTCACGCATACCACTAGGTGATAGAAACATCTGGAGTTCAATTACAGTAACTGACGTAAAGTGATTCAGCATCATTTTCTACCTCAGTTACTTGGAGGGAAGGTGAGGAAATTAGTACAGGGTTCTTTGAGAATGGGGGAATAACATAGGTCATCATCTGATATCACTGGCCTGAAGAAGGACATGGGAATCTCACCTATGTGTCTACCACCACCCATCATTGCAAAGAATAAAGGTGCTAGTTATTTAACAAGAATTAACAAATTTAAACCTCAAAGCAATCCTGTATGTTAGCCCACTCCCCCTCTCCCTCTCCCTCTCCCTCTCTCTCCCTCTCCCTCTCTCTCTCTCTCTCTCACTTTCTCTCAGTCTCTGTCTCTTCTCCCTCCCATCCTTCTGTGCTTCTGACCAGTGAACTCACTTCACAGCCAAGGAATTATGGCAGTGGGCTCATGATCATGGAATTCACTGGTCTTACCATGTGCCTCACCATCCTGAAGCAACTGGCTTGGTAGAATGGTGGAATGGCCTTTTAAAGAAACAGCTACAGCTCCAAATACTTGGGAATAGCTTGGAGGGCTGGGGGATTGTCCTCCAGCAGACTGAATATGCTCTGAAACAGTTTCCTATATATGGTACTGTTTCTCTTAGAGCCCAGATTCATGGGTCCAGAAATCACGGGGTGGCAATGGAAATGGTCTCACTTGCCATCACCCCAAGTGGCTCATAAGCTAAATTTTTGCTTCCTGTTCCTTCACCATGTCATTCTGCTGGCCTAGAGGTCTTGGTGCCAGAGGAGAGTTTGCTTTTGCCAGGAGACATAAAGAACATTCCATTGAACTGGAAGCTAAGACTTCCTCCTGGCCTCTTTGGGCTCCTGATATGAGATTGAAGTTACAGAGGTAACAGGAATGATTTATCAAGATTATCGGGGGGGGGGGGATTCAGACACCTCTGCAATGGAGGTAACGAAGAGTATGTCTGGAGTGCAGGAGATCCTTTAGGGTATGTCTTGGTGTTACCATGGATATCCATGGTGTTACCAAAGTTGATGGACAACTGCAACAACCCAATCGAGGTAGTGTGATAAATGGTCCAGATCTTTCAGGAATGAAGGTATGGTTCACCCCTCCAGGAAAAGAACCAAGACCTGCTGAGGTGTTTGCTGAAGGTGGAGGAAACAATGGGTCTAAGGCCACATGACCAGTTACAAAAATGAGGACTGTAATTGTCATGCTTCTGTCCTACCTTGTTAAGGAGTGCTTGTACATATCTACACCAATATTAAAATTATATCACTAGCTAACTGTTGTTGAATTTGTATTAGACTTATTATATTAGAGACCAAGCATTCCTCAAGGAACCTTGCTTTGTGTTGGCGGAAGATTTTGCATTTGCATTACCAGTTGTACATGGGATAGTTATACCATGTTAGATGGAATTATGAGTTTGTTACTGTTTAGATTTGGTAATTAAGTATGATGTAAGAAGACATGGTTTGGTGTCAAGTTGACAAGTGGTGGACTTCTGATAGTTAAGGTGTTGTCAACTTGATCTCTTTGGTAATACACAGAAATGCCTTTCAGGTATGTCCCTGAGGTTGCTGCCAGGAAGGACTACCTGAAGGAGGAAGTCCTTCCCCAGAGTGAGCCCTTCCTCTCAGAGGGGGACTTTATATAAGGAAGCTCTGGGTAAAAAGACCCCTTTCCTTCCTTGTTTCCTTCCTTCCTTCCTTCCTTCCTTCCTTCCTTCCTTCCTTCCTTCCTTCCTTCCTTCCGTCCTTCCTTCCTTCTTTCCTTCCTTCCTTCCAGTTGGCTGCTGGAGCTGCTTGCTATCGTCCTGTGTGGATTGATGACCAGTGCAGACTAAAGACCAGCATCAACTTAAGACCCACGTGGACTGAAACCTAGCAGCTCCTCAGGAAGCCTCCAGGCCTTCAGTGTTGGATTGGGACTGCTGGCCATGTGAACTGAGCAGCTATAGGGTTCCTTAATTCTCTGGTCTTCAAGTATTGTACTACCATAAGCTAATCCAATAAATTTCCTTTTCAATATAATTCATTTCAGCAGTTCCATTCCTCTAGAGAACCCTGACTAATATAGATTTCAGTGTTCTCCTGCTTTAGCTCATCACAGTCACTAATCCAAAGAGAACTCCCTAGTGGATGTCTTTTGCACTGCACACTCTTTCCAGGAACCCAACAAGACAAAGTCACAATGATAATCATTATCACCTGTTTCTTGACCCTTCTATTGACATCATAATTTATTTCACAAATTAGTTGTGAGAAATAAATAAAACACGATATGTTCACCATTGGCAAAAGCACCCTTCTTTCAGTATGAGAGAGCTTCATGGACGACACCCGGCAGAGTGATCACTGTGCACATGCTTTGGTGCGCACTTATGCTGCAGTGATACTAGTGTGTTGTGTATGGCCTGTGAACTTTGGGCAACACTGTGACCAGGCTTTCTAGATGACAGGGAGTAGAGATTGCTCTATATTCAGGTCACTGCCACAACCATCAAATGCCTGCAGCCCTTTTGCTCTTGGTGTGCAACAATGACACATAGATATTCATTACAAGTCTTTAAATTTGCATATGCATAGTTGAGCACCCTTTGTACACATTATTTTTCTCATGAACGACAGTTTTTTAGTCTTTAGCTATTATTTTTATATCCTTCTACAAAGAACAATTTCCACAATCTTTTGAGAAAAGCGGCAGTATAGAAATAAGTAATATTTTAGCCATAGTAGGGCCTCAGAATGCGCCCCAGATGCTGTGTGGATCTGCCTATTTCTAGCACAGCCAGGACCATCATACTCCATATACTGACAGGAAAACAATCATCATATCTGAAAAAATCCTTTTCCCAGTGTGCATACCTACCAAAAATCACTTCATTTTACCTGACAGCTTTTCACAGTTTGCTTTCTAGGTAGGGGTAGATCTGTGAGATCTTTAAGGTCAGCTCACCTTCACTATGAAAGATAAAGAAATAAGACCTCACCCTGCCCTCACAAGGAAACCTGAGACAATCCATTGTACTGCCTGGGGAAAATGCCCTCCAATCTCCCTAGAGCAGCCTCAGCAACCCAGACCAAACCCAGACAACTTCAGCTATGCTGATCAAAATGCAATGTACTCTGGTGGAAAATTCCACAGGGAATTGAGGGGACTAAAAATCTTAAGTCAAGAGACAGATTTCCATGTGGGTAGAAGAGTTAGAAGAATGATCAAGTTGTTATCACTCCTTAACATTCAAGGGCAAGGATGATGGTGCCTAGCAGGAAAGCCAGCAAAGTCATTCGAGGAATGGGATTTAAGAGTATCTGAGGCATTGGCTTTTGATGTAGAGGAATTGAAATGTTTTCAAAAGAGAAATGATGACTGATAGGTGGCCTTAGAATAACTAGGGATACAGATGGTGCTTAATAACCAATACTAGCAGCTAGAAAAAAAATCAGGTATATAGAGGGCCAAAGATAAAATTTTGGAGACCATCACTGTCCCCAAATGAAGGGACTGGGAGGTAGTGAAGATAACAACGAAAGCAGCCTCAGAAAGGATAGCCTGACCACCTGACCATAAGGAAATTATACACACACACACACACACACACACAAAGAGGAAAAAAAGAAAGAAAAAGAGCACCAAAACTTTAGGTAATTCTGTCCCATGATTCAAAATGGCTAAAAAGAAAGGGCCAAACAAAGCCACTCCCTTTGCAAGACATTAGCAAGCTGCAGTTTTCCCCTTCCAAAGAGTAGATATCAGTTCGTGAGGGGAAAAATTAGTTTTAAATGGTGACCTTTAAAAGATGGAGTATTTTTCAAGAACTGAACAGTGAAGAGAAAGAAAGAGATATGAGAGCAACCTGACTGCATAGGGTGTGAGAGAAGACTGTGGGAACCTCCTGGATTGTTACTCTTTGAGTTGTCTCAAATCTGCATGTGTTTGTAGATAAAAGAAGAGAATGAAGCCATAAGGAAGTTACAGAAAAGAAGCAATACATAAGGCATGGATAGAGGGATTTGGAGAAGGGAGTAATGGCTTCCTACAGAAACACAGATACACTGGTCTCATTGGAGAGCCACTGAGCTTTCCTGTTGCATTTGGTTGTCATGTCACGATGCCTCAAGAAGAGGGGAAGAGAGGAGAGAGATAACAGGAATACTGGTGACCACCTCATGTATTTCATAGTATTCCTTTGCTCATTTTTATAGCAGGATATTATGAAGTGCTCATAACTAATTACCTTTCTATTCCCAATGCATGGTTCAAACCCCAGGCAAATGAAATGTATTAATGTCATGCCATTGCCATTCATGCACCTCAGTCAGACTAGAACCCATGGGCACCTTGAATGTCCCCACTTCTTTAAAAACACACACACACACATTTTTATTTACTTATTTCAGAGAGAGAGAGAGGCAGAGAATGGGAGAGAGGAACAGAGAGAGAGAGAGAGAGAGAGAGAGAGAGAGAGAGAGAGAGAGAGAGAGAGAGAGAGAATGGGCATGCTAGGGCCTCCAGCCACTGCAAAAGAACTCTAGATGCATGTGCCTCCTTGTGCATCTGGCCTGTGTGGATCCTGGAGAATTGAACCTAGGTCCTTTGGCTTTGCAGGCAAGTATTTTAACCATCAAGCCATCTCTCCAGCCCCAGAATTTTTTCATCTTTTTGACTTTTTTTTTTCAATATAGGGTGATGGGATTAAAGGCTTGTGACACCATGCCCAGCTTCATCCTTTCTGTTTTTGTTTTTGTGGAGGCAGGGTCTCACTCTCTAGGCCAGGTTGACCTGGACTTCCCTCAGTTCCATTCTGTCCTCAATCTTAACAGCAATCCTGCCTCTGCTTCTTGAGTGCTGGGATTAAAGGCATGCACCACCCACCACACAGGCCATACATTCTTTCTCTATCTCTCCTTCTTTCAAATATATTCTTTTGGGCCTACTATGGTGGCACACTCTTTTAATCCCAGTACTTGGGAGTCAGAGATAGGAGGATCACTGTGAGTTCAAGACCACTTTTAGACTACATAGTAAATTCCAAATTACAGGTCAGCATGGGCTAGAATGAGATCCTACCTTGAAAAACAAAAAGGAGCAACAACAAATTATACATAAAGATATATATATATATACATATATATACTGGTGCTTGAGTGATGGCTTAGCGGTTAAGGTGCTTGTCTATGAAGGCTGTGCCTCTCAAGTGCTGGAATTAAAGGCATGTACCACCACACCAGGCTTTGCCTTTTTATTTTTAGTTTTTTGAATGTACCCACTTCTGCAAGAAGTCGGCACTTGACCTCTGAGGCCTTTTGGAAACAATGTATGTACAGGTCAAAGTGTGAATGCCCTCTGAAAGTCAAACACTGGCAGAAATGAATTGATAAATAAACTGGGTCCTTAACCTTTACTGAGAAGGATATCCCATGCACTCCCCAGGAGTTTTAAGGCTTAATATTCAGTTACTCCATTAGCTGGCTTGATGCCATAGTTTATTGGGTGCTTTCTCCTCTGTCTTCCTCATTTCTAACTGGTTATTACCTTTAAGTTTCAGAATATATTTCCTCTCATTGTTTCAATTCATGACCATAATCTCCTTTCCATAGGTACATATGTTTGTATACATACACCCAGCTCTATAAAGATATATGTCACATACTTTATCATTAACCTTTTGACATATGGAAAGAACCTTGCAATGGGTCACCACAATCAGTGACAGGGTATTTTTGTCATTTGAAAAGAAAAGTTGAGCTGGAGAGATGGTTTAGCAGTTAAGGCACATGCCTGCAAATCCTAAAGATCCATGTTTGACTCTACAGGTCCCACATAAGCCAGACCCAAGGTGTCACAAGTACACAAGGTTGCACATGCACGCCAGGTGGCACACAAATCTGGAGTTCGATTACAGTGGTTGGATGCCCAGGTGTGCCAATTCTCTCTGTGTCTCTCACTGTCACTCCCAGTCTCACTCTAACACATTAAAAAAAAAAAAAAAAAAGCAGAAGAGTCACACGTGTGCACTGTCATACCTAAACACCTAAGAAGACTTATCTAAAGTTGATAACAATGATGTAAGAGTCTCCTCTTTTCAAATCTTATATTTATATCTCTATTCCATTTTGAGTTTTGTACATGGCATGAGTCTTTCATTGTGGAGTTTCATTTTAATCAGTATTCTCTCTCTCATAAACAATATTCTTTGCACTGCTGTTGAGGATGAAGTCACTATGTGTGACTTCACATGGTCACATGGGTGAAGGGGACTGGGTACTTGTTTTAGTATTTTGGATCCTTTAAATTTTTGTATGGATTATATAGTCAGCTTATTACTTACTGGAAAGAAACGAGCTGGGATTTTAAAATGGATTACATTAAATCTGTACATCAAATTGGGGGATGATGCCATGTTAACGATATTAAGCCTTCTAATTCATGGACAGAGGGTACTTTTTCACTTCAGATTTCTTTAAATGTTTCTATACCTGTATAATTTTGAGACCATTAATTTTACACTTTCCACACTTGATCTCAGTCAAAAGACCAAGAAGGACTCTTCTTACACTTTCTTGCAAGATGTGTTGCCATTGTTAGTGTGTTGCTTGTTTCATTTCAGGAGTCATTGGTCCTCTATTGGAATCTGACTGATAATTTTGCATATTTATCTTCAATCCTTCAACCTTTGAGATTTTCTGTGAACAATTTCATGCCAGTTGCAAAGTGAGAGAGACTTACTTCTTTTTTTCCAATATGAATACCATTTATTTATTTCTAACCAATTTTCTAACAGTGCAATGTTGAATAAAAGTTTTATGAATAGTAATCCTTTTCTTTTCCCTGATGTAAAGGGAAAGAATTCCTTCATTTCACATTAAGTATGGTGCTATCTTTGAGTGTGGTTTTCTTTCTGTTCCATAGATTCTGTTTAGCAAGTTGAGGAATTGTCTTTCTGTTCAATTTATTGAGTACTTTTATTATAAAGAATTTTGTTTTAAAAGTGTTTTATATTACCATAAAATATATACATACATACACACACACACACACACACACACACACACACACACACACACACACACACATATATATATATATATATATATATATATATATATATATAAAGTTTTGTCTTTTATTCTACTGGTATGTTGTGTTATATTAATGGGTGTTGGATGTTAAAACAACATTGCATTGTGTTGCAGTAAGTTCTGTTTTGTCATAGTGTAAAAGTCCCGGTGTTTCATGAAGCACTTCATAGTACTTTCAGAGGATTTTGAATGCATATTCATGAAAGATATTAGTCTCTAATTACATGTCTTGAAATGTCTTTGTCTTGTTTTGCATTAGATTATGTTTGCCCAAGGGAATGAACTCCCCCTTTCTCTCCCTCTTCATCCTGGGGATAGGAACTCCTCTTTCTCTTCTCCTTGAACAGTCTATTAAGAATATTGTATATGGAGCTGGAGAGACCGCTCAGTGGTTGAAGTACTTGCTTCCAAAACCTAATGGCCTGGGTTCAAATCTGCAATACCCATGTAAAGGAAGATGCACCACAGAGTGGTACATGTGTCTGATGTATTTGGTGATTTTTTGCAGCACTTAGAGGCTCTGGTATATTCATTCTCTCTCTCTCTCTCTCTCTCTCTCTCTCTCTCTCTCTCTCTCTCTCTCTGTCTTTCTCTTTCTCTATCTCACACACACTTTCTCTCTCTGCTTGCAAATAAATAAATACAATATTTAAAAAATAATTCTTTACATGATATGTTTATCAGTGAAATCATTCATCTCAGATTTTTTTCTCTGTGTGTGGCAATAAACTGACTGATTAAATATCTTCTCTGTTATTTGCTTTTAATTGCTACTTGACACACTGGTGTTAGTTCGTATCTTTTTTGAGCTATAGTTATGTCATCTAGGTTATCTAATTTGGTGACATTCAAGGGTTATTAGCTATTAGTTCTATGAGGTCATTAGCAATATCCCTTCTTTCATTGCTGATTTTAGCAATCTGAAATGTCTTTTGTGTTTTGTTGTTCAGTTAAGCTGAAGTTTGTTTGGCTTTGTTGATATTAGCAGTGAAACAAATTTTATTTTTCTGAATTTTCTTTATTCTCATTATTCTCTTTTTATCCCCATTCATAGTCATTTTTTCCTTGACTTGTTTTCTTTGGGTTAGTTTTTTTTTTTTTTTTTTTTCCTGTATGTCTTAAGGTGGAAGGTTAAGATTATTACCTGGCCTTATTCTCTCCTTATACATAGGCATTTAAAACCCTGTCTAGGTTCAGGGAGATGGCTAAGTAGATAAACCTCTTGCACACCTGAATATTGGATTTTCCAACCCCAGCATCCATGTTAATATCACATGTATTTGGCAATCACCTGTAATCCCACTGCTTCAAGGGTAGAGATAGAAGGCCCTTTGGGAAAGCAGGCTAGTTAGACTGGCAGAATTTGTGAGCTCTGGGTTCAAGTGAGAGACTGTTTCAGAAACTAAGGAACAATCAAGGATGAGAATACCAACTTCTGAACTCTACATGTACACACACACTAACACAGATAAAAAATTAATTAAAAATTGTCTAGAGGAGGTCTTTATACATATAAATTATCTCTAAGCCATATTGTTTATGCAGCCCATTTCATTCATCACATAATCTTTTTTTCTAATTGCCCCTCTGATTCTTTCATCAGTTCATTGGTTATGTGAGTGTTAATCTCCACATATTTCTGTTATTCACTTTCATTTTAATTTCACTATGGTCAAATACCATGCATTGCATATCTCAGCTGTTTAAAATTTATGAAGTTTGTCATATAGCCCTGCATTTAATCCACAGAGACTAGTCCATGCTTATTTGAGATATTATACACTTTGCTGTTGATTATCAAAGTGTTTCATACATTATTTTTTGTTTCAAGCTTAATTCTTCTGTTCATGCCTTTTATTTGCTTTATCTTCTTCCTAGTTTTCTAAATTTTACTTCCTATCTTACTTTATCTATATTACTAAAAGTAGGATACTGAAATCTATAGCTCTTTTTGTTGAATTATTTTTCTCTTTAGTTTTACCAGTGTTTGCTTCATGTGTTTTGGGACTCTGTGATTTGATGCCTATATTTTTATATATTTTCATTTATTTACTTGACAGACAAAGAAGGAGAGAGAGAGAGAGACAGAGAGAGAGAGAGAGAGAGAGAGAGAGAGAGAGAGAGAGAGAGAGAAAGAGAGAAGAGAGAGAGAGTATGGACGTGCCAGAACCTCTAGCCACTGAAAACGAACTCCAGACATGTGCTCCCCCTTGTGCATCTGGCTAACGTGGGTCCCGAGTAATCAAACCTGAGTCCTTTGGCTTTGCAGGCCAATGCCTAACCGCTAAGCCATCCCTCCAACCCTATTTTTATAATTTCCTAGTAGATTAATCTACTTGTCATTATAAAATGCCTATTAAGCCATAATATATCTTGCTTTGGAAAGCGTAGTTTGTGGGTTAGCCACTTCAGCATTTTCATTCCATTTGTATGGTATTTATTTTTCTATCATTTTCTTTTTAGCCAATCTGTATATAAAATGTTGCACTCATGTATAACATATAGTTGGATCTTCCCTTTTATCAAGCTTAAAAATTTCTTCCTTTTGATTGTATTGCTTAATCTACTCACATTTAATTATATTATTAACATAGTTGTATTTACTTTTTTGTTTTATATGTCTCGTTTCTCTCATCCTCTTTTATTGCTTTCTTTCACAAAATTAATGTTTTTTGGTGTAATGTTTTAATTAATTTAATGATCTTCACTGTATTTTTCTGACCTGTTTTCATAGTGCTCACTCTAAAACTTACCATATAGATAACTCATCAAAATCTGCTTCAGACACAGACTCTGGATTAGTGAGCTTTGTATTATTACAATGGTAAATTTGGGTATCTGACTTTATAAAGTGAGAAATGTATTCCTTTCACAATTTAAGATATCTGAGGGCATGGCCCTTGTTTAGATAGGACACCTTAAAGTGGCAATGGCAATGGCAGGAGCAGGTACACAGAGAACAGTTACATCCTGAGCTGGGAAGCAAGTCCATGGGAGTGGCCAGGAATTTTTTTTTTTTTTTTTTTTTTTTTTGGTAATAATTTTCCTGTGAGAAAATCCTGGGTTGTACCAAAACTACTGAAGAGCGATATGCAAACTCTTTATACATTCATTTACCTAAAGACCTCCTACTGTGCTCTGCCTTTCCATAGTTCCACTCTGCAGACAGAGCCTTAAGCCATCTTAAAACTGTAATGCTTACTACAAAGAGATGTAGAAACAATTCTACATAGGTCTAGTCCCTCTTTCTACTATGTTATTAGTCTAGTACATATATATTATATTTATTTATATACATATGGTAAACTTAAAATTTATTATTTTAATTCATTATATGAGTTTTATAGAAGCTTAAAGAAAGGAACTCATAATATATTTATAGTTTTTTTTATTAATTATCCTGTTTGTCATTTCTTACTATTCATTTGTTCCTGTAGCCAAGTTACCATTCAGTGTCATTTTATTACTCTAGAATGGATTTGTTTCCACCCACCTCATTGACTGTTCTTTTTGTTGAATGGATTATATTTCTGCATATAATAATTACAACAATACAATTTTATACATATTGGATTTTACAATTTTTCTTTAAACAGAAAGAAGAAAGAAGTATTTATACTGCCTTTTATAATTGCATAATTACTTTTATCACTGATATTTACTTTTTCATGTTGATTTGAATTACTCTCTAGGGTCAACTTCTTTCAGTGTTAATAATGTCCTTTAAAATTGTTTATAAGGGGCTGAGGAAATGGCTTAGAGATTAAGGAGCTTGCCTGCGAAGCCTAAGGACCCAACTTTGATTCCCCAGGACTCACATAGGCCAGATGCACAAGAGGATGCATGAATCTGGAGTTTGTTTGCAGTAGCTGGAGGCTTTGCTATCTCTCAAATAAATAAATAAATAAAATATTTTAAAAATATTTTAAATTGTTTATAAGGTGGTATACCAACAACAATTTCTCATACTCCTTTTTAACCTAGAAATACTGTTATTTCACCTTCGATTTTTAAAATTAATGAGTTATAAATTTATTTTAGGCTCAAAAACTTCAAAGGGAAAAGTAGATATATGCCATACACCCATCTGCCATTATATATGTAGCCTCTTTCTGTCTCTCTCATTTTTGCTGACTCCTTGACAAATCATATCCATTCCATGTCTGTAATTTCATTATGATGCACTTCAGTATTATACATCTCATGTTTGATGAGCACACATTGACACGTGTCTACAATTGCAGCATCATACAGAAATGTTGCGCTGCCCTCGTGTCCTGTGTCCTTCATGCTCTGTTCCTCCTCTCACTTAAGATGCAGCCACTGGCAGCCATGGATCTTTTTTTTTTTTTTTTTTGTCCCCAACTGTTCTAAATGTCATGAAGTTAGAATGTAACAACATGTAGTCTTTCCTTTCCAATTTGGCTTTCTTTACTTAGTAATATGTATGTGTTTTCTCTACATATTTCATAGCTCAATAGCTCATTTCTTTTTAGCACTGAATAATATTTTATTGTCTGGCTATACCACAGCTTATTTATCCATCCGTCTACTATAAGACCTTGGTTGTTTTCAAGGTTTAGTAATTATGTATAAAGCTGTTATAAACATCCATGTGTAGGTTTTTATGTGGACATAAGTTTTCAGTTCATTTGTATAAATACAAAAGAGTATGTCTGCTGGACTGTATGGTGAAAATATGTTAGGTTTGATAACAAACTGTCATCCCAAGAAACTTACTAATTTGATTCCTATCAGTCATGCTTGCAAGCTCTCCTGACCCACATTATTGCCAAAGTATGATAGTGTCACTGCTTAGGATTTGGATCACTTCAACAGATACCTCATTAGTTTAAGAGTTACCTCATTGATTTACAGTTCTTTGGTAACCTTCTAAGGAGGCAAACACTGTGTGTTTACAGTCCTTCCTGGCCATGGTTCCAAAAGCAACAGATAACATAATTCCCTGAAGTACAAAGATAAAACAATATTTTGCTCAATATTATTACTTGCACAAAATGGTTTGCAGCAAATACTGGACAAAACGTTCTAATGTGTTACAGCTTTTCTGATTTCTCTATATTCTCAATAATGTGTGTGTGCTTGTGTGTGTGTGTGTGTGTAAAACATACTGAAACCAATAATAGCACATCTTGCTGACTTTGGCAATGCTATTTAAAAGTCTTTCAGCCCCTGTAAATACTCTTTCTTTTCATTATTCCACTCCTGGCCTATCTGTCTTTTGGTTTTCTGAAGTGTGAATATACTCTACACTATTGCTTTGCTTACCTGGTAAATCATCCTTTGAAGAACTTGAAATAATAGTTTCTTCCCTTTACATGACTGTCCAGAGGTGAGCAGACAGGAGTGGAAGTGCATAGATATGCAGCTGTTAGCTACAGCTGGGCCAAGTGCAGGTCATTGTTCTCCCATCTTCATTGCCTTCTTCTTTCACCTTTTCTTTCCTGCTCCAAACCATATCAATAGTGCCCTCCACCTATTTACACACCTGCACATATAGTTCACTAAAACCACTACCCTTGCTTCTCCACATTTAGGTCACTTCTGCAGCTCTGCTTTGCTATTGCTATCACTCATGGCAAGACTCTTAGAGGCATTTACTTCTCAGAGGTAAGATTACTAGGGTTTGGAGACCTTTGGGCTTATTGTCTCTGGAACCCAGGGAGAGGGAAGTGGTCTCCACTCACATGCTCAGACAAGGAATACCTTCCCCATCAAGGCAGCTTTCTAAGTCAAGTTTTCAAATATTAGTGGCTTCCCAATTTATGTGACTATGTTTGAGAGAGAGAGAGAGAGAGAGTAGATTCTTGGTTGTAAAACAGGAGCTCTGGAAGCCCTAGTGTATAGTTTTCTAATCTTTAACCCTGTTTTTCAACCCTTCCAAGGTGTGGACACATCATCACACACTCCACAATGAGTCTTCTCTGCTAAGCAGATCTCCAGTCACAATGTAGTTTACTTTCTGTAAATTAAACCTGACTGGCACTCCATCCAGTGACCTACTAGCAGTTGTCTGAAAGAAGTGGAAACACAGCTACCAAGGTCCCATTCACTGCTAAGTGAATGCGCCCCACAACTCCTCAGGAGAGAAAGCTCTTTCTGACGCTGCATCTCTTCATGTGCATTTTCATTAAAGCCATCATTTGTCATGTTAAGCAGCTGTTGCAACATAAAGAGTAACTGTCAAATAATATGGCAATTGGAAATGGTGACATTTTCTTTTTAATGTCTTTTTCCTCGAACTCTCTCTACCCTCCTTCAAACCCTTGCTACCGTGGCAATGTGCAAGTCTGACAAGTGCTTCTGTTTGCTGAGGAACAAAACCAGAATGGGAAACAGACTCTTCCTTGTCTCAGCGAGTTCCATGGGTTTCATGGGAAAGTGTAGCCTTCTGCTGTCACTGCTGGAGGCCCTGAGTGATTGGCTGTGCTAGTATCGCAGGCCAGTGGTTGCTGACCTTTGGCTCATAATTGTGTAGCTAGAAAGAGAGCACCTGTCACCACAGATAGCTGTCTGCCACCGGGAAGCACAGGTTTGGAAGCATGGGTTTACCCTGACTAAGAAGACTTCCCACTGCCTGTTCCTGGCGCTCCTTCCCCGGTTAACACTCGACACCAAGAAGTGCCAACAAATGTGACAGTTTTGTGTTTGTTGCTTGTTTGTTTTTATTCAACTAGTCTGCTGCTTCCAGAGCCCATCTTGGCAACCTTTCCTTCCCATTGATGAGGCCTTCTCAGTCCCAATTTTAAGCTCTATTCTAGGCTAGATTTTTAGATACATATTATCCTCACATAAAGGAGTGAGGCATCAGGGTTATTTTACAGGGCTCAGGAGTAAGTCGCATTGTCATAAAATACAATGATTCCTCTCAATGATGGAATCCACTAATTCCAATATCACATTTTGATACCACTTTGTACTACTTGCTAGCATGAGACTGTCTGACCACTAAGTCCTTGACTGTATCTCAATTTATACAATCTTTACTTCATTTCTTCTACACTTATATAGATACTTCAGACTCCTTTGATCGTTAACCTTTTCATCATAAATTCATCATCAAAAACCAATCCTGGATAAAACTACTGGTTTTTTTCTGAGTTTTCAGTGAAAGATACTTCAAGTACAGTGATTCCTTACAAACCCAGACTCACCTAAGTCAGAGGGACCTTATGTTTATCCTGTGTTTTGCAAGTATTCATTGTTAAACTCAAATATCTACTTTCCACAAGCTTTCTCCAATCATCTCAATCAATTGATCAAGTCTATCCCCATCCTCTAGGTCCTATCATTCATCATCTGTCTCCTTCTTCACTTACTGGCTGATCCCTTCCATCTTTGAATAAAAGGTGAAACCACTAACATGGGGTGACCTACCCTTCCTGCGACTAAGCAGAACTGCATTTATGTGGGTTTGTTTGCCAGCCAGATGCCCTGAAAAATCTCCTCTATACTTAACCATACCCAGTAACAAGGGGTGCTTTGTATTTCAGCACCTCTGAGTTTCTTAGGGAAATTTTTCTAAACATTATTCTCATTTCTATTTGGGCTACGTCTCAGCATATCAAATTCACCTTCCCATTGGCTGGTAAATATATGAAAAAATAACAAATTAAAAATATGTTACATTCTTGTTCCTGTGGCAAAGCACCTGACCAAAAGCAGCTAATAGGTAGCAAGGTTTATTTTGACTTACATTTTCTCTGGGGGAAGCTTCATGATGTCAGGGTAAAGATGAGATAGCAGACACTGAATACCACTTCTGCCATAACAGGTGGAAAATAGCAGCATGAGAGTGCTAAGCTCTGGCAAAGAAAAGTTTATTATAATGCCCCCTAAACCTGCCATCCAAAACTGCAGCTCTTCCAGCAGCTCACTACCTCCAAGTTCCACCAATGAAAGACCAAGTATTCAAAGTACATGAGTGCATGGGGGACATCTTATTCAAACCATTTCATTTTGTCCCTAGCTTGTATGGGCTTAAGATGTAAAAGTTTATCCAGCCCAACTTTAAAAGCCCCCAGAGTTTATTTTTTATAAATCCCAACACTGTACATAAGTCCAAAGTCTACTCTGAGACTTAAATCTCTTAACTGTAAGCCTATAAAATTAGCACCCATGCTAAATACATATAATGGCACTTAATAAACATTCACACTACAAAAAATGCCACTGGATGCATCAAGAAAAGATTGGACCAATGTGAGATCTTAAAAAAAAAAAAAAAGACAAAACTCAAATTATGTCACTTCATGTGTAGCATCTTGAACTGGGATGAAATCTTTAGGGTTCCAAGTCTGCCTCCGCTGCTGCACTGCCAACAGCCCAGAGGAAGTCCCATCTCTAACTGGCAGCTCTCCTTGGTAGGCATTCTATTGTCCTAACAACTCTAAAATCCTGAGGTCTACAATGCAAACCATGGTTCATCCTCATGGCTTCACTGTTCCTCCTTGCTAGGATGCCAACAAGCCTGCCTCACATTACCCAGTGGCCACTTTCAAAAATCCACATTGCACATGACACTTCCTTTTTCTGCAAATCTCTTCAAAAAAAAAAAAAAAACCTCTCAGAAAAAGCTATATGGTTAAGTTTCTAGCAGCAATAATGTCACTCCTCTGGTACCAGTTTTCCACTGTAGTTAATTATGTCAATCCTCTGGTGCCAATTTTCTGTTGTAGTTACTTTCATGTTGCTGGTATAAAGCACTCAACAAAAAGCAGGTGATGGGAGAAAAGGTGTATTTTGGCTTACAGGCTAGAAGGGAAGCACATGATGGCAAGAAAAGCATGGAATGAGCAGAGGCTGGGCATCACTTCTGCCACAGCAGATGGAAAACACAGAAAGAGTGAGATGATCTCTGCAAAGGGGCAGCTGGCTACGACATCCCTAATTCTACCCCCAGTAAAACATATGAATCAGCAAGGCTCCATCTCCCAAGTTACCTCCATCTGGGAACAAAGTATTCAAACCAACTGAGTGTATAGGGATTTTCTGATTCTAAACACAACCACAATGACATTTACATGTACCAACTTCTAGTTCCCATTTTTCATCTGCCAATCATACTTCCGCACCAATCATTCCACAAAAAAATCCCTGAAGTCACCATCATAATCATTAATATAATTTCTACTTGATATTCTTAAATGTTCATCTTTCTATTTCTTTCTTCCCTGTTAAATATTACTTTCCATTCATTTCCTATTGGCTCTAAGTCAGCTTCCTTATTTTCACTACAGGCTTGTCTTCTTCTGCCTGGCTTTTGAATGTTAGATTTCTTCAAGGCTCTATCGAGGACCATTCATCTTTTTATTGTATGATTTCTTCAAAGCCCACAGCTTCAGTATTCTCTATGTGAGCTGATAGCTCACTGTAGCAGTTTTCTTGCCATTGCTAGGAGAAAACACTGAACAAAAGCACATGATGTGAAGAAAGATTTTATTTTATGTTTTTTTAAATTATTTATTTATTAGAGTGAGGCAGATAGAGAGAGAATAAGCATACCGAGTCTCTATCCTCTGCAAACAAACTCCAGATGCATGTGTCACCTCATGTATCTGGCTTATGTGTACTGAGGAATTGAACCTGGGTCCTTAGGCTTCACAAATGAGCACTTCAACTGCTAAACCATCTCTCTAGACCTATTTTATGTTTTTAACTTTTTAACTTTTTATTTAATTTGCAAATGGAGACAGAGAAAGAGAGAGAAAGAGAGAATGGGTACACTAGGGCATCTCGCTGCTACAAACAAACCTCAGATACATGTGCCCCTTTATGTATCTGGCTTTACATGGGTACTGGGGATTCAAACTGAGGCCAGCAAGCTGCTCAAGCAAGCTTCTTTAACAAATGCACCATTTTCCCAACTCCAAGATTTTATTTACACTTGCAGTTTCAGTGGAAACTTTCATCATGTTGAAGAGATCATGGCAGAGCAGGCAACTGAGCATCACATCTTCTCACAGTACAAGCTGGAAGTAGTCTGAGTAAGCTAGCTCAAAACACCTAGCTAATAACTAATAACCTTCAAGGTTTACTCCAAGAAACTCAAGTAATCTACAAAGCTTCACAACCTTTTCAAATTGCTGCCAACTGGGGACCATGTAGTCAAAACACATTCAGCTATGGAGAACATCTTATAATCACCACCACAGTCACTGATTTTTTTCTCAAGTCTGGAGCACTATGTTTGTCTAGTAAACTGTCATGTTAACCTCCTTTCTAAGACTCATTCATTCCTCAACAATTAGAAACACTCAACTATGACCTAGGTAGGTATTATTGTAGAGAGCAGTAATATTGCATCTGCAACATATATTAATACATTGCCATATGAAACAGATTATAATGAAGTAGTGCTGAGTAACTAGAAGTGTATAATTTCAGCAAATAGTAAGCTTTCTGAAGGAAACTATAGCATTATAAAATAATCTTGTAGTCAGCCTCATGTTGCTGGAATGAACTTCCAAACTAGACACAGTTTATGGAGGAACAGAATTTATTGAAGCTTACAGAACCAGAAGATCTGTAATGGAAGAAGAATCTGTCCCCCACCACCCCTTACACAGATCCATGCAGAGAGAAAAGCATCCACCACCCACCACAAGCAAGCACACTCCAGTAATCCCAGGCAGAGCTTAGATTTAGGCTGGAATTCAGATCCACCCTTACCACATATTAGGGCTAACTCCCAGAATCTGCCAATGGTGACACCTCCTCCAGCCAGGCAGCTGGAAGTATAGTAATTTGCATGCTTTAATAAACTCCTGAATCTATTGGGGTACATCTATTCAAAATACCACACAGAATAACAAGTGATGAACAATTTTAATTGTATGGTTGTGGGCATTAACTTTGATATGTGATATTTGACCACAATCTAAACTAAACAATAAAGCATGCCAAAACTTAGAGCAAAATAATTCCAATGAGACAGAAGAGCATGCAGGAAGACAATGAATGTGAAGAATGTGTAAACAGGCATATCAGCTCAGCACAAAAACATAACATTTCAGAAAATCTGGGAGTCACATGCCTGTAATCTTCCTGTGAGACCAAGGCAGAAGAAACATAAGTTGAAGACCTTGTTTAGTGATATTTTATGATAACTTGTCTCAAAATTTAAAAAATGTAATCACAAAACAATTTTAAAGATTATTTGAATTTATCCTATTTTAGCCTTCATTTAAAAACAAAATCATCTGTATTTTCCACACCCAGCTCATTACTAGGTTCTGTAAAACATATTTCTATGAAAATTTTGCTTTATTCTACCTCAGCCATATGTTTCTTTGCTCTCTTTTTCATAATTCCAGGATTTGCCCAGAACAGCACGTGCATTTTCTGGGAAGTGAGCTCTCCCTGGTCCTTCCCTTTGACTGCATTTAACTCATACCTGGTTTTCCAAATTTTGGATTATACATCAAAGCTTGACTGACACCTGCTTTAGACTCTTTATAGCTGTTCAACATAAGGTGTTAACTTATCTATTCATTAGCATTACTACTTCTTGGAGCTTTGTTGTAATAGAGAAAGATAATGAAGGTAGAATGTCTGTCATACCCAGAAGATTTGATGCCTTTATATAGTTATTTTCTTTAAAAGGACAGACACTAGACTTGTACAGAAGGCAGGAGACATTAAAATTGTGGGACAACTTCATGCAGAGCATAGGATTTAGTGATTTCATTACCTATTCTCTTAATGAAGCATATTTGATTTTTTTTTTTAAAGAAAGCTATTTTGGGGCTGGAGAAATGGCTTAGCGGTAAAGCACTTGCCTGCAAAGTCTAAGGACCCTTGTTCCCATAGCCAGACGTGCAAAGATGAGGCAAGCGCAAGATGGTGCAAGCATCTGGAGTTTGATTGCTGAGACCCTGGTGTGCCAATTCTCTATCTCTCCAATCTCTCTCTCTTTCTCATGCTGTCTCTAAAAAAATAATAAACTATTTTTTTCACATGATGCATATTTCCTATATCATAGTCAGCCACTTATTAATCTCTAATGATTATTATGACAAAATTCATAGCACCTCTGACTTGTGTTTATTTCCTTTGTGGAGGTCAAGGATGAGGCCAGCATGTATTATAGATAAGAGCCCCCAAACTCCCATCATCAGGTGTTCTATCTCATTTGCAGAAAAATGAGATGATGATTTGGTAATAGCTAGTAGTTTCTGATTTAATGCAGCTGCTAGAAATTAACAAGAACTCTATTGAAAGCTTCCTAGTCACTTATAATAACAAGATTATAAATCACTCCCAGCACTTTCTGGCATTTATGATTCTATTAGAAACATAAGACCTAGTTCAGCTACCCTTATCCATTTATTTTTTAATGTATTTATTAAATTATCTTTTAAAGTTCAAGGGGATAAAGCATATGACTCTCTCACTTTGCTGCCAAATATGTGGATGAGTGATCATGTCTACGTGGAGTTTCTTATTTCAAAGGAGAATGCAGAGAGGAGAAGGAAAACATTTAGATAAAGCCAGAGAAAATTTTATGAAATCTCCACCTTTGGGTGACAGTGTGATACATTACATAAAGCTGTGGATGAATGTGAAAGTCCTAGTTTCAAATACTTGCTACTATTTCCTACCCAGATGAAATGGACCTACTTCACTATGTCCTGCAGTTTTGATCTTTCATTTGTAGAAGTGCGATCATCTCTTTTCAGTATCTACTCAAAAGGCTGTTGGTATCTTAAATAAAATAATAAATTCTGAAGTGTTTTGTAAATTTGCAGGCTCAATAATAGATGCTGGTTATTATTGTTTTTTTTTTAAATTCAATTTTTTGAGAGTGACAGACACAGAGAGAAAGACAGATAGAGGGAGAGAGAGAGAATGGGCGTGCCAGGGCTTCCAGCCTCTGCAAACGAACTCCAGATGCATGCGCCCCCTTGTGCATCTGGCTAACGTGGGACCTGGGGAACCGAGCCTAGAACTGGGGTCCTTAGGTTTCACAGGCAAGTGCTTAACCGCTAAGCCATCTCTCCAGCCCTGGTTATTCTTGTTTATTAAAAATCCTTTTGTTGTTTATTGGAAATATTTATTCAAAATAGGATGTGCTGATTTCAGGCTATTTACAGCTGTTTTTTTTTTTCCCTCTGCCCTAGGCTCTGAAGCAAGATCTATTTTTTGCTCTATGGATCTCTGAGCTGATTTCTCAACTGTGTTGATAACAGCCAAATAATGCCCCCAAATACCCAGGATCTGGAACTGGGCCAGATTCCCTCTAGATTGAACTGAATGGCAGCTATCTATTGATATTGCATTTCCAAATCAAATAATCATGTATCATGTTCACTGTGACATGCAACTTTAGACACATTGATCCATGTAGCTGTATTTTTTCATATTCTCATAAATATACAGTAGTAGATAGAACCTAAGCCATCTGGACCTTAAACTTTAAGCATAAAGAATAGATATTTGCGGGAAAGTGTGGGGGTGGGGAGGGAGGGAATTACCATGGGATATATTTTATAATCATAAAAAATATTAATAAAAATTAAAAAAAAGAATAGATATTTGGGAATAGGGGGAGCTGGTGTACTTGATGACAGCAGGCAGACAGAATTATATGGAGCTTGTATAGGAGTCTTTGGTGACCCACCTGATCTATGAACCTGTTAAAACAACAAGAAGCATGTTCTATATATCCAATTCAGGAAAGTATTTATTGAAAAACCCTCAATAGCTTAGTGTTATGGTGAATAGAAAGCAATGCACTCTTCTTTCCCTATAGGACTTTCGAATGTCCTGGAATGGTTATATATGCACAAGAAATCACTGAAAGGCATCATGGGTTGACACTAGGTCTTATTAATTGAAAACTAAAATGGGCCAAAGTAGAGTGGGATGGGGAGGTTCTGGTAGAGAAGATGAGAGCTAATGAAAATGGTTTGATTCAGATGAAAGAGAATGAATGGGAAAATGACATTTCCACACTGGTGGAGGCAGAAAGGAATACTGACATAACATAATGAGGATTCTGTTTGGCAGGCAGCTCGCATTCAGAATAGAGGTGGAATGGTTGGCAACCAGTGATGGAAGAGTTAGGTAGTAAGATAGGAGTTAAAAATTGGGAAATACTTTGATCCAACCTTGGAAAGTCTAAAGTTATTTGACCTTGAACTTTGACAAGAGAGAAGCCAAATGAGTCTTTCCAGAAAGAAGTGCTATGGTTTTGATTAGAATAGTCACCCTGTCTGAAAGGAAGAG
The DNA here is from genome assembly GCF_020740685.1 of Jaculus jaculus. Lineage (NCBI taxonomy): Eukaryota > Metazoa > Chordata > Mammalia > Rodentia > Dipodidae > Jaculus > Jaculus jaculus. Next base: position 77,779,720 of record NC_059104.1, on the reverse strand, counting down.
GCTGGTAGCTAGAATGCCTCCCAGAAAGCCTTTGTCATATGAGTTGCAAAGCTGGAGCAGAGTTTCTGGAAGGTGAGCACATGCACTCAGCAGTTTAATTTGAGAGGAGTCCACATCAGAAGGTCATGGTGAGAATGGTTTTCCCAGAGGTGGAGATGCATGGCACTGCAGAAGATAGTTCTAGGTTGTAGATGGCCATGTGTAGAATCTATGCAGTTATGCAGCCTGAGGGCAAAGAGACTGGCTCTTGGATATCTGTTCTTATCTACATAAGACCCCTTGATGGCCTCTTCAAGTCTTTCTGCTACAGCAATGACTGTGGTGCACGTGTGTGCATGCACACACACCCACACAGAAAATCCTAGAAATCAATGTCCTCTACTTACCAACTCCACTTAAATTTCTAGTAAATCATAACAAATTTAACATGTCCAAAACCAAACTCTGTATTTTCTTCCATTAGCTGCATGTCCCACATGTTTCTCATCCCCTCAGCCTCATTTCTGATGGTTACTCAGGGCCCAAATTTTAGAAGTCATCTTTAAGTCTTCCATCTTCTCTCATCCTGTGCTCAGTCCCTGTGCAAATGTTGCCAGATTGAGCTTCCAATCACATGAATGACAACACTATTATTTTTCCCATCACCCGTGATAACAATCTGGTCTAACCTTTGTTACTTCTCTCCTTGACACTGCAACAGGATGTTCCCCAGATTACTGCTATGTAGCTGAATCTCATAGCAATGGTGGAATAATTTGTTTAGAAAGGGTCAAATAATATCATTTTACTGTGCCTTATTCTCCATTGGTCCTGTGTCCCCTGGTTACACAGCTTTGCATGGTCAGTGTCCTTACCCATCCAACCTCTCCTGTCTTACAGCTCTGTTTGTTCATAAAGCCCATCTATTTATTTATTTAAGAGAGGGAAAGAGGCAGAGAGAGAGAGAGGGAGGGAGAGAGAGAGAGCATAAATGGGTGCACCAGGGCCTCAAGCCACTACAAATGAAGTCCAGATGCAAGTGCCACCTTGTGCATCTGGTTTACGTGGGTCCTGGGGAATTGAACCAAGGTCCTTTGATTTTGCAGGCAAGTGTCTTAATTGTTAAGCAATCTCTCCAGTCCCAATGCAGATGTTTAGGAACAACTATGCCTCCACACTAATGAAAGATCATAGTTTGCCTCATGAATATGCAGTACTACTATATGTTAATTAAAATTAAAACAAAAGTATAAAGAGATGAAAGTACTTATTAAACTGATTTGATCATGATTCATTATATACATGTATCAAATTGTCACATTATTCCCTATAAATATATACAAATAATAACAATTTTTTTAAAGACATGAAAAGTTCTTGATCAAATTATACATACTCCTGGCTATTCTGAGGACCTCATGCCACCATCACCTTCCTAGTGCATCTCCTTGGACTTTCTTGGAATTGCCATTCTCCTACACGGGCTCAAACCCTGTTTTTTCTTCTGGCATATATGACAATCTTGCAGACTATGCCTCTACTTGTGTATGTTTTTATTTAGGATTTTGTTTTCTTGTCTTCACCACTAAAACAAGATCTTGCTTAATACATCAATCTTGAGGACTATCAAAATGTAAATAACACTGGTGGCTGAGGCAGGGCATATGCTAAAGCAGACAAAACCAGTACTGAAGAGAAGTGGAAGGCTGTAGAAGGAAGGGATGTCAAAGGAGAAGAGACATGAGGTTATAAAGGAAAGCACAGAGCTTATTATTCAGATAGAAAAAAAAGTGAGAAGTTTTAAGACATAGAAGGACTAAGTCATATAAAAGCCCAGCACTGAAGATGAACCTAGAGATCAGGGAAATGTTGACACATTAAAGAAAAGTTCATTTCAAGTCAATAGAAGGGGTAGCTAGTGCATGATGGTGCCAGAAACAAACGAGTGCTGAAGAACTGAGAGCAAGTGCATTTACCTTTCCCTTCATCCTGTGACAGCTGCTGAATGAAGGAAGGACATGAGCAGACAACATGCAGAGCTCTCTCGGGCTCCACTGAACCATGACTCACAAGGGGGAAAAGAGAGCTAAGGAGAGATTACTTAGATAATAAAAAAAAATACAATATCATTAAGAAACTCCCCTTAGCTTCTTAATTACCAGCTTATATTCAGTTCCTGCAAGAAGAATTAAAATTTGGCATTTTATGTTATTATTAAAAGCATTATATTAATAATAGTCTGAGATCTTTAATTAATTCTTCTAGAAACTATATGCTTTTTCTAGAACCAAACAAGTGAGTGGGCGGAGGTTGCAATGTTTTTATTTGTCCTAAGTATTTCTTATTTGTAAATAACATAGACCCTTATTTCTTACTTTCTAAAGAACATAGACCTTGTGGATTTATTACTGATAAGTACCTTATAATGAAGTGTTAGCAAGAAAAGCACTTGAAGTGCCTTTGCAAATTTCATTTTTAAGTGCATTATATAGTCAGGAAATTGAAATTAAAAACAAGCATGTACCTTCCCCTCTATATTTCTCCCTGGGTGGTTTCTGGGTCATCTCTGCTCATTTCACAAGCAGGAGATGATTTAGTAAATGGCATGTCACAAACAGGCCCAAGGGTTTTCTTTCAATTTACTGTGGACATGGACATGATAAGATTGTCTGCTTTGACTTTAGAGGCAAGTGGTGGTCCATTGCTCTCACAAACACATGCTACGTAGATATTCTATGCCTTGCACAGTCTCAGTACAAAGGAAGGCACAAAGGAAATAGCCGAGGCACCAGCTGTTTGTTTGTGTTTATATGTGTGTGGTGTGCATGTGTGGAAGCATGTACGTGATAGCCAGGTGTTGATGCTTCCTCAATCACCCCCCACCTTAATTTGACTGAGGCAGGGTCTCTCAACATGAGCCTGTATGTCACAGATATGGAAATGACTAGTCTAGTTGGCAAACTTTTCCTGGGGAACCCATCTTCAAAGTGCACCTTCATACCAACCTCGCATTTATGAGGTTGCTGGTGGTTCAGATCCAGGCCCTCATGTTTGCACAATAAGCACTTTGTTGACTGAGCCATCTCCCTAGCTCATGGTGCTAGTTATTATAATGAATTCAGTGCCATTGATGGCTTATATTGTCAACTTGACATATCCTAGAATCACCTCAATAAAACTAGCCTCTGGGCATGCATGTGAAGCACTATCTACATTAGGCTAGTTGAGGTGGAAAGGCCTGTCTTAACTTTTGGCAGCACTATTCCATGGGCTGTGGTCATGGGCTGTATATAACTGAGAGTGGTGGCTGAGACTGGCATGCATTCCTGTCTGCTTCCTGATTGCAGATGCAATGTGACCATCTGTACCTCATGCCCTACTAACATGGTGAATTATGAGCTCAAAAGGAAAGCTCAAATGAATCTTTTCTTCATTAAGTTCTACTTGCCTAGTATTTGACCACAGAAACAGGAAAGTAATTTATTCAGTTCTATCATAGTAATAGAGAAAATAGAACAAGACAATTAGTATGGGGTCTGTGAGACTTGTCATGACACAGGTGGGCCATACAGTTATGACAAAACCAAAGACAAGACAAGCTGAATCAACCCCATATGGCAAAAACAAAGTCCCATCTGAATTAGAGGAAGGCTATTGTGGCTGATGAAAGTCTGAGTTATAGACCATATATGTCAATAATAATAATAAGAACAAAGTTGAAAGTATGCTGTTATTAACAGTAGAAACTGGGGAGGCCATGAGGGATAAGAGTTGATGGGGAAAGAGCCTTGAGGGAGTGAATGAGTACTGACAGGAAACTGCACTTTTTATTTTATTTTATTTTTTTTTTGAGGGTATTAGCAAAGTTTTATTTCAACAATTTCTGCTTATAAATGACTGAAAAAGCCAGTATGCAGGAGGCTAACATGCTGCTGTCACAAGGCAGCAGCAAGGCCACCAGGTCTTTCTGACAAGAGGCACTGCTTGGACCTCCCCCAGGCTGCGGACCAGCGGCAGGGAGGTTTGGGTTGGAGGGATCAAGAAGACTAGTGGCCACATTCTGCATCAGGGCTCCAGACCAAGCCCAGCCCCCAGGGCCACTGCACTCTGCTGGACTAACAACTTGGTTAGGATGCTCAAGGGGTTTCGGGAGGTAATGGAGTTTCAGAAGGGCCCATATGCTACTCCAGAGGCCTTTGCACAGCAGTTTGGGTGACCTGTCACCCCCAGCTTCCCCTCTAAGGACCTCTGGGTATTACCATTTCATGTAGTGTCAGGGAAGAGGTCAGGGTGGCAGCCAGAAGTCCCGGGGCAGTGGCTCCATGCAGCCCTTCTATTGATTTCTATAAGTGGAGGTCCATGTGGACAGATGGATAGTGTTGGGATGTGTGTGTATGTATATGTGTGTGTGTGTACGTGCATGTGTGCGTGTAGGGGACAGTCACAGGACATCTCTGGTAATGGTCACTTAGTTTCAAACAGGAGCCTATACTGAAGGTGGCCACCTGATACAGAGCCCTGTTCCCAAAGGGACCCTTCAGGGGCCAATGTAGCTGGATGACCAGGGCTGGGCAGGCCAGGCTGGACCCAGGCCCTAGGGCGGGATGTGGACATACGAGGGATGAAAGACAATGGGAGGGAGGGAGAGAGCGAATGGGCACGGTGAATGCCTGGGCGGGAGGTGGGAAAGTGACCATGGTGGCCATCAGAAAGTGAAGCAGTGCTCCTTGGAGTGGCCCACACGCTACAGATTGGGCAGGCAGGCGAACTGGATCATGGGCGGGGGTCCACACATCAGTATCAGCGTGTCCTCTCCAGGGGGCGGGAGGTGGTCCCGGATCATTTCCTCGTTCACGAAGCCCTGACTGTAGTCCCAGGCTTCTGGGGCCTTGTCCACTGTGTACCACAGCTTGAAGCGAATGGAATGTTCATTCCTCAGTTCCTCTAACTCGGGCCGAAGCAAAATGTCCTTCTAGGTCTGATTGGCAAAGAGCAAGTAGCACATGGTGTGGTCATCCGGGTCCTTCATGACAGCGCAGATCACCTGCAGCATAGGGGTGATTCCTGTCCCTCCTGCGATCATGCCCACAGACTTCACTGTCTTGACGACAGGGCTGGACATCTTGTCAGGGCGGATGGAGAATTTCCGTTTGCCCTGGTAGACCAGCAGCCCGTTGGGGCCCAGAATTCAATGGTGTCTCCAATCTGCATGTTTTCCAGGTACTGGGTCATCTTTCCTCCGGCAGGAAACTCTGGATGGGTGTCCTTGAAGTCAACCTTGATAACCAGGTCCACAAAGCCTTTGTCATCATCACTAGAGACAGGGGTGTATGGCCGAATGAGCAGGTTCCGGTCGATTTGTGTCTAGAGGTAGATGTGCTGGCCAATGGGGAGACCCAGGATGTGGTGGGGTGAAGGCAGGGCAAAGCAGAAGCGCTGCGTGTCATGGCTGATGATCTCCTTGTCAACCAGCCGCAGCAGGTACTTGATGTCTGGGCTGTCGAGGGTGATGGCGGGCAAGGAGCGCTGGAAAAGCTTCATGAACAGGCTATAGAGGAACCAAACAGGGGACAGCACCACGTGGCCCAACGTGCTCAGCTGGGACCCCATGGCGGCAGTGGTGAAACTGCACATTTTTAAGCAGCTATTGACTGTTGGTCCAAGATGTATTTATAGAAAATTAATCTTGTGGTTTCATGTACGGATGACTATACAAAAGAGATTTCATAAAGAGAAATGGATAAAAGGAATGACTTGGCTAGACTTAATTAATTATAGAAAGAAAATTAAAAGTGAAAAGTAAAATCTCCAGATAAGAATGGTCTTCTGACCAGGATAGCTAAATCAATCTAAAATTCTAACACAATGTAATAATAAAATGTAAATTTATTTTGGTTTGCTAGGAACTATGTTTGGCACCTCTCATTTTTAACAAAGCTTATTTTTTAGATTGACAGGTTTAGTGTTCTAAGCTATTCCTATAAGATCACATATCACTAGTGAGGGTGATATTCAAATGGGAGCCTTGGGGTTTTAGGCCTCACCACTCTTCTAGATGCATTTAAACTGAGTATATCTCCTCCGTACCACATACCTCTGGGCCTGGACCCATTCAGCTATTGTTGCTCCTCATGAAAATGCCAATTTGCTTTGCCTATTATGTGACAGTTCCAAAGACCTCCTCCCTCCCGTAGTTCTATGAACACTCAAGGATTCATTACAAATATCATGCACACTAAGAAGCTTTTCCATTTCTTCCAAACTTATGTGATCTCTCTCTCTTTTTAACTTCATCACCCCTTTTCTACCTCTTAATTCTATTTTACTGTGGTTATTTACATATTTTTCTTATATGAGGTATCAGAGAATTATGTACAACTTTTGGTGTCTTTCATAATGGTTTAGTTTTCATAATATAAGGGTCCAAAAATGGCTGAAGAAAGACCCTGGACTCAAATAGTATATAAAAGCAAAGAACATTTATTCTGCAGAAACAGCCGGCAAGTGGGGTCAACCAGTCATATAAAATCTTGGCCTCAAGACTTGCATGCAGGGCCCTTTTAAGCATAACTAGAGGAATTCCAGGCAGGTTAGGTTATATTTAAAATTATTGGCTAGGCAAGCAGCAGTTACATTTGTATATCTTTGGTTGGGGCAAAAAGGTTGCAAAAAGTGTGAAAAGCACATGTCTGGGCATGTTTGGACATGTCTCCAGGAACTGATTCAGCCCCTGGGCGGCTATCTTCTCTGGGCCACAAGTCAGAGTCACATTGATTATCAGCCTGCCATTTCCCAGAAGTCTTGCCTGCCTCTCCAGGAAATTGAAACTTTGGCCTAGGTAAGATAGCCCCTTACTAAAGTCTGTAATGGCATCATCAGTTTTGCCTCTTCATTCAGAATATTAGTTGCTTTTGTTGCTATTGAAAAATATCTTAAATAAACAGCATAAAGAAGATTTTGTTTCAGTTTTTAAGCTAACAATTTGAGGTTCTATTCCTCTGTGGTGGGGAAAGCATGACAACAGAATCATGATGAAGCTGGTCACATCACAGTTAGGAAGAAGAGGATGACAATTTCTAGTACTCACTTTTCCTTTCAATTTACTTTAGGAACAAACCCCATGCAAAGGTGCCACCCACATTTAGGTTCAGTCTTCCCAACTCAATTAACCTAATTTAGAAACTCACAGACATGCCCAGATATTTGTCTCCTAGGAGATTCTAAATCCAATCATACTTACAAATGAGATTAACCATCACAATAAGAACGTTGAAAATGTTAAAAAGTGAGAGGAAAAGAGGGATTGAGCTTCAGAAAAAGTTATATACCTTTATGAGGCAGGGGTGGAGGTAAAATGACTCAATTTGGAGGTAGGAAATCCTGGTTCTTCCATCATAGCCAACTTCATTACCCTGAAACTCAGTTCTTTCTTTGAATGATAAGGATTTGGGTTTTTAAAACTGTTAATATACAACAATTTGTTACTGATATTTCCAGGCAGAAAGTAACACTCCAAGCCTTAATACCTTGGTAAACTAAAATATTTTCATGTTTTAAAGAATCACCTTCAGTAAAGCAAGGTGGTCTATAATCCCAGCCCTGGAGAAAGAGGCTGTGATAGTAGGTCATAGGTTTAAATCTAGCTATGTACATAAAATGTCTCTACATAAAATGTTGGGCGTGGTTATATAGCACAGTGGTAGAACATTGTTTCTTATGTGGAAAGCTCTTGGTTACATCCCTAGTTCTGAGATATATTATATATATATCTTGTTAATAAGAGCTCAGTTGACCTCTCTAGGGAAGTATACATGCCAACTTTCTTAGTTTTTGGTACCCTTGTAAATCTGAGAACTGAAATTCTCATCCCCCATTGGGATAAAGACCTATGGCTAACTTGCATAACAATCACACATATTAAGGAGCATGATTTGTGTACTCCTTGCCAAATGATGATGGTGTTTTGAATGATACTGCTTTCTGATATCTTAACTGCCACTGGTGGTGTGGAGGATTCGCACTATCAAAGAGGAGCTGCCACCCCCTCTCCAGCTTCCAAAATTTCTTACAAGTGTCATCCCAACATCTCCCTTCATCAAAATCTCTGCTAAAGACTTGCTAAGTAGCCTTCCCAAGCAGGGCATCAATGACTTTCAGAGAGGGAAAATGAAAATATGGCCAGAAACCATGAACAAGGCTTCTGGGATTGGTCCAGGCTTGGTGCCCACTTGTCCAAATTTTCACTTTAACAAACATCTAGTTCCATGAGAAATAAATATGCAGTCATTATTCTGAGCTGGTATTGCACCAAGTCTAGGTTACAGGAGATGGAAAAGGCAGTCTTGAGTTGATGAAAGCTCATGAGCTCTGCCATACATTCTGTTTCTACTCCCCACATTGTTTTTTGCCATAGAAGCTGCTACCCTGTTGTGTGCTCTATGGTAAGCTTCAGCACATCATGGACCATGTGGAGTTTCTATCACTTCATTTCTAAACCATGGTTCAATGGCTCAAACACTGTGAGAGCAAGGCACATGTCTAATATTTTTCTTCCTTGTGTCTCACACCACTAGACAAATGCTTCATTTATACCACACAGTGCTTCAGGCATTGTCTTATAGTATTAATTAAAAATAGCAGCATATTTCGCCCTCACATGGTTATATGCCTTTATGAGGCTATGACAATTATGCTGATTGCCCATAAATCTTCAGTTGGTAAACTTAAAATAGAAAGTAACTGTGTTAGTCAGTGTTTTGCCTCTCTGAGATCATCAGTTTTATAAGGGGGAAGGTTTACTGTGCTAATGGTTTTACAGAATTCAGTCCATGATCAATTGTCTCTGTTGCTTCTGGCCAGAGACAAAGTCTAAACCTAATATCTCAGTAGGCCTTTCAAGGGCTCACTCCCATGATCTAACTTCCTCCAAAGAAGCTATACCTACTAAATGTTCCAGTGCCTTTCCATTAGGCCGCAGGCTGCATACTATGCCTTCAGTGCATGGACAGATGTGGAACCTTTAAGATCTTAACTACAGCAGAGATTGAAGAGGGCACCCAGTAATCACCTTCTTAGTAAGCCCTCTATGAAACAGGCACATTTTTTTAGGTTCTAATTCATTGAATTCAGAACTGACTGAATTCCTCATAAATTCCCCGAAAGACCTTATGTTTGAGATCTACTAATCCTGACTCCACCACCAGAAAGCATTCTTTTCCCCAGGTTTCTTAGGTTCATCCTCCACATTATCTATGCCAAAGCCAGAATGCTGAAGAGCTATTGAATCTACCCAGGCGCTGGAGGGGTATATCACAGTCAGCACCTGAAGCTCCTATCTCCTCAGACATAAAACAACTTACAATTATAGTTGAGTACTTTAGAATACAGCTCTTGGAATCTGTACAGCTATTGCTGTACTCATTCATGATGACCTTCACAAATATTTACTAGGCACTTATGATATAATCTCAATAACAATATCAATATTAGACCTTTAATGAACAAAGATATAACACTTACTGTTTGACACAGTGAAAGAGAAAAATTAATCATTGTATCATGAAATATGAAAATATGTATAATCTTATTTAATCCTTACAAATGTTTCAACAAATATTATGAACTATCATTTTCCCTTTCACACAGGGATGAGTCATCTATCACTTTAAAATGTTAGGTAACTTGTACAGACTAAAGAGAATAACTTGGAGAGCCTGAGGGCGCACTCTGATGGTCAAGTACAATGTTCTGTGCTTTCCCCAGTATTTCCTCCCAATCTCCCAATGGTGATATTCATAATGTTCCAATCAAAAACACTGATTGTTGCTGACTGAACATCAAATAAAGAACATCAGTCAGCTTCAGAGACAACTGTTTTGCTTCTGTTCTCATCAGTTTGAAAACTTTAAATGACATTTTTACTGAGATCTTTGTTTTGTTTTGTTTAGACATGACATTACTAAGTAGTTTAGGTTGGCCTGGGGCTCATTATGTAGCCCAAGGTAGCTTTGAACTCATGATCTCGTCAGTCTTTCAAGTGTTGCTATTATATCAACTAATCTGGCTTACTCTTAGAATTTTGAGAGTATAGTTAATTGTATCAAATATCTGTTACCTTGTGTAATTGTTCAGTTCAAAACTAGTTTTCATAATTTCTAACATTTTCAATCCTATAGACACTGCTATCTACTTCTTCCATTTCCTTTTCCATTGTTCCTTCACACAATGCATGGTATGCCAATGATGAAAAAGTTTCTCCATAGTCTCAACTAATTACCAAGTGTCCCTCCACCTACCTGGCTTTTGATCTTCCTGTAAAATATCTGATCCTTCCATAAAGAAAGATGTATTTATTTTTCTCTTTTCTACCCACCAAAAGTTGGTGATCTTTAACTTGCCCACTAACATATAGCATTAGGCTTTCAATCCATCTATTCCCTTGCCATTCTCCTGGCCAAGACACCTAAAGGCTTCCGCTATTAACAGATGACCACAAATGTATCAACTTGAAGTAATAAAATAGTCTTGCCATAGATTTGGAAAATCATGACTCCATTCACTGCTGAGGATTTTATCAGAATTAAATCAAGGCTGGGTTTACTATGTTGTGCTTCTTGCTCAAGGCTGAGTCCTCTTTAATACAGCTGTTGGCTGTCATTCATTTCTTTTCAGGTGTGGAATTAAAGTTCCCAGTCTGTGCTAGCTACAAGGAAGGCACTATTTTTAGCTATCAAGCCCCCACAGTAAACATTGTCCACAGGCAGCTCTCAGTATGGCTGGTGGCTTATTCCAGGTCAGCAAACAACATGCTCTCACTGCAAACCTGTCACTTTCAAAAGACTCAACTGAGTACAGTCATGGCACATCCAGAAAAATCTGTCCTGTAATCCATTCAAAATCAACTGATTTGATTTTTAGTTTAACTTCCAGGACATAGGATTCTATGGTATCAGTTAAATTTGGTTTCAGTTTTGTGTGACCCCCTATCTCTCCCCCCACCCTCCCTATTGTCCACACCTAGAGATGCCACTCAGGTATGTCAGCAACCCAGGCTGATCCAGGTTAGGAACCGCAAATGAGTGATGCAATGAGTATCTTTCTGTGATTGTGTGAGTTCACTTAGAATGATCTATTCCAAGTTTAACCATTGTTCTAAAAAATTCATTGTGCCATTTTTTTTTCTTATTGCAGAGTACACTTTTATTGTGTAGATATACCATATCTTGGTTATCCATTAATCCAATGATGGGTATCTGGGTTGATTCCAGTTATTAGCTATTATGAACTGAGCAGCTATGAACGTGGTTGAACAAATATCTCTGAACTGAGATGTGGAGCTTTTAGGGTAAATACCCAGTAAGGGAATAACAGGGCCTATTGGTAACTCTATATTCATCCTTGTCAGGAGTCTCAATATTGATTTCTATAGTGGTTGTACCAGCTTATATTCCCACCAATAGTGAATGAGTGCTCCTATTTCTCCACAGCCTTTCCAACATTTGTTTTCATTTAATTTTTTAAAGTTTGCTGTCCTTACTGTGTAAGGTGGAATCTCATAGTTGTTTTAATTTGCATTTCCCTAATGGTTACAGATGTTGAACATTTTCTTAAGTGTGTGTTAGCCATTTATAATTCTTCCACTGAGAACTCCCTATTTAGTTCTCTGCCCCACTTTCATAGTGGGTTCTTTGGTTTTTTTATTGTTTAGTTTTTTGAGGTATTTGTAGATTATAGATATTAGGCTTCTATCAGTGGTATAGCTGGAAAAAATTTCCTCCCATTCAGTGGATATATATTGCCTCTGCTTATGGTATGTTTGTCTGTGCAAAATCTTTTTAGCTTCCTAAGATCCCATTGGTTGAGTGCTTGTTTAATTTCCTTTACTACTTGGGTTTTGTTCAGGAAGTCAAGAGGACCTTAGGAAGAACAAATGAATTGAAGTGCCTTGGAGAGTATGAGATGAATCTTAACCTTAAATTTCTCCTGTTTCTATTTCTTTCTGTCTTTTTCTGTTTACTCTTCCCTTGGCACTGGCCTATAATTCCCTATACCAGGCTGTGGTTTATATCCACAATGAGCTATTGATCAGAGAGACCTACAAGATCTCCCAAAACAAACAAGACAGACTCCTGTCAGAGCACGTGATTACCCACCAGAGGATAATAGTAAGACCCTACTACTGAAGAAACCATATGCTGTTGGCACAGAACATGGAGAGACCTGGTTGTAACCCAGAAGAGAGCCAGTCTCCAGACAATTAGGCTATCTAGTGCTTGCAGGTGCTACATGAGCTACAGGGGGAAAGTTGCCAACATCTGTCAGAGCTACTCAAAGTTCAAGCTATTAAGAAGCAAACAACCTGATGTGATGCTCACATAAGGGCAATAGTGGCACACAGCCATAGTGGGTAACCACCTGCTCTTGAATTGGCTAAGAGATGCACTCAGTGGAATGGGAACCATATCTGGAATTGGGAAACATGTCAGATTCATATCCAGATAATGATTATGATTTCCATTGTCATGCTCCTATTAATCTTGGCAACTTAGAGGGTCTACATCCTTTACATTCTCTCTAAATTATTAATGGTTATCCCACTTAACCAGTGCTGACTTCACTCTCCATTGGAGAATCTGCTTCTCTTTTTCAGATGGGAGCTGGTTCTGAGATCAAGACCCATTGCACTGCACCCTGGCCCCAGCCAAAACTACAGAGGAATTAGGGAAATGAGTAAGAGTGTAGCTTTCCTAGTGAATCTGATATCAGCACAAGGGTGAAGGAGATAGACACTGAGGATAATCAACACCTACCAAACCAAAGATCCACATGCTCCTAAGAGCCCATCACTGAAGTAGACTTAAAATGCTCCCAGCATGGCTCAGGAAATATTGTGGAAGAAGGGGAGGAAAGATCCACAAGTTGGGACATTTTGCACAGAGACATTGCCTTTTCCCTATAACTGTCTGCTGCACCCATAATGTATGACCCGCAATTCCCATGGGGTTGACCTGCAGGCCTAGTGAAAAAAAAAGCCTCTTCATATAAGGGGCAGAGGAGAGGGGAAGCGATGGTATCAAAATGTGTTGTTTACATATGAAATATGTCCAAATCTAATAAAAACAAATTTAAAAAGAAAAGCATTACAACATATATATTCAATGAATAAAACTGAATTTACTAAAAAAAAAAAAAATCAACTGATTTAGGGATTTCTGTGATGGTTAACCTTGACTGCTAACTCACCTAGATGGAGCTGCACCTTATTCAAAGCTTGTTTCTGTGTGTGCTTGTAAAGGTATTTCCAGACAATATTGGCATGTGGGTCAGAGTGCTGTGTAAGGAAGACTCACCTTGAATGTGAGCAACACATCTGATTGTCCAAAGTTCAGATAGAACAAAAAGCAAAAGAAGAGCTCACAGGAACAGTGCATGATGATCTGTGCTTCAGCTGGTGCTATTTCCACCTACAGATTACAGACTCTGCATCCTTCAACCTGTAAACTTGGACTTGCCTTGCCTTTGAAGTTCTCCGAGGGTACTTCAGGCCTTTTACCTCAGACTGGGGCTACACCATCAGTTGCTACAACATACTCTTATTCTTAGCTTTATAGGTTCTATTCTTCTGGACAAGCCTAACTAATAAAGATCCCAAATTCCAATTATATATGCAGATTCCCTTTCCTTTTTAACCTAACTATGGAGTGGAAACTCTACCATAATCAGAAATCTACCCACAACCTTAAATATTGATTACAGGGGCTATCCAAACTAGAATTTAGAATTATGATGTTCTCACTTCCATGTTTCCATCTCTAATTTTCTCACCTTTTCTAACAGGCCTGTTTTCTTCCTTCTTCACCAGGAGTCATTCTCTGCTGCTAATATAAATATACTTTCCCTTGGTTTACTATGGTCTCACTAGCTTTACATTTCTACCCTTTGTATGAGTTTGCTTTCTTTTACCTCTACTCTGAATCAACCCCAAAACCCTCAGAAGATATTATTGTGTCATGTCTCAGACTGTTGAAACATATATTGGCTACTCCCTGGCATAACATTCTGATGTCCTGTTCTAAAGTTACCTTCATCCTTATAAAACATACTCCACATCAACTGCATCTGAAACCTCGTTTAATGTCCCTTCCCCTCAAACTAGCAGTAGTGTTCCAGCACCTTCAGTGTTCCCAAGCACTCCTTGTAAATTTTAACTTACTCTTTACTCTTCATTGGCTTGACCACTTTCACTCTGACTATATTTTTTGAATTTACAGAAAATATTTCATTTTTAAAGTACAAATTACTTCAGGAGTCATTCAGAAAGCACTCTATACAGGTGAAAATATAATGGCCATTTTATAGACAACTAAATTGAGGATAAAAAGACAAAGTAATTGGGCTGGAGAGATGGATAAGTAGTTAAGGCACTTGCTTACAAAACCTAGGGACCCAGGTTTGATTCCCAAGTACCCATGTAAAGCCAGATGCACAAGGTGGCATATGTGTCTGGAGTTTGTTTGCAGTTACTAGAGGCTATGGTATGTCCTCTCTCTCTCTCTCTCTCTCTTTCTCTGTCTCTTCCTCTCTCTTTAAGCAAATAAATGCATAAAATATATTTTTTAAAGGCCAAGTCATTAAAAGAACAGAACAGAGTCAGAAATACAATAGGAGTGAAGAAGCAAGCCTCCATCAGATTTTAGGAGCACTTAGCGCTTTAGAATTTGGAATTGTCATATCATGGTTTTAGGAATGTGATGTGGTAATTACTAAATTCAATCTCACAATTAGAATACATGCTGAGCATTGTGTCTGAATTATAATAAGTGACATATTCAATAAATATTCTTGAATGAAATTAAGTATTCTTCAAGGACGTAAACAATTTGAATTATAAAATGGAATAGGGAATTAGATTTCTATGAGTTCTGAACCTGTATAGCTATAGACAGGTTCTTTTATCTTAAAACAGATATTGAAACTCAGTTTGAGATTGAAATACCAAAATGAGAATGGTTGATAGTTAATTCTGATCAAGAAAACAAAAGTTCAGTAACCTAAAATAGGGATTTCCATATAGATCCTTATGATCTTCTGGAGGCAAATTAAACAAATCTACTGAAGGAATATGTAGATAGAATTCTAATAATGAGTCTTGTAAAATTAGACCCTCCTAAGCTCCATCTAATGAATAACCTTATGGAATATCCAAACCAGAATCCCAAGAGAAAGGAGTCAAACATCAGTCTAGAGAGCAATGTGAATATTGAGAAAAGCTCAGAACTTCAGGAAGCGTTCCTAGATCTTCCTTAACTAAGGGACTATGTGACACTTCACATGTTCATCCATTCACTTTCTACTTGTATACCCAAGCTATTGTTAAAATACATATTTATTTATTTGCAAGCAGAAAGAGAGAGAGAGAGAGAATGGGAATATCAGGGCCTCTAGCCACTGCAAACGAACTCCAGATGCATGTGCCACTGTATACATCTGGCTTTATGTGGGTACTTGGGAACTAAACCTGAGCTGTTACATTTTGCTAGCAAGCATCATAGCCACTGAGCAATCTCTCCAGTCCTTATCCATGCTGTTGACAACAAATGTGCCAGGTAGTTTGAAATAGCATTGTGTTTTAGAACTGATGCCAGTCCTATAGAAATTGCTTTGAAGACAGAAGTAGCTTATGGGAGTGACCTTGGTCAGAGAGGAAGTCACTGAGGCAAAGTAGGCATTTCACAAAGTAGCCTCACATGCTATGAAGTTTGTTAGTTCTGAACATAAGAGAGAGCTATTGATTGACAGGTTTACATCTGGGATGATGGTTAGACAAAGGGGTTTGTTATTTTAAATGATTGCTGTAGCCATAATTTGAAAAATAAATGCTTGGGGAGCCAGACTGGAGATCAGGATGGTAACAGACTGAAGGTAGTCATCATATGGATTTGCATAAAAGAATTAATGGCTTGAAGGCTTTAGACAAGAGGGTAAATTACAAATGGTAACACAATAGAACTTTGGCTTATGCTAGAGATGAGAATGGATTTGAAGTTGCCACATGAGTTATAGTGTGTTGTTAATTATTGTCAAAAAGGTCAGAAATATGGATTTTCCTTTAGGAAGTTGTGGTGGTTTGATTCAGGTGTCCACCATAAACTTAGGTGTTCTGAATGCTAGGTTCCCAGCTGATGGATATTTGCGAATTAATGCCTCCTGAAGGGAGTGTATTGTTGGGGGCGGGCTTATGGGCTTTATAGCCAGTTTCCCCATGCCAGTGTTTGGCACACCTTCCTGTTGCTGTGATCCATCTTATGTTGGCCAGGGGGTGTTGTCCACTCTTTGCTCATGCCATCGTTTTCCCCTGCCATCGTGAAGCTTCCCCTCAAGCCTGTGAGCCAAAATAAACCTCTTTTTCCCAGAAGCTACTTTTGGTTGGGTGATTTCTACCAGCAATGCGAACCTGACTGCAACAGAAGTCCACATAATAAAATAATGAGAGCTTATTTATGCCTTTGAAATACTATCTCCCTTGTTATTAGGAAAATTATAATAACAGATAAGAACATTATTCTATAGAGTATGTGAGGGTGGTCTAAGTTTCAGCAAACAACTAGTTTGGTAGTTGACTTTCTGGTCAGGACTGTATTCTCCTCCTCTTTTGTTTTAACCTCAGGCTAAAATTGCAGTTTTATTAATATTAATACACTTGTATAAAGTGCTAATTTATTCCATCATTTTTCTAATTAGCTCTATTGAGTTGTGAGACTCATCTGCATTAATAATGAATCCTTACATGCCTTTTCCAATGTCTGTCTTGTGTCTACAAAGGGAGGAATATGGAAAAGAAGAATTTCTATGCAATTCTTTGATGACTTTGGGGAAAGATAATTTACAGTTTGGGATGGTAGACTTCAAGAAGGTACTTTAATTAAACCTGGACAGGAGCAAGGAAACCTTCCCCAACTTCTTTTGGAAAAAAAAATGCAGCTTTTTTTTTGGGGGGGGGGGGCTTGCAAACCCTGCATCCTCTTCTTGGAACATCCTACTGAATGAAGCCTCCCTCTGGTTTGGACACCACATCATGCTCTCTGCTAGTGGTACAGGACAAAAAATTAAAGGCGATGAGATGAGGTCAAAAATAGTGGGTTTATTTGATCAGATTCTGAGAGAAACTCATGCTTCCTTTTTTTCCCCCTCTGGACTAATTATCTTATTTAAATTAAAGATAGAGTTATTCATAAAACTGACAAAATCAATGTCAAGAATATATAAAGGATTTCTAACAATATGTCAATGGGAAGAACAGAGCAAAACAGTAAGAAAACATGCAAAATTAATGAACAGGCACAGGAAGGGATGACAAAAGGGAGAGAAATGCCACAGATCCTGAAGACTACTACTCCATCTTATTTTACACAGAACCAACAATAAGTTTTCAAACATCTTGATCCCTTAAGATCTTTGTACATGCTTGTAGGATTGTAAGCTGGTAGTTTGGTAAACAGTTTGAGAATATCTTGTATATTTGAACACTGCCAAACTTTGACTCAGAAGTTCTACTCTTCAGAACCTATGTTCATAGCAAACTTCTCACATTAGGAAGCAGTCATGGGTCCAACCTCTACAACTATCAGCATAGAGCATGCAAGTCAACTGAGATATATTGACAAGGTAGAATAGTACACTTCAGTCAAAACAAATGAATTATAGTCTCCCTACCCACCAACTATAGGTGATCTCAAAAGCACAATAATGGAATATTTTCTGTCATATTGCTTGTTTTTAATGCATGCATTTATTATAAAGATACACATGACAATAAAAAGTAAATATAAAGACTCCAGTATCTGATGAAATTGCATAAAATAAAAAGATGATATGAACACACACAGAAATTGGAGTCATGGCTCTTTTGGTAGATAGTGTCAGCAACTAGGGAGGTATTATGTGGTAGAGTTGTAGGTTATGCTCAGGCCTTGGCCTGTGTGTGTGTGTGTGTGTGTGTGTGTGTGTGTGTTGGTGAGGAGGGTTTTAGTTACTTATTATTAAAAAAATAAAACAGGGCTGGGGCTGGATAGATGGCTTAGTGCTTAAGGCACTTGCCTAGGAAGTCTAAGGACTCAGGTTCAATTTCACAGGACCAATGTAAGCCAGAAGTATAAGATGGCACATGTATCTGGCATTCATTTACAAAAGCAAGAGAATCTACACCCATTCTCTCTCTCTCTCTTTCTGTCATACACACACACACACACACACACACACACACACACACACACACACATTTTCTCTATCTCTTATTCTCTCTATCTATACTTTAAAAAGGAGCTCAAAATTAGAATATTGAAAAAGGTGAAGTCCATAGGCTCATGGACCATTGACCAATCCTATATTCCTGAAGCATATTTTTTAAAAACGAGAAATGAACTAACAAACATCCTTTACCTTACATGATTTTTTTTCATTTACATAAATTGTTCCACTCTTTCATGAAATTTGGTTCCTGGTAAATGAAATAATTTTATGACTATTGAGTATTTTTCCAAAGCTAATAAGGTCATAGCAAGACAAGAAAGACAGAAAAGGCCACAGTATAAAAGAATGTGTATGGACCAGAATGGTTAAAGTTAGCTGAATCCTGAGAGAGTCAAAAGGGCATAGAACCCTTATGGAAAGCAAAAGAGCTAGTGAAAAGTACATAGAAAGAAGATGAGCCCATACCAGCTACAGAGGCATGGCAGTGACAAAGTAGGATCGGTGCTTACAGAAGAGTGTCTAGGGGGTAAAATCTCCAGTAGAGATCACTGAAGCAGATAGCTAAAGGTAATGCACCCACTTCCTGAAATGTACAGTTTGTATGCAGGCCGGATGTGCATAACTCAGAGAGTGTCTACCTCTGTCTTCAGTTTAACTCATACACATAGCTTTCATCTCCACCACCTCCCCTCCCAGTATTGCTATTAGTAAAATTGGATGGCAGAAAATGCTTGCCTGTAATAGCAACAATGTTTTACATTTATATGGTCCCTCCTGTTACTGCCAGTGATTCTGACAATAATCTAAGCAAGAAAGGGAGAAATCTTATATTTTTCTCATTGCCTATAATGAAGCTGAGGCCTGTAAATACTTTACACTGGCCATGTGAATATGAGGGTTTTGATAACCAGCCTGCTATGAGTTTTCTAAGGATCAACCAGAAAGACTGGTAAAAGCAAAGAGCTCTGACTACAATTTGTTGAATGTATGTGTCATGTATATTACAATTTTTTTTATCTTATCTCATCTAATCTTTATAATTCTCCATGAGGTAACACTGTCATTATCTCTACTGTGTGGACAAGCAAATGGAAAACACAGAGCACTTGGCTTATTAGTTATGTGGCATAAGGTAGACAGCCAAAGCACTCCATGTCCACTGACCTTATCTGTAAAATAGAGAATAGTGATCCCCTCACTCAGTGTGGACTGATGAGATGTAAGGGAACACATTTATGCCAAAAAGTAACTTGTCCCATGCTTATGGATGTTTGTAGTATGATTAATCCCATGAGTACATGATTGCAAGCCCTGAACCATGTTGTCCCACAAAAGAATCAGAACAGACAATATAAACACGCTAGACAATGCCTAAGCAAACCATGACCTCCATCCAATTTGCTGACATACATTGCTCAGTGGATTGTTAAAAGGAAGAAAGAATAGCCTACAACTAATTCCATTCTTCCTACCTGCTGGAGCTGCACACAAACATCTACCCTCTATTTAGCTATTATTAGAACCTCAAACCAGAAAATCTTTTGACTGGCAAGAAACCAAGACATCAATTTTCATCCTGCATCTGCTTGAAAGAGTAGGAGTGAAGTTATATTATCAGTGTCATTTCCTCACTAGAAAGATTGCTTGGATCATATTTGTATTCATTTTCCTAAATGTAATATATAAGCCACTAGTAGAACAAAATCTACTAATTAAATTTTGTTCAATAGTGCATTTTCACTTTAGCTTAGCAGTGTCCTTGTACATTTCTGTCAAGATAGTGCTAATAATCTTATTTAGCTTATAAATAGTGCTTAACATTAAACTTGAAAAATTAACAAGCATCAATGAGCCTAAAGTGACAGCATAGCCAATAATTTGAAAGGGTTCTACACTATAGATCTATATTTCTGCTTAATTTGATTTAATTTATTAATTAAAAATTAAGTATATGTTTCTGAGGCTGCTATCTCATTTATCATGGCAGCCCAGCCTCTGGCATGGTGTGAGGATAGGAGACAGACACTACAATGTATGTAAGGCACACCCTTCCAAGGAAAAATACTTTACTGCCCCTTCACATCTTGAGTAAACCAACTGGGTCTTCCCAAAGATTGATTTTTAACCCTTTCTTCAGCCCAGTTAACTTTGAGAGTTAAGATCTCTGGGTTAAGTAAGTAACCTGGAAAATTTTTTAGTATTTCTATGTTTCTCTTTAAAAAGGACCATTATTCCCATATTGTCCATACGGTGAGCATGATTTCTGTGTTCACAGCATATGTGGGACTTGGGAAGAACTATCCCTGACAGAGCACATTGTAAAGCAAAGTGTGTCTTGCGACCTCATACCACACTTTACTTAGGTGGACTGGGTTATGATAATCTCATTGCCCCATTGGGCTGACAAAGAAAGTAAGGTTCAGTAAGGCTAACTAAGCTTCCTTCTCCAGAAACAATACTGAGCTTTGTCCTTCCTGGTCATCCAAACCTGAAATTTTATGAATGTAGGCATCTATATTTGTGCACTATACATTTCACAGAAGAACTAATTCCTATTAGTATTGAAATGAATGTTTCCATGCTTATTTACTGACTAAACATCCATTCATTCTCATGCATATGTCTACTAAAAATAAATGCTTAGTGGGCCAAAGAGATGGTGTGGTGGTTAAGGAGCTTACCTGTGAAACCTAAGGACCCAAGTTCAATTCCCCAGTAGCCACATAAGCCAGATGTACAAGGTGGTACATGCATCTGGAGTTTGTTTGCAGTGGCTAGAGGCCCTGGCATTTATCTCTGTCCCCCCACCCCCTTCTCTTTCTTTCTTTCTCTCTCCCCCTTCCTCTGTCTTTCTCTTTCTCAGAAATCAATCAATCAATAAATAAAAGAAATGTTTAGTAAACACCTACTTGCTGTCAAACTGTACATTAGGCATAAAGAGTGCCTTTCTGGACAGAGTTCTGCCCTCTTATAATTTACACTTCAGTATGTGGAGTGCATCTTGGGGAAAAGAAAATCAGCACAATGCACATTATTAAACGGTACACTTGGGAGTATTAACCCAGGTATAATAATAAATGGGTAAAGGAACTAAGTTTGTAAATGAAGAGGAAAGTGACAAATTTTGAATGCCATTATTTTCCTTTTTGGATTGTATCAGAAATTTGGTGTCTCATCTTCTTCCATTCCTTAGCATATTCTTTAATGAACTGATGCTTAACTAAAATGACCCCCATGCAAGAGAAGAACACTGGACTCTCTGTTTGCTTTCTAATAGGCTAGAACAATGTTGACATCCAGTGGTGAATTAGAATTATCACAGTGACCATACTTGCTGTTTCACTCCATGTATGAGGTGGTGCCAGGGATGAGTGCTGGACAACAATCTGTATGCAACTCCTCCACAGATGCATACCTTCTTTCCACTGCCTGGATGTGACTTCATGAGCATGCATGCTACCATAGCAATATGATTGTCACAGCCAGTGCATATCCAGGACCTGCGTGTGTAGATGAATCCACCAACCTGATATTTGCACACACATGTGTTTCCTATGTTACCTACACATCATGAGTAGGATGGTATGTTTCTTACTTGCTATGGTCTCTCTTTTGTCCTCAGGGGCATGCTATTAGGAATGTGGGAAAAAGCATTGTACAGCATCCTGATGGCCTTTTCCATCTGGCTGATGTTATGCTATCTGCTTATAATGAAGCAGAAATGAACGTGACTGCCCTAGGTTTACCTCCTGACCCAACCTCAGTGGGAACATGCTGTCCCTGCACCAATGACAGTCTCATTGCATTCATTTGCTGGGAGAGGTCAAAGCACACAGGCTACTGTCCTGGCCTTAGACAGGACAAGAAACAGGAATCGCCACTGCCAGAGGCAGAAAGGACCCTGAATCAGTCCTTACCCCTCTTCTTCACTAAACCCAGCACTGTGTGTTAATTAATGTATTGAACCCAGAGACCATTTTCCCACTGGAATCTGAAGCTCAGGCAATCCAAAAACAGCTACATTTTGAAATCCTTTCTCCTCTTGGCAGAAAGAAAGAGGAGGAAAAAGAGGCTTTCCAATGACTTTAACACACTACACAATTAAATATTGATTGGAAATTCTTCTTACGATTTTCCCTCACCTCTGTGCCTCCACAGGGAGATGTCTAGATGTGTTCCTAAGCTGTCCCCATACAGTGATTACGTTCATTAGGACACCAGCCTTGTGGTTAAAGCACTTTCCTTACTGCTGCACGTTTAATTAGACAACTCTTCCCCAGAAATTATTTATAGCCAGCTACAGAGCTATTGTTAGTCCGAATGTAAATAAGATTCAGGGCGGGAGTCTCAGCACTCTGCAGTAGCTGGCGCTGATACCATCAGCCCGCGCCAGGCACTCCAGCCAGGCTTTTACCACCAGAATGTAGCTAATTAAAAATGCAGGGTGATTCGCTAGTTAAACCTTTGCTACAGGACCTTCTAAAAGACAAAAGCTACCAGGTCAGTATGAGTGCAAGGAGGAGGAGTCAAGTAGAGAATGGAAGGCCTGGGGGAGACAGGAGCAGGCCCAGGCAGTGTCCAGGCTCCCTTGGGGAGTACTACATGTCCCCTTCCAATGTGAGCACAGGGCCTGCCTTAACTGAGCCATTCATGAAACTACAAAAAAATCATTCTGGCAAATAGCACAAGGCTTTTTAAGTATGAAGCCATATTTGTAGTCCTTGGTGTTCCCCATGGATGCACAGGGAACTGATTGCAACTTATGAGCCCTCCGGTGTGTCGAAGATGCTTAAATTAAAAGTGGTGATCTGAGAAAGAGAGATAGCTTACTGGTTAAGACACTTGCCTGCAAATCCAAAAGGCCCAGTTTCAATTCCCCACTACCCACAAATAGTCAGATACACAAGGTGGAGCATGCATCTGGAGTTCATTTGCAGTGGCATGCCCATTCTCTCTCTGTCTCTCTCTCTGTCGTTCTGTATCAAATAAATAAATTAAATAATAAAAATGTATTTAAAGGTGGGCTGGAGGGATGGCTTAGCAATTAAAGGGATGTGCCTGTGGAGCTGAAGGACCCAAGTTCAATTCCCAAGGGCCCACATTAGCAGATGCACAAGGAGGAGAATGTATCTGGAGTTCATTTGCATAGGCTGAGGCCCTGGCACACCCATTCACATTCTCTCTCTCTCTCTTTCTCTCTGTCTCTTTCGCACTACCTCTTTCTTTGTCAAATAAATAAATAAATGAAATTAAAAGTATAAAAAAGGTGGTGAGCTTTTATGGCTTTTAGTTGGTGTTGGCATTATGCATGAAACATAGTCCCTGCTTTCAAGATACTCACAGTCTTGAAAAACAGCATGGATGTGTAATCAGATTAATGAGAACATTATTTGAAAGAATTATCAAATAGCTGCAGCCACTATTTATTGAGTACTTCCTGGATACCAGCACTTTGCACATCTTGTTTCATTTAGTCAACCATCCTAGGAATAGAAGGCTGTTATTAAACTACCTGCCTTAGACTTTACATTGCCTGTGACAAAACACCTGACAGAACCTTTCCTCATTAACAGCCCCACACAAACATATTCCCAACTGTGCTTAACTAATCTAGTAAGGCATCTCTCAATCCAGTCAAGTTGATGATCAACATTAACTCACTGTTAGAAAAAGTGGGAAGTGAAACAAGAGAGAAGAAGCTCAACAGCTGAGAAAGGCTTTATTCAGGGAAAGCCAAAGAAGAGCTCTGACCATGAAGGTTGGCATTTACTTTCCTCACAGACTAGGAATACATATGGGGCAGTGTACTTATTGAAATTATTTGGTTGCAGGGAAGTTCATCTTGCCTTAAGTTGTGGGCCACTTCAGGAAAGTGATAATGGGGATAGGTGGTTTGAGTCACTCTTGGAAAACAGAGTTACAATGAAAGGAAAGTGTCAAAAAATGGAGGCATTCTGGTTTTAACAGTCACAATGTTCATTATCCAACTGAGAAACCTGAATATTTAAAAGCACAAATAACTGTATATAACACAGTTATTAAATAACTAACTATGAAACCCATGGCTCTTATAACTTACTTACTATCTCATAGGGTACTGTGATAAATGCAATCTAACCAAGTGCCTACATTGCAACCAAGTTAACAAGGAGAGAAGCAAGAGGGAGGTGTGGTCAGAGCAAGCTTGGCCAAGGAGTCTAAAGAGAAGCTGGGCCTTTGAAGACTGAATAGCTGGCAGGTAGTCAAGAGCAATGTGGAAGTCAGTATAGCTGGATTGAGGTACCATTATGAGGAAGAGCCTTTACCTCAGGTCCAGAGAACCTAGTTCTGGACCTGAGGTGAAGGCTGTTCCTCATAATGGTATTAATAGCAGAAGAACTAGTACTAAAAGAAAATACAGAAAATCCGAATCCCAATGCAAAAGAAAGTAAAAGCTCCTTCCCTTCTCCTGACTCTCTTTCTCCTTTCTTTTCAATGTTGACTACTCATGATTAGAGAAGCAGAGTAGGGAAACAGAGGGATTAAGATATTGAAGAACAAAATTACATTCCTTCAACAAGCAACCCAAATCTTCCTGACCCTATTACTTATTGACATTGAAAATTTGACATACACACTAGCATATTTTAAAATATGCTCGTCTTCATCATTCCCTGTGTTGTGAAGCACGTTTTACATGAAAAAAAAAAAACAAAAAACAAAAAACTAAGGACATAGAGTAAACATCTTGGCTGAGCTTCCCTTACTCCAGTTGTTTGTCCAATGTTTTCCTGTGGACATAGGATATAAAGGCAAATTGACAGTTGGGAAAGGAATCAACATTATAAACCTTAACTCATGACTCATGTGATGTTCTTCCTGAAACCACAAAACAGACAATCTAATGAGAAAAGTTGATCTAGGAAATAATTTCCATTGGCTTGGTGCAGAGGCATCTAGTGGAGCCTTTCTTCTGCTGGAAACCCTCACATCTGCAGGAGGGAGGATGGGGATGCCTATTATTTTAAGCATATAATTGGTTCTCATTCATCATTTATTTTTTCAGTGACATAGCTTTATATAGTTTATTACCTCTGCTATAGCACATGGCCCCGTGGGTTGTGTCCTTTTGTTCTACATTTCCTGGTGTGGCCTCAGCTATAGCAGCTCATATTATCTGTTTGATTAAGTTAGGGAGCCTGCTATCTCAGGATCCCCAGGTAACTGTCAACATTGCATATCCTCAACTGAGAGATTAATGAAGGCTTTCAACTCCTCTCCTGCTTGACCTGTCTGTCACAGCTTGTTTTCCTATTTGCTGATGACTTTGGGACTCTATGTCCCTAGGACCTGCAATAGCTGCCATTCAGGATCCACCCCTTCCATACAATTGGCACATGAGTGTTCATCCTCTGGATAGGGAACAAAGACACAATGTTAGATAGGGAATCCTTCTGTTTGACACTGTTGTCTGGCTTTTATGGTGTGATATCTATGCAAGCAGCCAAAACTCCCAACAGGCTCCCTTTCATGTACCTCCTCCTAGTTCTGTGCTGAATCACAGTCACTGCTCTCCACAAACTTTGAGGGCTGGAGTCGTTCCATGTGTGCTGTTTGTCTTTCATCTGCTTCTGCTGTGCATACCCCAGACACCACCAGGGACCAGTGTGGAGAAACAGTGCTGAAAGTATGCACACAATGTGTACACTGCAACAGTACTCTCAGTCTCTGTAGAGAGCAGGAAAAAATGCAGGATGCTTGAGGGGCAGTGAAGGCTTGCAAGGACATTCATCACACTGTCCTCCTGGCTGAGACCAGCTCATAGAGGCTACCTCAGACTGATATTTTCCACAAATACTAATTTCTTTCTCATGGAGTTAGCTTTGTCTCTAGACTCATGGAGTCCTAATAGATACCAACCATATCTTAAAGCTGCTAGTTTTTTTTTTCAATGTGATATTACACTAAATATTTTGTGTTTAAATATGCTGAAAATCAACTCTTCCTTGCATGAGCCCTTTTTCCTTAAGATCTTTTAAAAATGTTTATTATTATTATTATTAACAACAACATATTTCATATGCAAAAGCTAAGAACCTATTGCATGATCCCTTTTGTTAGCCAGTCTTAGTCACAACAGAGGTGAATCATGTTCGGTTTATTTTGGTACCAGACCTTTATTCTGGCTTCTCTAACAGAAAACTCAAAATATCATTCCTAGACATGTTCCTACCTTCTGACCAGCATGTCCTATAAACCCTTGCCCATCCTTCAAAGCTCAGTTATAACAACTAGTGTCCTCAGGATTCTCTCTGAGTCACTGAGGAAACATGTTTCTGTCTCCTTCACAGATCCTTTTATTAAGGAACTCATGACACCATCTTGCAATAATGTACATGTGTGTCCTCACCATTACAGTGGACGTGTGGCAATGTTTTCTGCATTTCACTGAGTGAACTGAGTCCATGTCATGCAAAAGCTTTGCCATGGACACATGCCAGTCTGTAAATGAACACATCATTGTCTCCTTGGAGGGATCATATGTGTCTTATTTATTATGGTACTGGGACTTATTCAGTCTCCAATTCCCTTCCTAATGGGAAGCTTTCCTACCTGCCCCAAAAGCTCCTTATCCTCTATATCTTCAGTTAGTATCTGCCAATCTTTGTCACTGTGCATAGACATTAATTAACAAAATAATAATAATATTAATAATAATGACCCACAAATAAGGCACATCATATTAGGGCATGTGTTTTGATTTAAAGAGTAAGTGTGGGGCTGGAGAAATTACTTAGCGCTTAAGGCACTTGCCTGCAAAACCAAAGGACCTAGGTATGATTCCCTAGTATCCACGTAAGCTAGATGCACAAGGTGGCACATGTGTCTGGAGTTCATCTGCAGTGGCTACTGGACCTGGTACAACTATGCTCTCTATCTGCCTCTCTCTCTCATAAATAAATAAATAAATATATAAAAATATTTTTTTTTAAAAAAATAGTAAGTGTGCCTTAAAAAGTTCATGTGTTGAAAACTTGGTTGAAACCCAGACAGAGGATCTGCCAGAAGGTGATAGGGCCATGAGGGCTCTGTTTTTCTCAATGAATAACCTGTAAACAAGTTTGCTACCAAATGAGCTGTTAGGAAGTGGGGCCTGTTGAAGTAGTTCTTGGGGGAGTGCACTTGAAGTATAAATTCTGTCCCCTAGCAGTTCCTCTTCCTCATTCTCTTCCTGGTTGCCAAGAGTGAGGCAGCTTTATTATCCGCCCTGGCTCTCAGCCTCACCTCATGCTTAAAGTGACAGAGACAAAGCAGCCTCAGACTGAAACCGTGAGCCTGTTTCTAAAATATTTATTTATCTTAGAAATTTTGTCATAGCAATGTTAAATCACTAGCAAAACATGTTTAAAGCAATTTTTTAGAGAGAATCTTGCTGTGGTCTGGATATGTCCCTCTAAAATTTATATGTGAAAATACTAACCACTAAAGCCACAGGAGTCTCTGAGAAGTATTAATTCATGAGCCAGAGTCCTCATTAATGGAGCTAGCAGCCTTAAAATAGAGGCCCAAGAGAGGCTCCTCACCCTGTATACCAGGTAAATGATTATGCTGGAGGAAGGTGGTATCTACTACATGCCTAATGTTAGACCTCTTAGACTGAAGAACCATAATAAATACATTCACATTGTTTGTATGTTGTTTCACACTAACAGAGACTTATAACATGACCTCCAAGGCTCAGGGAACATACAGAGGATACAGAGGATATAGAAAGAATGTAAGATTCACTCAGGAGAACCCCTGTGGAATGGGGGCAGAGGAGAGGGAACATAAGATTTTGACTCATTGGGAATATGACCAATTTGCCATATGTTAGTATAATGCAGTTATCAATAAAAGAAACAAGCGTTACTTGGTGCATGATATTTTGTTAAGTTAGCCCAAATGTAGTAATATAAGTCCTAAACTTACTATGTGCACATATAATTCATGAACCCCAAATATCTCTGAAGTGAACTGGCTAAGCCTCCTCTTTCTACCACCAAAGAAACAAAAGGTTAGACAATAATCTGCCCCAAGTCAAGTGACTGCTAATTGGTGCAAAGGAATTCCTTCTATAAAACACTGCCAATTCAGGCCCTTACTTCCTGCAGCCAGCTCTGTCTGTCAGGAGTGCTTCAGTTCATCATGCGATGAGCCTTTCCTCTGGAGATGGATATGTGTCTCTAAATCCGCTATCACTTCTAGTCCAGATTTCTCCCTCCCCAGCTGGTGGTCCTTGCTCCCCACCCTGGCAATGGCGCCGCTGTTTTCTACAGCAAGAGTAAAGCACACACAGTCTCAGTTTAGGGACAGTTAATTTCCAATTCTTTCCAGATGGGTTGGAATAATATCCCCAGGTGGTAAATACATTATTAAGAAGGCAGTTTGGTGTGAAATTGGCTATTAAAATATAGATAAAGTTTAATATATTGAGCTCCTTGTCAGAAAAAATCACTTTAGAGGGAGCTTATTATTTGTTTGATATTAAAAGAGTCACAGCTTTGCTCCAAGTGACAAATGGGGGAGGGGGAGAGAAATGCCACCAGTAATGAACAAAAGCTTTTTAACATTTAAATTTAGGTGGATTTTTATTTTATTTATTTCTGTAGCACTGCATGCTGCCACAAGCATATCCATGTGGTAAGCCAGAGGCAGGCCTCAGAAATGTCAGGATTTCAGGAGCCAAATAGGCTGCCAACTTGGTTTTAAACAGCTGGAGTCTCCCCAAAAGAAAGAGCTACCCAGTACAATAAAGTGAAGTTTCAAGTGGTTTCCTTGGAAACACTGGAAAGGAGACAGGGATGTATCTACAGGAAGAATGTGGAAGTCCCTTCCACCTTCCTCTTCAGGATCCCAACCTCATCCCCCAGAGAATTTCCAACTCCCATGCTACCTGCTCACTCAACCCAGCAGATTTGAGAACCCATTTCCTGGGTAGACACTTCACTAAGACAGATTAGTAAAAGCAAATGTTAGCAAGGGTCATCTGTTAAAACTTTAGAGTATAAACCTGGAGCCATAGATCTGCTGGATAGTACCTCCAGCCAAGCCAAGCACTTAAGTTGGCTTTCAAAGTTCCTACTTGGGGAATCCTTGGCCTATAACTGCTGCTAACTGCCTTCCTCACACTAAGAACCATGAAAAAGTCCAGAACAGAGGAACAGAAGTCAGATTGGCTAAAGTCCCATATTTTTAAAGAATCAACCAATGTGCCACAATTTCTTGTTATGTATGTGTAGAAAGGATATGTTTTTGAAGAAAGATGATGAATAATTTGGCAGGTGTCTTTAAAAGAAACATAATAATTCCCTAGTGTATTCACCACAGTCAACTTGGTAGACATCTTTATTTCCAATACTGAACATAAATATCTCCCTACACACAGGTCCACACAAACTCACACATGCTATTTCCTACTGAAAGTGGCCATTGGTAACAAGGGAAATGTTCTGTTTTTTTTTTTAATTTTTTTTTAATTTATTTATTCGAGAGCGACAGACACAGAGAGAAAGACAGATAGAGGGAGAGAGAGAGAATGGGCACGCCAGGGCTTCCAGCCTCTGCAAACGAACTCCAGACGTGTGCGCCCCTTGTGCATCTGGCTAACGTGGGACCTGGGGAACTGAGCCTCGAACCGGGGTCCTTAGGCTTCACAGGCAAGCGCATAACTGCTAAGCCATCTCTCCAGCCCTGTTCTCTGTTTTTTAAGCTGGTTGGCAGTGTGACATCTTAGTAAACAATAAAGAAAGAACTAAGTTTCCTATCTGGACTCTTGTTGTATGACATAAGTTTTAGTTGGTCCCTGACTTCATAGTTATTGGAAGCCAGCCTAAAGCCCCTTACTTAGTGTACAAAACCCATTCAACAACTGTCTACATCATTATTGCTCACTTGGAAAATAGAAGTACCAGCTTGTCTCACACATGATGTGAGCAATAAGAATCAGTGGACTAGGCTATCAGAAGTACCATTTTTCCAGGTGCACATCTATCAAACACTGTGCAAGCTAGAGCCCATCAGGGCACTGACAATGAGTCTGGAGATATGCAGGTCACCTCAACCTCAGAGCACTCAAGATCTCAGTTGAACTCTAGAGAACCCACTGTTACTGTGCAGCCACTGCCAAAAAGGCTGTGCTGAAAAAATCCTTACCATCTGCCCAGGCATTTGCAGTGACCCTGTTTCTGTGTGGTGTAGCTATGGCAATAAATGCTTGCATGGCTGTAACAATACATTTCATCTTGTATGTGACCAATGGCTGGGACCTCATCTTAACTCTTTACAAACACAGAGAATGAAAACTACATTATATGTGGTTTGAAAGGGGCCAAATAAATAGGTCAGATGTGAAGATCAAGATTGAATCCCTTAATATCTGGACAGAAATTAAATAAAAAAATTAAAACTGAAGTTCTATGTTTCTAAAAGGAGAGATTTGCCACCAAGAAAGAATTCAGATATTTTATCTAACTTATTCTTCTGAAAATCCACTCAGTCTCAAGAAGTATGTACTCTTGTCCAAGTCTGGAAGAAAAGAAAAGTGTCACATTAGTTAAGTAACTGAACAAATTTTCAGAGCTAAGAATTCAGTCCCAGGCACATCTGCAAGAAAGTGCCCAAAAGCACATACTGACCCAGGCAGATGAAGAAGCTCTCCCAGTGAGTGTTTGGTCATCATGTATTCATAAAGATGCATTTCAGTCCTGCTTATGGTCTATACCCATTTCCTTCTCAGTAAGTCTCCAGAAAAGTTTAGCTGGGGAGGTTCTTGCTTTCCTCATTCGCTTGTGAAATGAAGAGTATAATGCCAGTTGTGTATGCCACCAATGATATTGTGAGGCTCAAATGAGAGGATCTGGATGAAAGTTCTCAGTAAACTGCAAGATACTATGACTTATTTACAAGACTTTGTTCTTTAAATAGAATAGAATGTTAAACATATAATGAGAATATGCATATAGAGAGGTGGGTACCTAAAGAAAGAGAAGGAGGAGGAGGAAAAATAGAAGAGTAAGGAGAAGATGGGAGGAGTAAAAAGAGGACAAGGAGATTATCAGACCTTGCATTGTGCCAGACAGCTTGCACATGACTCTCAGCTACTTGATATCCTTTGAACTGTCAAACAAACCCATTAATAAAGGCATTATCTTCCATATATTCTTAGGGAAATAATGAGATCCAGAAGTCAAGATGCTTTCTGATAGACTATAAAATATTAAGCACAATTTCTTCTTTTATCTGTAAAAACTAACATGATAAATATTTGCAATGAAAAGATGCAGTGGAAAACTTAAAGAGAGTTTAACCCATGAACTAGATACTCTTTAACTTGGAAAGTCTTAGAATTTATATTAGTTTCTGTGGCTGCTGTAACAAAGCATTATAAATTTAGTGCTTTAAAATAACTTTCTTTCTTTCTTTTTTTTAAATTCTGGAGTCCAGAAGTTTAAAATCCCTATAGTTGAGCTGGTAAAAAGTGACCTGGTGCTTCCTCAGATTCCTTGATTCTCGGCCACTGCCACATCTGTGCTTGGGGGATACATCACTCTGGTCTCCATGACCAGTAAAAGTTCTCTCTGCTCTTTCTTTACAGAATCTACTTAACCAGAACAATCTCTCTCTGCTTCCTTAATTATGTACTGGTTATTATACAGGTGTCCTCTCAAGTCATTGAGGGCTAGCTCTTTATCTGTCACCACAATCAATCAGGAAAAACCTTTACCAGCCATATAAATCAACATGTATAGGTTCCAGAAATAAGAATTTATATTATTTGAATATCTCCTTTAGGGAAAAAACATTTTCATCTTATCACAATATTATTTGTTTTTAGATGCATTCATTACTTTTATCACAGTTGTCATCATATATTTTATAGCAACTACTCAAGGAAGGAAGAGAAGAATTCATTTCAGAGGATTTGGTCCACAGTCATTGGCCACAGCACTTGGGTAAGACAACATGACTGGAACTTGATGGCTTCTCTTTCTCACTTTTTGTGTCCTGGTTCCCAGCCCATGGGTTGCAGTTTCCCACTTTCAGCATGAGTTTTTCCTCCTCAGTTAATCTTCTCTGGAAATGTCTTCACAAATAAATCCAGAAATGTGCCTCATCAAACTTCCTGGGTGAATCTAAGTTCAGTCAAGTAGACAACACTTGGAAATAATTCCAATCTCTTGCTTCTGATAATGAATTAAGCCTTCTAATTCCTAAATGTGTAAATTTCTGACGGCTTCAGAATAGACTGAAATCTGAGCAGTGGATCAGGAGACAATGTTTCCAGACTATTCACAGCACAAAATTCTTTAAGAATTGGATACAGGAATAAAACAAAGGTTGGCTTTGCTTGCTGATCAATTTATACCTCCTCCCAAACTTTGGGATCTCCCCTTCAACTTCCACCAAGCATAGGTTGCACAGGTGGACTGTACTCATCACACTAGCCAGTAAGAAGTATTTAAATCCGAACCAGTACTTTTCCCCATGTCATCTCCATCTGATGTCAACCAAAACATTGGCCATTTAGTTTAAAAAGAAAAAGAAAAGCGCAATATGCTTGTGCACATACACCAGTTACTTTATGTACAATAAAGGAATAGGGAAGGGGATAATGAAAGAATAGAGAAAACTATACTGTAGTAGTCAGGATGTGGTGGAACCAAATTGCAGTTTTCTAATTGAGAATGTATTCTTGGTCTATAACAAAATCCTGGAGTAAAGTAGCAGGTTCCCTTTTTAGTAGACACCGAGAAGTTCTAGTCTCTTCTGGGAAACCTACTAGTATCTCTCACTCAGCTGATGTTGGGTAGCCAGCTGGGAAAGAAGCAGAGAGGAGGCAAGAGGCAGACACCTTGTCATCTGTGTTCTGGTTTAAAAGGAAGTAAAATGTCCATACCTCCCCACAGAGAGTGCAACCATGGCCAGGAGTGGACCTCAGTCCTCTTCCATCCTCTTTGAGGCCTATTCCATCTGCTTTCCTTAAAAGTCAGTCCCTGGGGACCTGGCTGACTCTTTAGAGATGTCAGAGAGGAATGAAAATGTGATTTTGCTGAGGCTCTGACTTGTTTAATTTTTATTTATTTATTTTTCTCTTTTAAATGCCTGTGGTGCTGATGTTTTATTAATGGTTCTTTTTTCCCTTTGGAGGCATTTGAAATCCTATCTATCATTTGGCAATTGGCTACTAAACACCAACAACGAAGGGAGGGTCTGTGATGAGATTGGATGAAAGAGGGAAGACCAGTCTGAAAAATGCCCTTTATAGCAGATTGCTGCTTCATCTTGGTTATGCCACATTCATCTTGTAGCTCTTTCCATGCCTGTCTGGGAGTGATGACCCAGGTGCATCCCACTGCAGAGAGAGAGCTCTTCTCATTCTGGTCATGTTTGGTCACTGCCACCATAGCCAGCACCTTCAAAATAGAGCTGAAGAGAAGATAGACTCTAGTTCTTTGCTTTACAATCTACTAAGCCCTTGCTAGTGTTTTCCCTACTATAGTATAACAGGGTCTGGTCATTTATGAGCAATAGAATTGGCTTTGGGGCTTATGGTACTACAAGGTTGAAAATGTAAGGGCATTATGTAGGCATCTAGTGAGTCTTCAAAATATGAACCCCGTGGTGGAAGACAGAAGAACAAAGAAGTAAGCAAGACATAAAGGAAAGGGGATAAACTTGATCCTGCTATCAGAGGTAACTAACCTATTGCTGTGATAGCAATATATTACCCTATTTATGAGGACAGAGATCTTCTGATGAAATCTTTTAAAGATTCTACCTTCCAATATTGTGTATTGGGATGAAGTGTCCAAACATATAAACTTTGGGGGGCATATTCAGACAATAGCAGGAGCACATGTTGATATGAGTTGACATTAGCCATTTTTTGGTAATGTACCTCAGATCCTCAGATGGAGGAGGAGCAGAAGCCGGTCCATACCAAATGACTTCTACCGTATGCAGGCTGTACTCTCCCTTGTTGGTCTGAGGTCATCTGGTTTTAATACCAACTCATAGATATGAAACAGTGGGTTCTGGTGTTTCTGATTCTATCCCTCAATAATGCCTATGGTCTCCTATCAATGCCAGTCTTTTCTGCTACCTGTAACCAGTCTAAGACCTGCATCACTCTCAGGCTGCTCCCTTGGCAGACTTCTCCACTGTTGTTCCTGCCACCCTTCTTACCTGCAGTGGTCAGTATTCAGGCTTTTGCATATAATACAACCTTAATAAAATCTTTACTGGCTTTCCATCAAGCTCAGAATGAAATTCAAATACAAAATAAAAACTATGCCATCACTGTTACCCACCTCCCTCTTTAAGTATTCTGTTTAAGACCTGTTTTTCATCATAGCTCCATTTCTAACCCTAGTTCCTGGGTTGGAGACAATTTTCAAAGATTGGCTGTTGAATCAGTAGATGAATGAATAAATGAATGAACAAATAGGTAGAATTTTTCCCCCATGTTGTTTGGGAGTAACATAATAGCTGAAATGATAAGAACACAGCCGATGCATATGGTTCTGAGATGTCTGCCTAAGTGAATGCATTCTCAAACTACTCCTGTGTTCCTGTGTTATTCACCCACTTTCCCGCCCCCTTATTTCCACAGCATGTGTGTCATTTGTGTCTCTTTAAAATGATATATGATGGAAGGTCTTATCAGCTAAGACCATTGCAGACTTATTTTTCTGCTTTTCCATAATTAAATGTACTTCACAAAGAATTTGGGGATGGAGTGGGAGAAGTAAGTGGATTTTACTAGGAGTTATAGAGCTAGTCCAAATTTTCAAACCACATTCTGATGTTTCCATGATCCATGAAGACCACCAGGCATACAGAGATACTTACCACTGTGTGAATACTTCTAACCCAGATTCCAAACTCATGGACCTCTTCTGTGAATCTCATATTTCTTTAACCTTTTGTGTTTATTAAAATAACTTTTATGAATGCAAGCATTTTAGGAGCTTGGCACTATTCCTGACCGTGGGAGTCACAAGCTGTGGATTGTTGCCCAGAACCTATTCTTATCTTTTTCCTTCATCATAGGCTATTGGAGTCCCTAAGCATCCCTTGGGTGAGCTCCAACTAATAACAAAATTCTGGCACAAAAGGTGTGTGCCAAGTTATTTAAGGGGTATTTCTTTACTTTCCTTTTATCTGAAGTATGAACTTCACTGATTGTGCATGACTAGCGAGGAACAGAGATGACCAGAACATTGCATAGAAGAGCAAGGAGGCCTGATTCTCTGACTCTAGTCACTGTGGGAACTGAAGTAAGTGATTAGCACACTAGAGAAAGAAAATAAGTTTTATCTTGCTCAAATATTTTGCATTTTTGTGAAATTAGCCCAATTTTAACAAATAACTTGGAAATTTAGCACCAGTTTTTCTCTAGGGTAATGGTAAAAGTTACTGGCTGAATCTGTCCAATGGCTGAGATGTACATGGTCTGGAAGGTGGTCTCTGCCCTTCCTTTCTTACAGTGTCTGCCATTTACAGCTCTTTGACTAAAATTATTCCTATATCTGTCTTCAATAAGAGGTGTGAACACCTATCTATTGGTTTGACAAGTCCTACTCTTATATTTACTGCAGGTCATCTGCCACCCTGGTATAAGCTATGCCTAGGGTGGGTAGGGATAAAGTGCATGTCTATGTGATGTGCAAAATGAAGCAGCTATAAACTGGCCTATGAAAGAGCCAGCTTGATGCTTACAGCCTGAGAAGGAGGTCTACGTTGTAATTGTCTTTAAAATACCTGAGCTACTAATCCTCCACTATGCAACGCAATTACATCCACTTCATTTAAAACCAGAGTGGGCAAAGGCAGGGTAAGAAATGTTCTTTCATTTATGGACTTTCAAATCAGATGCCCAAAGTATTCTAGAGCAGACAGATTCTAAAAGCAACCCTTCCCCACCTATCCCATCCTCTCAGATTCAGAAGATTCAGACCCATCAAGCCCAGAGCAACCAATTTGAGAGCTTGCCATTGCCTCCTACCCTCCCTTTCCTTTACAATCCTTTGGTGTGTTCAGCATACCTGAGCTCTCCTGCTACTGTAAGTAGAGCTCTGTCTATAAACGATCTCAGCAGAACTCAGAATTGATTCAACCTCCCTTATCTGTGTGATTAGTTTAGCCACAGAGCAGATACTTGCTGCTTATCAGCCCATTAAAGAGTCAAAGAATGCTGTTACCAGTTTTTTTTTTAATCTCTAAAATGCACACAAAGCCCTGCTGATTATTCTATTAATTTGTTAATGAACCTGTCCACAGACAGACTCTTGGTTCCTTTGGAAGGCAGGGTGGGGGATTGAACATTTAAAGAGGATTGAGCCTTCAGAGGTAAAGCTTAAAAGTTTGGAAGTGCTTGTGGGAGCTGAGATACACATGCTTATTTCTGTGCTCTTAGCCCCCCCCACCACCACCATCTTTTATAGCAGAATAACAAGTGGCAGAAAAATTAAGCTAGAAATAACTCAGTGCTTGAGGGATGCAGACCAGGACCCACATAGACTGGAACAAGAGGCCAGGCAAAGAAACTGTGAGCAGTTTATCACATGAATCAGGGAATTTTTTGTGTGGTGAGGGGTTGTGGGGGAGAGCCTGACTTTCCCTCAGTTTTTGCCAACACTATATTGATGCAATTCTATTCAAGAACAGGGAATAGGGAATTCTTCTTGTAATTTGGTTTTGTGTAAATGATCCCATAGTTGGGGGTCGATTATGGATGTGTGCTTTTACCTTCCCAGAGATGCAGAAGATTCCACTAGAGTAGGTAGACAGCATCTACACATGTTTCAAGTGCACTGGGGTATCTCATGGATAGTCCTTATGTCAGTGGGGTCATGTATTGTGGGTGTTTGCATTGGACATGCTTAGATGATGCTCCAAGGCTTTTACCTTCTGCAGATCTGCTTTCCCAGTGTCTTGGGCAGAAACAGCTGAAAAATGACATCACTGTTATATGAACCCCTGGGTCATCACATCACATACACAATTAATCTTGAATGACAGACTGGGCATATACACCAAGAAATAAGTGATGCAGAAGGCCACAGCCATCCATGATGGACAAACAGGGCTGTCTGTTTTCAGCTACACAGCTAAAATAGGAATGGGGAGTAAGTGCTGAAGAATCTGTCCACTCAAGTCACAGTGAGACTTCAGGAGAGGTCAAGACTAGGATTAAAATGCTCATTTCCTGAAAGCTGCTGGTTTTTTCTTTTTAGTTTCCCTAGTGAAGTGGGTGTCATAAAGCATCTTCCATGTCCTTCTTTAAGATGGGTATATGTGTTTCACCAAATTCCAAGAGGATTGGCTATGGAGTGTATTAGTTTACTTGTCACTGTGGTCAAATACCTGAAAAGAAATAGGTTAAAAAAGAGTTTATTTTGGCTTACATTTTCAGAGGGTACATCCCTCATGTTGGGGAAGGCATGTTGGCAGGAACAGAAGGCCAGCTGGTCATATAGCATTGAAAGTGAAAAAGATAAAAGAGGAAGTGTGGTCAGGCTCTAAAACCTCGAAGTCCACTTGCTGTGACCCATTTTTCTGCAGTAAGGCTCCTCCTCTTAAAGGTTCCACAATCTTCGAAAATAGCACCATTAGTTGGGGATCAAGCGTTCAGACAAATGAATGTGTAGATGGTATTTTACATTCAAACCAGATTAGTAGACTTACCCCAAGTCCCTCAGTGGAAATAGTCCTCAGTGAAAGGAATCTGCCCCAGTCAAGGTTACCCTACTTTACAAGGGTGTACACAAGCACAAATGTCTGTTACCTTCTGCTCCTTTGAAGGAATTTCCAGAGGATATTTGAGTACCAGTCTCTACAGCATGGGATGGAGATGAGGTACCTAGTTTATCCTCAATAATTTTATTATGCCCTTGGCCAAAACCCAATTTCTTCCATTGTCACAGATATTCTTCCTAAAAGCTCTCTAGTCCAATAACCCTTCTCCATCTGAGAGTCTGTTTCCAAAGAACACAGCCTAAGATATCTGCTAACAGAAATTACCTGTAAATAAACATTCCTGTTTAAGAAGTCACAGCAATAAGACTAGGAAAATGCTCCACATTGCTAAGAATATTAGTATGCATTACAAATAGACAGAAATTGATACCTGCTTAGATATCTCTATTAAAAGTTTTGATTAAATAACATAGGCCTACATGTATGGAAGTTTCCAGTGGGCTTAAAACCATGTTTGATACTATTTTATTTGACATAGAATGATGACTTTAGTTAATGTTTATTTTGTCTTTGTCCTTGAATATTTTAATCTGATTTTACTGTCAATCTCCAAGTGACCTATTTGCTCTTCAAGGAATTACTTGAAAGTCATATCCAGAATAAATCCAACTCTTATAAAGAATCCATAGGCCCCACCTTAGTGTTTCATAATGCAGTTTGCTGCAAAGTATACTACAGCACCCATCATTCTTCTTTCTTCCTTGCATGGTATTTGTCTAAACAAGGGCTGTTAGTGTCAAGAGCAATGCCACACCCCCACATCCTGGAGCATCTGACCTACAGAAGGTGCCTATTGCTATTTCATATTAAATGAAATTTGTGAATTGATACATGAAAAAATGAACCAGTAAATTCTAAATCCAAGAAGAGACAGTTTAGAAGACAATATGCTTATAAGAAATATTAATTTCCTTCACATATTTATAAAGGCATTAAAGTATCCTTGTAACACAATAAAGAAATATGGACTGGATCATGGTTTCATGGAGTGAATCTGTAATTAATTTAATAACTGTGAACAAATGTTTCTGACTAATAAATTAGTGTCAATTTCAGGTTTCTAGTGATGGCTTTTAGATTATCTCCATCCATATCCTTTTTCAATAATTATATGCATGTCTTGAATAAAGATGCAAGCAGAATACTTGCCAAAATTATGGCTTATGTAAAGCCAGGTAGAATAAATTGTAAGATAATAAATAAGATACAAAATATCTCAAGAGGCAGAATTATGAGTGGGATTGCTTAGCTGACATTCCAGAAAGGGAAACAGAAAGCCCTGATATCAAATCCTGAAACAACTGTAAAACAGACAGGAAGAACAGAAAGCTGAGCATATTCATTATGACTGTCCTCAGAAAATTGGTTGTCCATAAGTTTATACTGATTTCATACAATATACTCAATTTTTACAAAAAGTTAATGTAAATTTAGGAATCACAGTTGGTCATGAAGTATCTGAAATTTTCTTAGAAGGATATTAAGGGATTGTTGATGGCAGCGTTCAGTACAGAACAAGCAAACATGGCACAATTTCTTGAAACCATGTGGTTTAAGGAAACCAGAATCTGGCAAAGTAAAAAGTATGGAAAAAAGAGCCAATGGACCTGGAAAGGATTATACTAAGTGAGGTAACCCAGGCCCAGAAAGCCAAGCGCCACATGTTCTCTCTCATATGTGGATACTAGCTACACATGATTGGGCTTCTGTTGGAGAAGGAAAATACTTGGTAGCAGAGGCCAGTAAGTTAAAGAGACATAAAGGGAAGAGAAAGGAAGAGAGGAGGATACTTAATAGGTTGATATTGTATATATGTAAGTACAACGATTATAATAGGGAGGTAATATGATGGAGAATGGAATTTCAAAGGGGAAAGTGTGGGGGTGGGGAGGGTGGGAATTACCATGGGATATTTTTTTTTATAATCATGGAAAATGTTAATAAAAATTAAAAAAAGAAAAAGAAAAAGAAAAAAGAGCCAAGAAGATTCTATTGGTACAAGAACTAAAAAGTCTGCATCTAACAAGAGAGCTCAAGCTCTTCTGTCAACTTTAAATGACAAAATTATACTGGATAGTCAGGTACAGAGATTTTTTGAAAAACTGATAAAAGAGATATTTTAATCACAGCTATGAAAGACATTGTGAGAGGAGTGAGCTACACTATCAGTAGCTGCTACAAGGATTCAAGGCCTTGGATAAATTGCAGTGGGAAGATTCTGGTAGATTTTCCTGTTGCATGGATAACTAGAATCCATGGCCTATTGAGTTACTGAAATTCTGTGATTTCCCCCAAAGGAGACATGCTGTAAAGCTCCAGAGGCATAGCTATGCTTAATTTAAGGAAAAACTTTCTAAAAATTTAATTTACTTAAACCTTGAAGGGACAGTAATTTATCTTTCCTACCAGAGATACTGTTGTAATGAGGATCCTTATACTTTTCTAGGATGCCAGAGTAGATGGTCATTAATGTCTCTTTAGTATTCAGGGCTGAAGTAAAGTTGGAAAATACAGAGAAGTAAGTGAAGTTCTAAAGATGGAGCCTAAGTGCAAGTGTAGATGTCAGGATGTTGTAGATGTCAGGAACATGACATGTCCACTGATGCACATGCCAAGTGGAGCTGGACCAAGATATGGGCTGTGTGCTGCAGGCAACAGAGCTGCAGGGTCAGGGCTATCTGAGCCAGTGAGAGTAAGATGATTGCACATTGAGCTCTGTGATAGTTTGAGTGGATGGTCCCCAATATATTTAGGATTTTATTCAATTTTTAATTTAGATATCTGCAGCAAGTGGCTGGAGATAATGTCACTGTCAGTGGATCCTGTTTTCCAGCCCTAAGGCGTGGGGGTAGATTTGGAAGTCCAGTCTAAAGATATGCAAAATGCCTGAACTTTGCCTGGAGTTCCTAAGTATGGTGTGAGTTTTGGGTTTTGGCATGTGGCTTTTCTCTCTTTGCAAGGACATGTGAAAGCAGGAAAGCTTCTTCTGCTGTTAGGGAACTTTCCCTGGATCTGTAAGTTTCAAATAAATCCCTTCTTCGAGAACAGTGTCTGGTCTGGAAGTTCATCTCAGTGATCTGAGGCTGTGTGCTACAAGCTGCATATTCTGGACTTTAAACTGAAGGGATTAAAGCATAAATGGCTGAGTTTAAGTCTTGCTTTGCTATTCTCCCATTCCTCCCTTTTGAAACTGGAATATTTGTTGGAGCACTATGGGAAATATTTCCCACAGGCTTATGTGTTTGGATGCTTGGTCTATAGCTTTGGGAGTTCTTGGAAGATTTATGAGGTGAGAGTATCTGGAGGAATTGGACTACCTGAGGGGGCGTGTTTTAGACGTTATAATCCAGCCTAACTTCTGACCCAATAACTCTGTTTCTTGATTTATGCATATCAACGAGCCTCCACATGCTTTTCCCACAGTAGAGCCAAATGCAGCTATGCATTGACAATATGATGAGCTATATTCCCTCAAACTGTTAGCCAAAATCTTCATCCTATAAGTTGCTTCTCATCAATTTTTAGTCACAGTGACAAAAAAGTTAAGAAATACACATACCAGCATACTGTACAGAAACTCATGTTTGCCCTTGTGATGAACAAGTGGCCGACTGGGAGCTATGGCTGGCTGCTCCCACCCAACAGTATCTCTAGACTATGAAAGATGACAGTTCAGAATTTGAGGTAATGTTTTAATGAAAGTTAATCAGTTTTATACCATTCTACACTCAAAAAACTTCTTAATTCAAATTATCATAAGTTGGAGGCTTGTCTCTATATTCATTTTTATCAATGGCCTGGGTCTACTAAAAAATGATAAACTGCAATATAGCACTAAAATGGGGAGATCCAATTACAGCAAGAGACCCTGTCTCAAAAATAAGGAAAAAGGCA
Organism: Jaculus jaculus; assembly: GCF_020740685.1. Taxonomy (NCBI): domain Eukaryota; kingdom Metazoa; phylum Chordata; class Mammalia; order Rodentia; family Dipodidae; genus Jaculus; species Jaculus jaculus. The sequence continues at coordinate 77,737,816 of NC_059104.1, read as the reverse complement.
ATTGAAGTAGAACTTAATGTTGAACTTAGACCTCCACACATACATGGGTGCAATATACATGAGCACAGACACACACACACACACACACACACACACACACAGTAATAACTTTAAGCATCCCACAACACACAAAGTACTCAACTATAGCAAAGGATTTCAGGTCAGTATGAATAGCATTAAAATGGGTAACACTGGTTGAGTCAGATTTTAAAGTCACTGTGTGTCCTTTCCAAGGTCCTTAGCATAGATCAGAACCCTAGGTGGTCTGGGTGGAAACCACTTAGATAGCTTAGAGGAGATGTCAATCTCTCTATTAATTCAGATTAACTGCAACACAATTTTAAATAAACATTCCTCAAAGAAGAGTTTTATTTATTTTATTTTTTTTTAATTTTATTTATTTGAGAGTGACAGACACAGAAAGACAGATAGAGGGAGAGAGAGAGAATGGGCGCTTCAGGGCTTCCAGCCTCTGTAAACGAACACCAGACGCGTGCGCCCCCTTGTGCATCTGGCTAACGTGGGACCTGGGGAACCGAGCCTTGAACCAGGGTCCTTAGGCTTCACAGGCAAGTGCTTAACCACTAAGCCATCTCTCCAGCCCAAGAGTTTTATTTTTTAATGATGAGTTTCACAGAGCAGAAAGTCAAATTGTAGTTTAAATGAATTTGTTTATTTTACTTTTTTTAAGGTAGGGTCTTGCTCTAGCCAGAGCTGACCTGGAATTTACTATGTAGTCTCAGAGTGGCCTCGAACTCATGACGATCCTCCTACTTCTGCCTCCCCAGTGCTGAGATTCAAGGCGTGTGCCACCACACCAGCCTCAATTTCTAGTTTAAATTAGTTATATTTAAAAAAATGCATGCTAGGAGATCCTCTAATACTAAAATATATAGGTTTTTCTTTATTTTACCCATAGGGATCTGAATACTTTGAGCATGTTTACTAGGACCCACAATGGTTTGGTTCCCAAATGGCTTTGGATGTTTATCTGCTAATTCCCTTGGGAGAAGATTTTTTTTCTTAGTAAGATATGCTTTCTTTTCCTAGGCCATGAGAAATCTGTTTTATAAGAGGAGGGAGGCCAAATTTCAAAGATGGAATATCTCTTGGATTAATACACACACACACACACACACACACACACACACACACCCAAGAATCTTTCCACTTCCATGACCTAAGTCATTTTGGTTAATGTATATTAAAATAAAGTATTTAATATAGTGCAATGAATTACTTTAAAATTGTATATATTCTATTCACTTTATGTCAGTCCCCTAAATACATCCAAGTTTCATTAAGATGAAACTCAGTGCAGGCTATCCTATTTGAATAGTGTAGCAAAGGGCTATTTAAATATTTTCTTTGACAATGAAGTATTTAAGGATGATAAAGATAATTACTCATTGTAAGCACAATGGCCCACATGACATGAATTAAATCTAGGAATAATTTCTAATAAAAAATAAAAATCACCATAGAGTTAATGGGGAAATGAGCAATGGTGAACCAAGTACCAGCACAAGGGTGAAGGAGACAGACACCGAGAACATTTAACTTCTACCAAAATAGATATCCAGAAGCACAGAGAATCCCAAGACCTCTTCACTGAAATATACCTAAAATGAACCCAAGGTGGCTCAGGAAAATTCGTGGAAGAGTGGGTGGAAAGATTGTTAGAGCCATAAGTTGGGTCATTATACATAGAGACATTGCTTCTCGCCCATAACTGATGGCTAACCCCACAATGCAAGACCCACAATCCCCATGGGGGAACAACAGGGAAAAGGCTAATTATGGTACCATCATGGATGTATACACACGATATACATAAGTAATAAAAATACATAATAAAAATCTCTCCTCTTTCTGGTTTCTCCTGTCTGGAAAATAATTTTAAAAGGAAGATTTTTTTTTAAATGCCCTGTATTCTACCCTCTAATGATTCTAAACTTTACAGTGGTTTGTCAGATTTCCTCTGTATGAATTAGTGACGATGGACCATATGTCCCTCTGAATTCTGAAGGTTGTATTTGCACCAGCAGCAGGTGATGAACTGGTCTAGGGTGAGTATCAGAAAAATGCATACCTATAATCAATTCCAGTCCTATGTGAGAGTCCAACACATACCACCCCGTATTGTTGATAGGAAGGCAGTTAAAGTGAAGTGCGGAGCAACAACTTCAGCTCTCATTCTGTTTGCTTAAAGTTTACAAAGAAAAAAGACAGCTTATTCCACAGCCCACTAGGGACATGAGAGTCAACTACTGAAGACAATTCCAGACCTTCATCTGCTTTGACATGACTGCAAAGGTTTACCAACTAGTCTCTCCGTGGCATTGACTTGCACTCCTAAAAGCAAAATTTACCTCAGAGGGTCAAAGGCCTCTTCCTTTGTTTCTTCAATGCCCTAAAAATATGTTGTTCTTTGGTGAGGTTGCTATAAAAATGGGAATTAAAAGCCTTTCCTTAAGAGCTTCTTATTCCCTGTATGTCTCCTATGAGATCTACATATTAATTAACCAGTTTGATTTATTATTTTTATCTATCTTTTGTTACAGGGATCCATTCCAACTAAGAACTTGTGGGGATGGATGAAAACATTATTCTTCTCCCCTTTATCATCACAGTAGTCTTTTTGCTTCTTTGTGGTCTAAAGAAGGTTATTCCATTTCAGATTCCTTTCCCATGAAACCAGGAATGATAGTGTCTATAGTGAAACTAGCCCTCCAAATTGTCATCAAAGTAATTGCACCTTGCTTTAAGCTTTCCTTTAATTGTTCTATATGCTAGACTGTCACAAAAAAGCCAACCATCCTACAGTTGGACAGTGCTTGTTAAACCCCTACAGAATCCCTGATAAAGGCAAGTACTGCATATGAACATATGATTTTCCCAGGGTCTGGCTTTGTCTGTGCTTTATGTTGGATGAGCTAAACCTCTACTGTTTTCATACTAATTAGTACTATCTACCAATGCTTAGCTTAATTCTGCTGTAGATTCAGAGCCATGGAAAAACAGAGGTTGGAACATGAGGTGTTGGAGACTTCTGGGAAAATGCAGCTGTCTGGATTCCACCACCACTCTATAAGTTATGCTTAATGAAGCCATTTGACTCATCAAGATGAACTTGACGTGGTGATCAAGTTAATTTCATAACTCCCCAAAAAGTCATGTGCCGTTTCCAAAGACCTTGTTGCTCACTTAATCAACACTATATGTTTGCCAGAAGAACCTGTAAAGCTGTGGCTCAGAGCTGTATGTCCACAGGAAAATCTCTTTCTTCTGTGTTGCACAGAAGGCACTGTCATTGTGAGTTACAGGCTTTGCTCTGTCTTTGATACAACTGGACCAGGCTTTCATTGCCAGATATGATGTATGAGACCCAGTAGAAGCATTCATGGGTGCATATATATTTTTAATTATTTCATAGTCTATGGATTAATCATAGCTGGTTGATCTAAAACATGTTTTTATCCCACCCCTTTTTACCCAACCTACATCTACTACCATGCTGCTAATACCATATGTTCTATCAATACAGCTCTCACATAATGCTCCTAAATTTCTACAAACAGAAGAACTGATGAATGTACACATTCATTGTATATATTTGGTATCAATTAAAATAAATGGAGTGTATATCTAGGCCACATACAGGATGAAACTAATAATGCAACCAAAATGTCAAAAGATCACAGAAAGAGTCATTTTCCCTTTTAAGTTGAAAAACACTAAATGATATTCAGTTAAATGTACATATATACAACAAAGAAAGATATATAGATACCTTGGAAAATGTATTAATAGAGCAGTAGATCCACCAACTGATAGACAGAAGACAAGAAGATACAGAGAACACATGCAGGTGTGACCCAGTTTTAATTTTCTACCCCAAGGTCCACTATGTTAAAGACTATAGCAAGTTAAATCCCAGTTAAATTCACAGGTAATAGAATTTGGATGGGGTATATCTAGGAAGTCTTTATAAAACACTTTCCTGCCAACTTTAATATCTACCACAGTGAATAAGAAGGAAGTATAGAGAAGCAAAAAAATGTCTATAAAGTTGAGCTTGGTATTATCTACTTGCTCCTCACATATATGCACAAACAGTCTGATGAAATTTCAACCATGATGATATCTCGGGAAACAGAGTTCAGTCAGCTGTTTCATAATTCATGTCATAATCTGGATCCAAAGAAATGTCCTTTGAAAAGAACAAAAGGAAGGAAGGATGTGTTTTGGGCTGGGCTAATGTTTATTGTATTGAGACCTGGAAACCACTCACAAGAAAATCACCCTGGTATTTTTGTGGCAATGCAGAGGTCTGAGCCCTGCCTCAGCCTGGGCAAATCAGAATGAAGGTAGCCTTGCCATATGCACTTTAGCAAACTCCAACTGAGCTCAGCTACTAGAACAACATATGGGATCCAGTCACTTAAATAATAAACATTAATTTCTTGTATTCCTGTAGTTTGATGGTCAAGATCAGCTGAGCCAGGCTCTTGATAAAGACCCTATTTGTGGTTGACACACAGTCTTCTATTGGCTATGTCCTCACAAGGTTAAAAAAATAAAAAATAAAAAACTTAGCTAGCTCTCTGGCTGCTTCTTATGTGGGTTATTAATGCCAGTGTGAGGGTCTTCCATCATGATATCATTACCTCCATACTATCACATTGGAACTGGGATGTTAACCCATGGATTCTGAGTGAACACAAACAGTTAGTGCATACCAAACCCCCTCAGTGATTCTTTCAGGCAATTTAATATTTGAGTACTATGATCAAGTCTCTTCTCTCCTTTGCTTTTATCTTCAGTGTTTACCTATGATACCAGGTAACCTTCCAATGGACAATTGCCATCCAGGTTTCCAGTCCTCTGCAGGCTCACTGATCACCAGCAATGGGAGATCACAGCATACACATTCTCAGAATGACTGAGTGTCATCTCAAATGCAATCTATATAGTAACAGAAAGGGGCAGCTAGTGTTCTGTGCCACAGACTGCATCCCCTGGCTGCTCACTGGGAGAAGTAAAAATATCAAAAGTCAAACATTCAAATATTATGCCACACTTACATTAGGCCACTCTCAGAAAAATATTCCAGAATGAAACCCATTTTATAATAAGCTACTTTGCAATCTTAAGTAACTTACTGAATACCTGTATCAAAAAGTGCCTATAACTCTGCTCACTGGGCAAATGCCTCTTGCTAACCTCAGCAGGTAGAGGCATATTCCTGTAAGCCACTCTGATGGCCCCAGTGACCCTGGCTTGCTTGTTACTGACCCTAGCAAAAGGCCTCAAAGATAGCTAAACTGCTGTGGCTGGGCCAAGGTTAGCACTTTCCTGAGGACTGACAAGGCCGAAGCTCAGAGCCCAGCTCTCCTGAGCCTCTGAGTGAGGCCAAGAAGCTGCTTCTCTGTGTTGTCAGTGTGTGGAGTGAAGCTCCAGTCCTAAGTACCCTGTGTCCACCTATAGTCCTCACCACTGTTGGGCTTTGTTCCCAAAGATGGTGTTTCTCAGTGATTATGATCTATGTGGGCTGAGGAGACAAAGGATACCAAAGCAGCTTTGTCTGGCTTTTGTTTCCTGGACACATGGAACCTGGCCTGTGCATATGGCTTTTTTGGCCTTTCAGAAGACAGTCAAGAGAGCCCGGACACTGCACTGCACTGTGAGAAAAAGCTTAAATCACCTGAATGTTGTTTGGGTAGGATTCAACCCAACCAGGGTGACCTCTGAACCAGTCCCACCAGTGAGCAGAGATGAGTGGGGTCACACAGCCCCTTTCTTATGCTTCTCCACAAAGACACCATTTGATATTTGAATCTAAAGGTTAATTAAGTGCAGATGCCAGGCAGAAAGGCCACAATCAATTATCATGTCTTGTCCATTTCAGTCTATTCCTAATTATGTTCATTTGGGTTTTGGAAGGAGGCCTTTCAGCCAAGGATTTTAAAAAGGGAGTTATTTTGTTTTGAACAGATAAAATATGTCCCCCAAGACCACAACATTCATCTTTGTCACCTTATGGTGTTTCCCTAGCCTGTCTATCATGGGAAAGGGGTATGTGTCAAGAGCATCCCTAGGTGGTACTATGGGAACAGGATGAAGAGCCAACTTCAAGGGCTTCTTTGCAGGGCTTCCTTGAGACAAGGCCTGCTCCTGTTTCAACTACAGGTGATGTAAAGATGTTTTCTGCAATTGCCCTTCCTGGCAGTACTAGGAAGCCCAGACCCACATTCCAGTTGAGGGCACCCTCAACCACAATTTGTAGACAGTACACATGCTCACCTGTGCACACATGTACACATGCTGACCCTTTGTCATAATTAACTGTGTAAAACTCTGCTGCTGCTAATTGAAGGGATTCAGGCTGTGTTCTCATTAAGGAGATCAATTCCTGCTGAATATTCACCTCCAGGGCAGGATGTGGTAGGAATGAACTGGTGGGTTCTGTCTGGCTTGCCACAGCTAATGAGTGGCTGCTGCCATTACAAAGCAGCCACTCGCCTGTAATCAGTCAAAATAACAAGCCTAGCTCGTTGCAGAGATGCTGAGTATTCTACATAAATATACATGGAAAGACAGTTGCAAAAATGGCCCACACATTTCAATGAAGAGGGCCTGGGCTAGGGTCTCTCTGGTTTGCAATGGACTGGTTGGTGTCCACAATATTCTGAGTCTCTGCTGCCATGTGCTTCTGTGTCCATCTACCCTCCCACCCTTCTTTCATGTGCTCTCTACATGGCTGTCTGGTACCGTACTTAAGTTGCTCTGACTGTGTCTAAGCTCACTTGTTTCTTCTCTAGACAAGGCTTAAATTGGGTTCACCCCCAAAGAAGCATCCCAAGAAAGAGACTGAACCCTAAGAGTGCATAGGTTGTGGCTGCCTGTCCTGCAAAGAATAGCCACAACTCTTTGTCCTCGAGTGCTGGGAGCTCAAGGAGAATGAAGGAATGGATACAGGAGGCTTTTCAAGAGGGATCAGAGTCAAACAACTCTTAGACATCTAGTACCTGCCCACATTATAGGGTAAATGTTCTAAACATAAGGGTCAAAACATTGAGACAAGCAATGCTTTCCTTTTAAGATTTGTATCTATGAATAACAGTGACTACCCACCCACTAAAGATGCTTGTTCCTGTGTCATTAAGGAAATCTTTGTCAATGTCTTAAGCAAGGCATGGGTGTTAATCTTTGTTCTTTCCTGCCTCTACATGGCACAAAGACTTTCACAGAGATTGATGCATATGGCATCACAGGCTTTTGGCCCAAAATCCAATTGCATCTGGGTTTATACATTACTGTATTAGTTTTTCTGCTTACTGTATGATATATACCTCCTCACATCATTCCTTCAATGTAGGTCAGTTACTTCCTGAGCTGAGGTCTCAGTTGTGATCAGTGCTATTGTGGATGGGGTTTCCTCAACAGCAATTAGGCTGGCTGCATCTGCTGAAAGAGGATAATCAAGTGGACAGGGAATACATAGCTTCCTACCATGTCACCAGCGGATGGGGAAGGCTTGTTCACTTACTGCTGTGAACCACATATCAATGAAGAAAAAGTGGTGATGAGTAGTTGTCATTTCTAGCATTTCCTCTGAGGGATAAAGCTCAGAATACCAAGGAAATAGGAAACAGCAGTTGGTGCCACTCAGCATTGTAACTCTCCTATCCTCTGACCCTTATCAGTCATTACAGAAGGTAATTAAGCCAGTATCATGCCCACAGAGCTAGCACTAATCTGTTGAGAAATAGTCTGGACCCAGTGAGTGTGGCAAAGCAGCACACCCTATCATAGACACCAGGGGACATGTTAGCACCAACTTGCTCATAACATGGCCCTGGGCCACAGGACAAAGCTGACTGAGGTCTACCTGGTAAGGCTGCTTTGTAAGCACAGGTTCTGGTCTGGGTATACATGGGGAAGTCAGACTATAGAAGCAGAATGACCAATGTCATGAGTGAGAGAATGTTACAAACAATTTCACACAGGATTGTCAATTAGTAGGAGCCCCTGAGGGACTCATCCTTGTTTTATGACCCATATTTGAAGGAGCCAGCAATTTCTCTGCTGACAGAGGTGGTGAGAATTTCAAAAGATGTCCAAATAGTGAGACAAATTATCTCATACAGTAAATAGTATAAAGAAACAACCTGTAAATCCTGAGGGAAACTTCATCAAAAGAAAACATCTCAGATACACTCATCATTTTTTTCCTCATACTTTTCTTCACTTTCTCCTTTTGCTTATTAACAGACCACCATATTTTTATATGTATATTGTGATTCTCAACCAAAGTAGGATGCCAAAAATCCATACCAAAATTAACTAAGGGTTTCTAAGATGGACCACAATTTCTACATGGGTCTTTGACATGATCTGTAGAATACAACATCAAGTGAACTAACCAATGGCTAAGTGGCAATCTGACCTAACCTAAACCAACCTTATTCAGAGGTTGATCTATCATCACAATGGACAGTCATTCTGCCATGTTTGCCTTTTTTAATTATGAGAGAAAAAAACATTGGCAAAAGAAATGCTTAGAAGTATGGTATCTTTGCAATATAGGAAACTGTGTTACCATTTCTGTCCTTGCCCATGGACAAAGGTCAAGCACATATTTGTATACAAATTATATCCCATCACCCCTAACACGTTCAAGTTACCTTGTTTTTCAGAAAGGACAATTAAACATCACGTACAAAGGGTTAGTTCACTGTGTAGGCAGACTCCATTGAACCCTGGTCTGATGAAGTGGTTGTGGTATTCTATATCATTCACAGGTACAGAGTCCTTCACATGTTGGTGGGTATCAGGACAAGGGTTTAGCCCCAAATCCACCTTATATAATTTTAGTGGCTCATGGACTTTCTTGGTGCCCAGCCTGTGGTGCAGCCCAGTATTGGAGCCAGACAACTGCTATGTCTTAGATGCAGGATAGGTGATGGATTTCTCCATACACCATTATTACATCTACAAAGCACTTCACAATTCTCAGCGATGAAAGGTGTTATAAATGAAAGATATTATTATTAATAAGAATGTAGATGAACAAAGGGAAAATGTACTTGCCCTTACTATCCATCACCTCCCCACACTTCACCTAAAGCCAAGGATCTGCACAAGCCTCAAGGAAAGTCTATTTTCAGAAATCAATAACTGGTTTTAAAAAATAGATCTTAGCAGCAATAAAACCCACAATGCAGGGGTTCCTCATAATTCTATGCAACAGTCAATATTAGCCATCACTGCCTCAAATAAAGATTTAATTCAAATTTAGTTAAGACTAGTTTTATATGCTAATCTACAAACTGATTATTAAATGTATTTACTGAGGGTTTTGAAGAATAGACTGTGGGGAAAGAAATGAAAAGAAAAGTGTACATGATTTTATGTGCTGTGAGCTTTAAAGCAGGCATGCAGGGAAGGCCTCACATTAGCTTGGTTTTCCTGCTCTTATAAAATTAATTCTTGGACAAATCGAGTTTCACTCTGTGGGTGGCAGGAAGCATTGCTACTCTATGATTCACAAGGTGAAGCAGCAAGTTGTTCCGCAGCATTGATTGATCCCTTCTTGGCCTAGATGCCCACAGATAATTGTTTTGCAGAATGTCAAGTTATGCCATAAGATACTACCAAGAGAGCAGTAAATGGTGCCATCCCTAAGATCATGGAATCTGGGGGAGCAAATTAATACCAGCTTACATGAGCATGAGCTACTGAATCACATAGCTACAGGTTGAAAAGCCTTTAGCCAAACTGCTTGAGTCCAGAAGTGACTTGGATCTTAGATGACTTCAGATTTTAGTTTGCCTAAATAAAATATCTTGTGGATGAGCCTAAAGTCTAAACACAAAATTCCTTTATAATGCATATACAACTTATAGGCTAAAGGTTATTTTACACCCTAGCAAGCCCATATTCTGACTTATTTATCACATAAAACAAGGTCCAGAATGGATTTTTGGGACATGTTTGTTCACATATACACAACATGCACAATCCCAGGCTACACTCACATAAACATGTTTCAGGTTTTGGAAAATTTAAGATGTTTGAGTTGGGAGTGCTGTGTTTCCTTTAGGAGAGGGCCATCAAATATCACTTACAGGGAAGGGTGGAGGCCTGAAAAAGGAATAAAGTGTTCTTAAGCAAACCTGGAAAGGAATGTGGGGACTAGTTAGGAACGCCTTGGAAGAGAAGTGTGCTATTTTTAGGAGAAGCAGCACATATATCCACTGAATCTCCCTCCTAAGGAGGGAGACATTGGAGGGCATAAACACAGACTGAGTGCACACTCATGAAGAGGAGGGAGTGTTCACAACTGAAAGGGCTAGGTGCCACTGTGAAGATGCTATAAAGTGTAGAAATGCTTTCTGTGGGGTCAGGGCTGCCTGGCTTGCATGAGGCCCTAAGTTCAATCTCCAGTACAAGAAAAAAAGAAAAAAGAGTAGTTCTATGGGCCAAGCTCACAAGGCCACTCCTGCTCCTTCCTTAGGATCTACAGGGAGTTGGTTACTGCTGAGGAAGATATTTCCTTCAGTGATATAGCCACTGGCAAAGAGTCCACACTCTCTCATCCAGGATCCAAAATTCAGTTGAGCCACAAATTTTGGAAGTGCTTTTGCCCACTACTAGTTCTAAGCAGATAAAAACTGTAATCAAGAATGTAATAACAGCTATATCCACAGAAATCCTGTTAAATCCTGACAGTCCCAATCCTTGGAGGTGCAATTCACAAGTGAGAAGAGACTGCATATATTTACACAAATAAAAATAATTTGCATTTCTGTGAACTGTAGAAAAAGCTACTCCATATTTATATATTTACACTTGCCACTGGGTTGTATATTATAGTCTAGTACTCTTATTACCCCCAAATCAATTCCATTTTTCTCTCTGTAGAAGAAAATGAGCTATAGGCTTACCACTGAAGAATTTGCATATACCTCCATACATTTACCAACAAGTGTTTCTCAAAGTATAACTGGAGGTCATTGTGCCTCCGAATCATCAGGACTATGTGTGGCTCAACTGAACTTTGGATAACTGCATTTAAGAAATGCAAACTGTATGGACCTTTACTATATGATAATTCAATCTGTGAGATCTCTCCAGATTACCACAATCCTCCTTGAAATCATGACTGGACACTGGAATGGAACTTTGGGTGTTTGAATCAGTGTCCCTTTCATTCCATATACTATCACTTCCTTCACTAAAATTGCTGAGTGGTATATGTGTGGATCCTAGGGGCTCTTCTGCACATTGAGTAGGAACTCACAGGAAATACCATCTACTTCTGCTTTAACAGTCTTTACACAGGGGAGGAGTTGCAATTTGTAAAGTTGTCAGGCCTGGTTAACCAGTCGGTGGCAGAGAGTGCTCCCCTTACCCATATTCAAAGATGCATGTGTGATAAAGGAAGGAAAAGTGCGTGCTTGGTAGGAGTTTAAAGCATGGTGATGTTGAGTCTTCTGTAAATTCTTCCCAGGTGACACCTAGCTATCATGGATGGGCCCACACAATGCCCACCTCTTCTGTGGAAAAGCCATCTCCTCTCACTCTCCCTCCTGATTTTACCTCATCCAAAGCATCCTCCACATAGACTTTTGTCTCCCTTATGCTTGTTTCTCACCTAGCAGTCTCTCCTTTCCACAATATAAATCTGATCATACTCAAACTGAGATATTTTTGAGGTTAAATCTCTCATTTTACATTTGGCTGCCCTGGTGGTGGCTGTACGTCTTCCCAGGATCCCATGAATGGTCACTCTGAGCAGCATGAACATTGAGTAGCCATCTTTTCACAGAGCCCAGAGTGCAGGCATCATCCCTCCATGAGTGTATAGCATGGGTCTGCATTTACAGTTTTTTTCAATGAAAACTGTTATTAGGTTTTTAGTTGTTTTATTGTTTTCATTCCTACTTTGGCCAGATAAGTGAGAGTGTCTGGATATACCTAGTTATGTCTATGCTCATTCACTAACCTCAGTGAACTTTTACTTGTGAAGACTGATCATAGTAGGTAATTATACTGAGGGACCAAACTAAGTTATAGGGAATAAATCAGGATTTAATATTTAGGGAACTGTATTTGAAGTACTAGGGTAGCTTCAAACCGCAGCTTATAATGGTTAATAATGATTGTCATGTTGACAGGATGTAGGAGACAAACTTCTGGGTATGCCTCTGAGGGACTTTTAGATTGAGTTAACCGATGTAGGAAGACATATCCACCTCCTCAAATGAGGTGGGAAGCACCATTTTGTGGCTGGAATCCCAGACTGTATGAAAGGAGAACTTATGCTGCACCAGCTTTCATCTGACTCTGTTTCCCGAATGTGGATACAATATTACTAGTGCCTCAAGCATTTTCCATCATCCTCCTTCCAAGCCATGATGAACTGCATTCTCAAAATGTGAAATGCATTAAATCCTTTCATCTTTAAATTGTTTTTATTGGGCATTTTGTTTTAGCAACAATAAAAGTAAGTAATACACAGTTTACTGATCAATGCCCATGTGGCCTTCAGAAAGCTATACAGCCTGTGTCTTAGATTGTTGATGATATACGTGTCACACTTACCCTGAGATTTTTAGTTTTAATATTGAACAATGTTCCTGGAGCCCCATCAGTCTCAAGCAAACTTTGATGGGTGATCACAACTGGTTCTGTCTTTTGTATTCAATGAGGAGGACAGAGCAGCAAGACTTAGCACATGGAAATGTTTCAATACTGTCCAAGGCCGGTGCTCAGAACACGCTGAGGACAGTTTGGCTCATGTGCCACAGGCTCTATTCAGGAAACAAGGGTGAATCTTGCACAGGCTTGCTGAACAAAGCCCACAGGAATCACCAGACAGTTGTACTAATTCCCAGATATTCACATTCATGTCTCTGGCCATTCAGTCCATGAACACATTGTGGCCTATGACATGGTAGGTGTACTACATGTGATATTCATGCATGTGACATGTGTTCTGTGTTGTTTCTAAGTAGTTGCAGGTGTATGATGTGCATTTTCTGTGGGTCAGGCATTCTGTGTGATGGAAAGTTGATGAAAAAAATCTTTCAGAACTCAATCAAGTGTCAATATTCTTTTACAAACCCCACATGCAGTGATTGAATTTAAAAAGTCACTTTCTAGCTATGTGGAAATTAGCTCCTCCTTTAGGTACAAAAGAGAAGTCTTGGGGGGGAGGGTAGCTGGAAAGATGGCTCAGAGGTTAATACATTTGCTTGCAATGCCTAATGAACAGAGGGACACAATACAGACAGGTATAATAACTCAGTTAAATTCATCATCAATTCAAAAGGCAGCACCAGGATTTGGGCCCTGGCTGACCAGATCCAGGTAAAGCTCCTGATATTCTTAAGTCAATCTCTTCACACCAAGAGCAGGAATGATGAGATGTAATCTCTCCTGGCCATCCTGCTTTCCTAGCCATTGCCCTCCAACAGGTCCTTCTATAATGGAAGAATCCCCTGGCTATGACAACACCTCACCAAGCAAGGTCCCAGTGCTAAAGATTCAAGTCTTAAATGTGACCACAGAAAAGCCCTTGAGATACCAGGTGTGCCTCAACCCCTCATCCTTGTGACAATATTTCTAGCATGAACAACATAATGAAGGAAAGCTTTATTCTAGCTTATGGCTTCATAGGCGTCAGTCAGTGGTCACTGGGCTGTCTGTTTCTGGGCTATAGTGAAACAGCACTTCTGGCAGCAGGAGCATGCCAGTTACTGTTCACTTCTTAGCAGGTCAGAAGCAGAGAGATCAAGGATAGATAAATAAATAGATAGGTAAGTGATGACAGATAGATGATAGATATATAGATAGTAGTAGTAGATAGATAGACAACATGAAGGAGTCAGAAACAAAATGACCCTTGGGTTCATACCAGTGATCTACTTCCTTCTGGTAGGTCCCACATCCAAATTAGCTACATGAGCTGGGGGTGAGGCTTTTATACTTGAACCTGGCAAGGATAGCATGAGTGGAAACCTTATCCCTGGGTAAAAGCAAACATATGCAAAGACCTACAAAGTGGGCAAGAATGTGTGCTTCACATCTGCTACTCATTCCCCACCTCCTAGTGCAAAGATGGTACATGGGAACTAACAGAACCAAAGCTCCAGAATGCCAAGTTCTCCATCTGGCTCAGTCTTCCAGATCTTTAACAGCCAAGCCAAACATCCCAGTCTCTGAGCTACAGATTCTTAACTTGCAAGATTTCGGCACTCTGCCCACCTGTTATCTAACAGAATCACCAGGAAGCTTCCAACAAAGCTATATCAATGAGTTCCATCCCCACTACTGAATAAAAAAAAAAAAAAAAAGAATCCACATTAAGACCATAATAAAGTGTGAGGTAGTAATATTCACAACACTCATAAAGAAGGCAGCATATAAAATGCAACCCACTGCTTCGTAAATTTTATCTAAAATTAATATGCTAACTATAATATTCATTAAACATTTAATTAACAAGACTGTTCTTTTTAGACCTAAAAGGGTCATTTGAAGAAAGTTTTGATTATATGGATCTCTGCAAAAGCCAGCAGGAAGAGTTTGAACTCCTACCTATTATTTTTTCCTTAACAATTTTTTTTTTCTCTTCCAAGCAGAGGCTTGATAGAGGCTTCCAAAATTGTTTCACTATCATTTTTATTACACACATTTGAACTTCTGATCCCCAACCAAAGAGTATGACAACACTTAAAAATCTCGCTAAAGCTTTTCTTAGGGAAGAGTGAGTAAAAGCCTTTGCCCTGCTTTACTCTACCCCTGTTCCTAGTCTACAAACTAATGTGAATAGGATACAAATCCTAAAAGCAGATTCACCAGTTAACTCTCTTTTGTTTCATCAAATGACTTCCGAATCAGTGCTTAGCATTGTGCCTGGTGTTTAGTAGGTGCTCAAAAACCTTTTCTAGAACATGTTGAATGGGCAGATAAGCAGACAGATGGGTAGATGGATGGGTAGATGGATAGATGACTGGACGAAGGAATAAGGGGTGAATAGATGGATGGATCCATGGGTGGGTGGTTTGAATGATAGATGGTGAATAGATGGATGAATGGATGGGTAGATTGATGGGAGATAAGTATCAGATGCTGTCAGAGACTGGGTATACTAGGGAAAGAATGGTAGGAGTGGGCATGGTGTTTGATTCCATGACATTTGTTTAGGGTAATGGGTAATGATTTGGCATTATTAGAAGTAATAGAGGGCAGTATGTCTTTAAAAGTTATTTTGTCCTTTTGTTGACTCCCTGAACCACAAGTCAACCTCTTAAAAATGTGCATCTCTATTTGGAACTAAGGAAAGAACATGTATCTACAGTCTAATTTATCCCAAACCACAGACTCTGTCCCAAACCACAGCATTTTGTGTTTGTTTGTTAACCCTTTAATCTTCTACCTTATAAAGGAGAAATTATAGTTGTCATATATGTTGATCTCAACAGTTATATTGTCTCTGAAGACCACATGATATAGGAGTTTTATTTTTCTGCCATCCTTTTTTTTCAATCTCCTCTGAAAACAGTGGTTTCTTCCTTTTAGCTATATTGAATCTCATCTATAGGATGAGAGAAAACAGCAGTCTCATGACTTTTTTACAGAGATTTTTTATTAAGAACATATTTTGTATGGATGCATCATGTGTTAGTACCATCTTTTCCCTCTTCCCTGTCCCCATTCTGCAGAGGATCTTCCACAATGAGGTTGCTGGTATTCCCCATGGAATACCATAATGTGTTGTGGGAACAGCAATCAGTTATTATGGGGAGGGAATGTCTCTGGGGGTGAGGTTTCAGCCTATGGCTCTTACAATCTTTTCACTCCCTCTTCTTCAAAATTCCCTGCTGCCTATGACTGTGGCTTAGTCATATTACCAGTTACTGTGTTCAAAATGATTGGTCTAGTGTCAAGCATATGACTTGAGTCTTGCCAAATATCTAACTCTACCATTTGTGCTGATTCACCAGGCCCCCAATAGCTGCTCTCTTACCAAGAATAGTGAGTTTCAAAACAGTGCAACTGGGTTAGAACACAACTTTGTTGGCAAAATAGTATACTTGAACCCAGCTTAGCATATTCATCCCCTTGTACAACAGTGGGAGCTCAGAATTGAAACCTTCACATGCTTTCATTGGCCTTCATTGTAAGAGCTGAGGGACCATTCCACAGGTAATCCCTCAAATCTCTTAGTATCTGGAGCAACCAATTCACAATTCACAGCAGCAAGTAGCAATAGTGCCTATAGGAGCATCTTCTCCACATATGTGCAGAGTAGGCATAGTACCCCACTCTGTGAAGAACACAATAAAAGATCCCCTGAGCTCTAACTGAAAATGTCTAGGTTGTCTCTGGGACAGGCTTCTTCACAAGTTTATTATTCCTACCTGGCATTTAGTGCAGATCAAAGGTTTAAATACAAATATTTCTTCTACTTGACATATATCTGTTTTGAATCCTACTGCTTCTCTGTTTGCATCAGCTCCCTTCTGAAGAGTTTTATCTCAGCTCTGCAGTGAGGAGTCTGAACATAAATACATATAATTACTCTACATTAATATAATTAGTGTGTCTCTCTCCTGATCCAGAAATGGTTGTCCATTTTTAGCTGCTAATGGTTGGAATTATTTATGTCCATTTGTTCAAGGACTGAAATTGGCTTCATAAGAAAGAGTGCAGGGATATTACCCAGAAAGGCCCTTTCATCTTTGCTATCTTTTCTCTTTTGCTTGGGCTCTGTGTCCTGTCTTCCTGAGAATTGAGGCTGGTAAATTGGGGAGATTAGATTCACCCAAGCCTCTACCCATTTCTTCCTTTTGATGAATTACCATCACACTGACAAGACAAAACACTTTGGTTACCCCCAAAGCTGATAATGCCACCCCCACCCAGCTGCAAGTGACATAGACTTCCTTCTGTGCCAGAGTGAGAAACACTCAGGACCAAACGCTTTCTTAGGACTTAGACTTTCATGATGTCTTCTGTGTCCAGCCAACTCCTTTGAATACTTTGAAATCTTACTACAAATTTATATGCATTATTCATATGCATAGTTTCTGAAATCAAAATGGAAAGCAGATGTAAGGAGATAATTGCATGTAAATATCTTGTCATTTACAACTTGAATAGGATGGGTGTTTTTTTGCAGTTTGTGTAACTGTGATTTTTTTGTCTTTTAATGATAGCTGCAATGTTGAAGTTGGACTGTTTCTGGCCTGATGTTGTTATCATAATAAACCAGTAAGGTAAGAATTACCTATAAGTGTGAACACTGAGACTACATGAAATTAAAAGCATGTGTTCAGCCAGGTAAGATAGTGCACACCCGTAATGCTACTAGCACTTGGGAGACTGAGACCAGAGGACTGGTAATTTTAGTCCAGCCTAGGCTACATTGCGAGACTCCAGCTCAAAACAAAACAATTCCAATAAAATTCACCTTCAGCTAATGGTTATATATATGGTGTTAGACCAGAGCTAGACCTGAAGAATTTGAATCCCATTCCTGTAGTATGTAAGCTGTTGGGGTGATAGCTCTTACCTTCACAGCAATACTGAAGCAGACAGAATATGTCCATTTGAAAGGTAAACAAATGGTGGCTCAGAAAATTAAGTAATTTTCACAGGGTTAACTCACTAATGTACTCCAGATATGGGATGGTCAAAGGTGTCATCAAGAACAGCAGTCTGAATTGTCATACTTTGTTACCTTCTTGATGAAAAAAGCAGTACATTAGCAATTAATGTGGTCTAGTGAGAAAGCAGGCTTGCCAGAAGAAGTCAGGCAGGGCTTTCCTTTGAGGAGGGGAGGGAAGGAGGGAACAAGGGGAGGAGGGAGTAGGTGATCTTCCAGGAGAGGAGCTGGATTTGGACAGTTTCTGAGATCTATAACATCAGTCCTTGATGAGCCAGAAGGTGATACTTCAAGTGGAAGAGGATATGTGTGTGTGTGTGTGTGTGTGTGTGTGTGTGAGAGAGAGAGAGAGAGAGAGAGAGAGAGAGAGAGAGAGAGAGAGAGAGAGAAAGAGAGAGCATACAGGAAGTCCTGGCACCCGAACCTCACACCAGCGGCTGTCAATGTTCCTGTGCATAGTAAGCACCTATGTTTATTCTTAGGAACCCCAGCATTCAGAGAATTGGAGAGCATGGAATCTAGAGGCAGGTTGTACAAATCTGGGGGGCAGGTAACAGTTTTATCTTCTTCCTACCTTGTGATATTGGTCAAATTGTTCAACCTGACAATGCTGCTGTTTCTCCAAAGAATGCTCCTCATCTGAAAAAGGAGTCAGGTGCCCCTCTGGGAAGCACCTTGTTTTCTCAGTGAGATGTCAAGAATATTTAGAACTTTGGATGAAGCATAGCAGAATTTTTAATAGTAAACTGTTTTATGTCATTACTTTTTATTGTTATTCAGGTACAAGAACACAGCCTTATGAGGAAAGGCCTATATATAAATTTCGAGAAACACTTCATTCTGAAATCTGAGTCATCTTTTGCCCTGCCCTCAGCCACTGAAACAGGTCAGTCTCAACAAGCACTGTTGAGGTGCTTCTCCACCTAAGCCCAAGGCACCAGGGCTGCCTCCAGAGCCCATCCTACTCGCCATGTTCTCCACCCTCCCTGTGAGCCCCTTCTCCCCTTTAAGGGAGGTGGATGTTACCTTTACTACCAGATGAATAAAGCCCTAGGTGGTCAGAAGGATGCAGATGTACAGGAAGAGGAGCTTTCGATCTGCATTATCCTGTCCTGATGTATGTTGGGCAAGCCCTGAAGATGTGCAGCCTTCTTCCAGATTACTTCCACTTGCCCTCTTGATGAGGCAGTTGGGTATACTTACCTGGAGCCCCACCTGTCATGTTGCAGGAAGTGGCCACAAAGTTGACTCTTACTACAAAAACATTCTAATCCGACCACAGAAGTTATATTGCAGGTGTGTGTTCTAGATATCTCTACAAACTTTGGGCTCTGGGCCACTGGATCAAGGGTGTAGGAAAAGAGGAAGCAGGAACAAAGAACCAAGATTCACACTGAAGCTGAGGCAATAAGTGGAGAGCAGGGACTCAGAGGAAACAGGCCTGTGATGGGAAGGTGTGTGCCAGCAGGTTCCTGCTATGATGTCACACAGGCTCCAATACACGTCACTCTCTTCCATGCTCCATTGCCAAGCCTGACCAGTGTTTTTCAAAGAGATACTAGAGATACACAGGGACAAAGACTCTGTGAGGACAAATCCCCTACAGGCTCGCAGGAGAGGCCGTAAGAGAAAACTACATGCCAGCCTCCAGAACTGTAAGAGATGGATTTCCACTGTTGAAGCCACCGAGCCTATGGTATTTATTGTTATTTTGAACACAATAACAACTGATATGATGAGCAAGTTTTCTCACCACAATTAAATATCTAAAACTTCAAAATTGACTTACAAGGGATAGGGGTGATGGCTTAGTAGGTAAAGTGCTTTTCATATAAACATGAGACCAGCATTACATAAATGTTGGGTACAGCAACATACACCTGTCACCCCAGCACCAAGGAGGTGAAGACAGGAGGATCCCCAGAGTATGCTGTCTACCTGGTCTAGCTGAATTGTTGAGCACCAGGTTCATATAGAGTCTATGTCTCAAAAAATAAAGTGATTATTCCATTTCAACTATGCTTACCTCACTCTGTGTTGGGGAAGCTGTTCTTTTTCAGAAAGGAGTGAGACTTGAGGAGATAAATGGCCCCTCACACTTCAGTGAAGCCACAGCTAAAACCAAAGAGGAATTGAGGAGACAACAACCATGAGTGCTGCTCTCATGCTGCTCCTAATAATCAGTGCCAGGGTGAAGGAGACAGACCCTGAGGATACTCTACAACTTCCAAAGTAGAGATCCAGAGGCTCCTAAGAGCTCACCAATGAGGGAGATTTAAAACTCACCACCATGGCCCAGGGAATTTTGTGGAAGAGGGGTCAGAAAGGTTGTAAGAGCCACAGGTTGAGACATCATGCCGAGAGAAAAGCATTCTCTCCCCTTCCCCCCTGCCAAAAAAAATGACTGCTGCTCCCAAATTGCATAACTCACAACCCCATAGGGAGTACTTGCAACTCCAATGGAGGGTCCCCAGTGTAATTGGGGCAGAGACAAGGGAAAAGAAGGTACCAACACATGATGCATCCATACAAAATATGTTGTTAATAATAATAATATAAAAAATGAAGTGGTGTGCCATTGTGGAAGATAATCAATATCACCCTTTTGTCTCTACACACATGCACACCACACCCCACATGCATATGAAAAAAATAAAAATAAAGCTATGTTTTAAAATCTACTTACAAAGTGAGAGTGAGAATAAGAGAGAGTTGCATAACCAGGTGTGGTTAGAAGACAGTGAATGATGGTGGTTTGCAGAGTCCTTGAGGTTGCAGAAAATGTGTGTGTTCATTTTAAAACAATAAATACAGAGCAAGTTCTTATTACATGCCAGGATCTGCTTACCTGCCAAGGTTGCAAAGATCAATAAAATATTCCCATGGTCTAGTGAGGGAAATGTTAAATTTTATTGTTGGCATTTGTTTACATGCCTCCATGCTGTAACTAGATGATATGATATTTCTTTTACATTTTGTTATCTTAACTGATAGGCCAAAGCTAAACACAGCGATAGGTATATTCAAGCATATGTAACACAGGCCAAGTCCTGGGATATGTCTCAGAAGTCTGCACTTGGCCTTGTCCAGTTGTATAAGTAATTGAATCAAGGGGCTGAAAGGGGGTGTGAAAGGCATCCCACTGTTTTGTGTGAATCTTCTGAAGCCAAGAGAAAAAGTGAAATTCCAGGGAGACCCAATTAATATTTTAAAGATCAAAAAATAAAAATAAAAAAAAATCTTGATCCCTGGGGAAAAAAATGATCCAAGACTAACTTGGTGATATGGATTCAGGTTCCTGTCCTGCATTTGACAAAGGAACCAGGGGCATAGGCTTATGTTCAAGTTGGGAGCAGAAGAGTGTCCTGGCTTGTCAGCATGGGGACAAACCTGGCTGTGTGGTTATCCCACTTCTTTCCCTCCTTTGCTTTCCTGGTCTACTTCCTGTATTTTGTCCTTCCCAGGACCTCATTCGTTCTGCTGAGGTGTTCTGATTGAACTTTGTGTTCACAGTCTTTGTCCTCCCACTCCATGGGGTCCAAATCCTCTCAGCCACCTCACATAGATGGAAGAGTTCTTTTTACCTGACCTACCACAAAGCCTGATGGGAAACATCCACTAAAGTTCTAAACAGTCCCCACAATCCCCATACAAAAAGACATTATGGACAATGAAAGGCAGATGCTCATAGGAATGGCTTCATGTGTGGAAAGTGAATTCTAATGAAAAGATAAAACTCAGATATGAGTCAACAGTAAAACCTTCAGAATAACTCAGAACCCACTGTAAGATGAGATGTGGAGTATGGACTCCTGAAAGCAGCCTCCATAGGCAAGAGTTCCAGGAAGCTAGGGAGGAAGTAGGAAAACATGTTCAAACTGCATGCAGTGAAGCTGCCATGTCCTGAGCTTTGTTACCAGAGAAACATATAAGCAAAGGGTTCTGTGAAGGTGATTCTTGCACTGAGTGATGAGAGGACTGAGTGGCTTCCTGCTTGCTGCTAAGTTTAAAATTCTTCTAACCTAGGGCTGGGGAGGTGGCTTAACGGTTAAGGCATTTGCCTGTGAAGCCTAAGGACCCTGGTTCGATTCCCCAGGACCCACGTTAGCCAGACGCATCAGGGGCGCACTCCCCTGAAGTTCCTTTGCAGTGGCTAGAGTACTTGGCATGACCATTCTCCCTCTCCCTCTCTCTCTCTCAATCTCTCACTGCTTCTTCCTCTGCCTCTCTCTCAGGTAAATAAATAAAATATTTAAAAAAAATTCTTCTAACCTAGCTAGTCTCTAATTTACTTGGAATCAGCTTGAGGGAAAGTGTAAGTGCTCATATATGGTGCTGTCATAAGTAGCTCCATGATGCTGGGATAATCACCCAGCCAGTTTTATTTCAAGCTTACAGATCCAAGGGAAGTTCCATCAGGGGCAGAAGAAGCTGGCTCCTATTCATAAATCTTAGCAGAGAGAGAGATCAGCCAACAAACATGAAAACACAGCAAGCATGAAACAGCAAGCAAGCAGGACCTCCATTGCTCACACCTCTCTCACACCTCTGGGCTGACATCAGATCTGTCCCCAAACACATCTTTGGACTGGACTCCATGATTGCTTTATTTTGAGCTCCTCCAGCCAGGTGGCTAGAGATACAAGTTACCAGTTTAATTTTAACACCTGAGTCTATTGGGGACATATGTTCAAACTACCACAGGCACATTTTGCTTCCTTTCCAGAGATCAAATGAAATGTATATTTACTGCAAATATCAGTTTTGGTATGTATAGCTGCTGGGTGGGAACTTCAGACACTGCTGAAGAAAAGGAAGAGAATCCAGCTATCTTTGAATGGTTACTTTCTAGTGTTGCCAAGGTACTGGCCACCTTGCAATTAGCACTTCCCCTCAGAGAAATGTCGTCCTCTAGCTATGCAAGCAAAATTCACAGTGGGCAAGGCAAAGCCCAAGATCTTGACATGGCTCATTTATGTGACTGAAGAGAGCTTGTAATCTGAATGGGCAAATGTTACTGAGCTACATTCACACTCCTGCCCCTTCTAGTTGCTTGAGTCCAAACCCTCCAGTAAAAGTCACCACAGATCCAGCAGCTGGCCTCCTATGCACTGCATGCAGGCACACCCCTGAGAAAATGATACAGCAAAACATTTCTGCAGACTTATCACTAGAGCAAGGTATAAATAGGTTGGTGTCCATAGCCTTCCTTTCTGTCCTGAAGCTAGTGAGGTGGGTTGACACATGAAGTCAATAGAACAGAGCCTCAGTTTAATATAGACTTCATAAATGTGCATTTTAATGTTGGTATAGATGCATATGCTTTGCCTTATATGAAAAGGATCTATGAATTTTAAAATATCTTAAATAATAGCAAGTAAAATTAATTTAGTATGTTACCAAACACTAAACCAGAGGTACTATGCAATATACTTAACTTAACTTCTTGAGAATCCCTATATGAAATCTACTATCATTACCATTCATTTGGATGAAGAAACTACAATTCAGGTTAAATGCTTTCTCAGTATCACACATTGGAGGAGTGGCAGGGTTGGGTCAGTATCTATAATCCTTTTCTCTCTAAAGTGAGTGCAGGCTAAGATTATAAAATGAATGCAGGCTAAGATTAGATTATAAGAACTTAAAATGAATTACTTCCTATTTCTTTGACTCCCTGATTACATGGAAGTTGTCAAAAGTACTTGGCTACTGTTAATTGGTTAAAGCAGTTCCTCTCAAGTCTCTATGATCTTGGCAAGGGGGCCAAACTGTGAGTTATAAAGTCCCCTACATGCCTTTCCTATTGCTGTTTATGTGAAGAAGTTTTGAGTTAGCCACACTTGAATCTGTCTCTTACTTTCAAGGCAGGTAGTGGTAAAGTGGCAAAAGCTCCCCCCACAACCTCCCATGCTTTCTGGTTTGTTTCCCTGACCATCTGTACAATTCCCACTTCCTGGCCCTCCCCTGCCTTCAGAATGCATTCCACAGGCAAAGGCATGGGGACATTCCTGACCACCACCATAGGTTGACATCAGATGGCAAGGATGAAGGCAACACAGCATTACCCGTGTGGTCTACTGGCACTCACATTTGTTTCTCTCTAGTCAACAGAGCTTAGGCAGCCTTAGTAGGTCTAGGAGGGTATGGTATGTCATGAGATACTAGATCTTTCCTGGCGCTTGCCTCACTGGACTGTGCCAAGTCCTCCAGTTCCCCTCAAAGGCTTTGTTTTCAGGTGAGATCCAAAGTAAGGAGACATCTCCACTCACTGTACCCTTAGCTACAGGCATTTTAAGTGGGGAGTTTAATAGTGTTCTTACCCAAGGATTGAGTTTCTACTTTCAGTTACCCACAGTCAATCACGGCCCAAAAATATCCAACAAAAAGTTTAAAAATAAAAAAAAATTATTTATTTAAAGATATTTTTATTAAAACATAGTGTTATAGTTGTCCTATATTATTGTTTGATTATTACTATCATTGCTGCCAATCTCTTACTGCACCTTATGCATAAGTTGAAGTTTATCACAGGTGCTTATGTTCCCAAATCAAGGTACATGTGGAATTTGCTTCCATGTGAGTTCTCAGGCACCCACTGGAGATCCTGAAATGCACTCCTATGGATCATGTAACTGCTGGCTATAAGAGAACAGCTGTAAGGCTGGAAACATGGACAGGAAATGGATGGCACTTGCTTTTGGTAAGTAAAAGAGTCTAGAACTTTAGGGTGGAATAACAAGAAGCTTCTTATGTGTTGTAACCAACCTGCCACAACCACATTGACTTTTCTGACAATCTTAAATGACTGACTTGCCAATCAGCCAGATGTTACAGCCCAGCCAAAGGCTTGTCAATCAGACTAAAGTTTAGGAGGGAGACCCGTCATGTTCTTTACTCCACAGTCACCCAGGTGGAAAATGTCCAGCATCACTGGCATCCCAAGCCAATTCCAGCCAACTGAGTGATGGACAGATGGTGCTGTGTCTCAACTACACTTCCCCGTACTAACTGACCTCACGTTTGAGAACGCCTCCCATTACCTATTCCTCACACTATACCCTGCTCCATGATGGGGTTTCCCCAAATCATACCTCATCTTCAGCTTTCCCACCCCACAACCTATAGACCTGTATCCCATCTCCCCTAAATCTCCCCTAAAATGGTTGTTTCTTCTACAAAGCCTCAGTCCTTTTCTCCAGATTTTCATTTAGGGTCAAGCTCTTGTGCCTGTCAGTTAAAGGCCCCTGTGTTGATTGTCTTCATTGCCCCCCCCCCCCGTGCTTGTCCTTGTGCACATAGGGATAGATGTCTGACAAGACTGCTTACAGAGTGTGGCTTTGGAAGGAACATGGATGAGATCTGCTGTTTTGACAGTGCTCTAACAATGGCAGCTGCATAGGATGATGGGAAGGTTCTCTGGTCGCCTGAGGGCTGGAGTCAAGCAGAAAAGCACTTATACTGTACTGTTTCTCTCTGCAGGAACTTAAACAAGGCTCTTACATTAATAGTTGAGCAAACACCACAAGGATGGAGGAGAGGGTTAAGGAAGGGGAGATATCACAAATACCCTGGGAAATGGTTTGTACCATTTAATAAGAACTATACCTGTGGGTTTCATAATACAAACTACTGAATGTAAAACCAGATTGCTCATCTTCTTACTTGGTAGTGATCATCAGGGAAGGAATCAGAAAGCTTTATGGGGTCTTTGAGTATAGAAGAATCAGAAATACCACATGAATGCCAGGAAAAATCTAGTGATAGGATTAACCATGTGTATAGATTGAATACAAATCCTTGGTTCTCACTGACCCCCCAAGCAATGTTTTTAGCCATGACCTTGGAAAAGTTACTTTGAAGTCTCCCATTTAAGCTATGTTTTGTTTTTAATCTGTGTGAGGAATAAGCCCATTGTTCTCACTTTTTAGGGCTATTGTGAAGATTAAATGAGATAATGCTTATAAAGCACCTAACATATGTTTTGGCACATGACAGATGCTCAATGTGTCAATAATTCTTTAGTGATATCTACATGTTTTTAATATCGAATGCATTTTCAAGCAGAAGTGGCACCCTAGGTTTGGATCTGCCTCTAGATGTCTCTTGTTTTTGTGCTCTCTACTACCACCAGGATTGCAGCACCCAGGACTTCAGGCACGTGGCTCTCATGCCTCCCTCTGCCATCTCTTTCTGCACTTGCCAAGTGTCTTTCTACTGTTTTTGTCTCTGTACCTGTACCATGACATATCCAGTCTGGGCCACTCCAGCAACTAGATCACATATCCTATGCTCCAGTTTGAGGAAGACACCTCATGTTATTCAAAGAAGCCTGAAGTGTTCCTCAGTTTGCTTGTTCTACATGAATGTGGCTTAAATGAAATATCATGAACGCTTTGTCCCAAACTGATGGCAATATGAAAATGTCATGTAATATTTTGGAGGTGGAGCCCGTGTGAGGGCATGTCAGTTGGGGCGGGCCCAAGCCCAAACTCCTCTCACCAGCACTATTCAGCTTACTCAGACAACTTTCTCTGATATACATATGACTAGATGATGCTCTGCTGCCTGCTCTAGCATGCCTTTCCTGCCATGATGCAGTGTCCCCTGGAAACTAAGCTAAAATAAACCTTTCCTCCTATTAGCTGCTTCTGTTCAGATGCTTGGTCCCAGCAATGAGAAGGGAACAGCAACAAAGATCTTCTGAGTAAGCAAGCATCTACTGTGAATGAAGCTTTATGCATTAAGAATGGAAAAGGAGGACTGGAGAGATGGCTTAGCAGTTAAGGCAATTGCCAATAAAGCCTAATGACCAAGGTTTTCTCCAGTACCCACATAAGCCAGATGCACAAAGTGACACATGCATCTGGAGTTCTTTTACAGTTACTAAAGGCCCTGGAATGCCCATTTTCTCTCTCCCTATCTGCTTCTCTATCTCACAAATAAAATTAAAAAGAACAAAATATTTAGAACAGAGAATGGAAAAGAATAAAAGCATGTAATTAAAAGACCATATACCCTGAAAGTAATGGCATTTCTGGTTTTATTGTATATACATTAGAGGCAGACTAAGTTCTATGAGGACCCTTCCAGCAGCAAAGAACAGCAGTTCCCCTTCCCTCTTGGCCCTCAGAACTCCCTGAGAAGGCATATGGCTCACATTCCACTGAAGTTTGTGACTTGACTCCAAAACCCAAGACCTCGATCCTCAGATCAATAGCCAGCCCTGTTGGCTAATGACCTTTCTAGCACTGTCATCAAAAGCATTGTTCAGCATGCAGTGGAGAGTGGTGCTTTCTGTCTGCTGGACACTGACTAATCACCAGCATTAGGTCCAAAGTCACAGGTGACAGGAAAGAGCTGAGAGAATGTCTGCCTTGGCTCCTGTGCTATGAAGATAGGCCCACACTGCAGGCAGCCATTCTCTCCAGCCACCATCTCACCATGCAAGGTACCCTCCCAACACTGGTTGGGTATAGTGCATAAAAGAGAAACCATGCAGTTCCTGACTTAATGACCAGCAAACTCTCCATTTTCTTAACAATTCTGATAGGTAGATGTTTCATGAACTTTACAGATGGGGTTAGCCTCAGAAAGGGCCAGGATCACAGGATTCCTGCATTTGTTAGCCTGCCCCAACTCATGGAAATCTCTTGTTTTCACCATACCACTCTTCTGAGGGTCTTACCTGAGGGGTGAAAATCACAAAGGTTGGCTTACATTTGCTTTCCAAGAATCCACTTAATCAGGAGTTTGTGTTATTAGTCTCCCTGCTATCTTTCTCCTCATGTATTGTTCCCCAGGCTCACTCTCCAGCAAGATTCTTCAGGGAAGTAAATAGTGAAATTTGGCTGGTCTTCAAAGTCCACAGAGGGTCCCTTCACCAACTCAGGAGAGAACTGGCTGGCATAGGGAATACCTTTATCATTGTCAACTCGTTGTCTTCTCAGAATGAATGAAATTTTGCAGACATTCTAGTTGGCCCCTCTATTTTTGGCTTTAACTTTTTACTATAATTTAATTACCAAGGGAAAAAACGTGGGATGAGAACCGAGGAAAAAGAAGGTAGTCCTTTCTCAACTGCAGTTCCATGTGGAAAATATTCCCTTGCCCTGCCTCACCTCAGAGGTGATTGCCCCACATTTTTTTCTGTTACCCTCTGTCCACATGCCCAACACAAACATGCTTGTACCCCAACACAGTCAAGATGGTTCCAGCATGTATGCTGTCTGATTTGTATTCCACAATTCTCCTAGTGTTTAAGAATTGTTCTTAGCATGGAAAGTAAAAGAGACAGAAAGCATGCAGCTCGGACTGTGGGTATAGGTGCACTTCTCCAAGCAGGCTGTTGGAAAAATCCTATTTGATGGGAAACTGGCCTAAATTTCCAATGGAATTGATTGTGAGAGAGCACAGATGAAACCCTACCATGTAAACCTAAAGGAGCCCTTCTCCTCATCACTCCTTCTCTGTATGATCTAAGCTGACCTGGAATCTCTGCCTTAGGCTCCTAGGTTCTGAAATGAACCAACCTCCCTTTCAGCCTTCTTCATGAACCACCTGCTGCTCTGAAGATTATTCAGGGACAGCTGTGCTCACTCAGAAAGATGTATTTCCAGCATTGTCATGAAACTCCTTCTGGAGGACCTGTGCTATGGCCCATAGCACCAATGGAGGGGGCAGAGTTGTCATTGTACATTCTGGCAAACAGAATTAGACCTCTTCCACACCATACCTTTTATCTCTTACATTTTGTCCATCCACAGAAGCTTCCAATAGTGAGGGGTATATATGGCTGTTTTACATAAATTATGAAATAGACAGAAAAAGAAATGGCAGAAAAAGTAATGGGGGAAAGGAGAGAAATCATGTTTTATAGGTAGATCTCAAAGAACTATGAGCTAGGAAGTGTAAGTGATAAAAGGAGTGTTTCTAAAGCCAGTGTATCTATTGACACTTTCATTCATTCATATATCTAATTAAAAAATAACTACTTCCTACACTCCTCTAGAGGTGCCAAGCATTGTGCTGGGCTGGCCTCATCAGACTTAGTTAATATTCTGCAGTAGGGAGTGACAGGCATGTGGCCAGACAGCCTGTGTCATATGCATTGTAGGTCCTGACAGAGCAGTTCAGGAGCTCTGCTGTCACATGGAGAGGAATGTTCAGACATAACATCCCAGAAGCCTTGCTGTCACATACAGAGACTCAGCAAATGCTGTCAAAAAAGAAACCCATTTCAATCTGAAGTCACAGCATAGCTCAGGAAGCAGTGTGTGGCTGGTTGCGTGTCCACATACATGGTTTAGGGGTATATGCATAGATGCACTCTGTGTCCCTACTTCCACTATAGTTTAAGAAATGGAGAAAGAAGGTAACAGAAAAGGAGTATGCAGTGATGCAAGTCAAAGTATATCCTGGAAAGATACTCAGAGATGAAACAATTGAAGGGCAGATCATTTAGTTCTTTCTAAGCTGTGCATCTTTAGAATGGAGTCCTGGGAGTAGATGAAGTCTCCAGGCTGAGTGGTAGCATGTCTGTGCAAATGGGAGCAAGCCAACTGAGTTATGCCATGGAGTAGAGGTTTACCCAAGCAGAAGTCTCCAGAAAGGACTAAGAGTGAGCCATCTGAAGTTAGGGCCCTACTGACAGAGCAGATCCTCTTTGCTAATGCACCTATGTGTCTTTAAACAATATTCAAGTCAAGCAGTTAGGTGTTATTGCTATCCCAATTTACAGGCAAGATACAGAAAAGGTTAAATAATTTACCCAAGGCCACAGAGCTTGCAATACCATAGCCAGGCTTTGAACTTTGACTGCTGATCTGGAGTCCAGGGGTTTGAAGTCCATTCAGCATCAGAGATTCATTCAAAGCTCAAAGTAATGTGATTGCTACAGGCCAAAGAACATCAGTAGAGCATGTGTCCTAGGAAAAACACTGCCATCTCAAAATAAGAACACTGAAGACCAGCCCCTATCCTCACAAGGTAATTTCAACAAGACTCTTTCCTGATTTAAGTACTCCTTACTTATTATTAAAAGGAACTTCCATATTTCACAAAAATAATCTTTAAAGAAAAAGTTGATTACTATCCATAAGCCAGTTCCAACCTCTAATCCAGGAAACCACCCAGTAGATCCCTTCCTTGTCCATCATGCATATTCATTCTAAACCAAGACCAGTATTTCTAGAGTGAGGCTGGGGTCTCTGTACTAAAGATGAGGTCTCTGCAGTGAGGCTGGGATCTCTGTACTGAGGATGGGGCCTCCAAACTGAAAAGAGGTCTCTGTACTGAGGATGGGGCCTCCAAACTGAATAAGAGGTCTCTGTACTGAGGATGGGAATCTCTGCATTGTGGAAGGGTTCTCTGTTCTATGGAAGGGAATCTGTACTGAGGATGTCTCTGTATTGACGCTGGGTTCCTCAGCCACTTTCTCATTCTCCAGTAGTTCTCTGTTTTCTTACTTGTACTTCTGACAAGTTGGAGTCTAACTCGTGTTCTATCATGTCACCTGAGTCCTTGTTTCTTCTGGACATCCTTGGCCATGGAAGAGGCGGGAAAATGTTTTTTCAGGGAGTTTTTTTTTCTGTTTTATGACTTTACATGAACATGATAATAGCTGGCACCTAACAAACATTTGCCGCATCACAGAAGATGTCACCTCCCTCAGAAGGAATGGAGAAGCTAATTTAATGTCTTTTTTTTTTTTTTCTGGAGATGCAGATGCCTCTGGAACAGTTGCTTAGTGCATAAGTAGTCCACGCAGAAGAATCCGTGAAAAAGAATTCAGTGTCTCAAGTAGATGACTGAGAACTGAGAGTAATGGTTCCACTGCATAGCCAAGGCTGAATCCAGTTTCCCTGCTAGAGAACTATACCCGTTGAGGGTGTCCTTCAAATTCTCCTCTCTCTCCCCAGTTGGGAGTATCACCCAGATTCAGACACTACATTTAGAGAACTATGAGTATCTAATGATGTCTATATCTTCTAAAATATTACAGACCTTTTCCTACACTTTTCTAAATTAGTAGAGATGCTCACCAGACTGCCTGATAGCAGACAGCTTCATAATGGTGAGATTACATGCCAATGCCAGGCTTCTTTTCAAAATAACTTGCAAATGAAGGTGTCTTAATGACTCAATAGTCACCAGCTTCAGATGGCTGCTTGTAGCCAGGTAAAAGGTGAGCTAAAGTCTAAACCTCGGGGATTTTTCCTCTAACACACAAGGTGCTTGAAGTGTTCTTGCATCACCATAGTCTGGAAGATAGTCTTCTTGGCTCTCTTTCCCTAGGGACATGGCTGAGAGCCCAGGATGCGGACTCTGTCAGCTGTGGAGACACCAGCTTGAGGACTGCCTGAAGATGTGTGTGAGCATCTGTCCCCCACTTGGTCCTTCAATGGTTCTGTTCTCTCTAGGGACTTATTTTGCCTCTCTGGGAAAACTAAGAGGAGAACATTATACTTACTTTGTTTCTGGTCAATACCTTTGAAACATTTCTCATACTATAGGTATTTAGTTAACTTCCTTAGAATGAAGCAGTGTTTATGTGGAGAACTAGCAGTGTATACTTGACACTGTGAAAGTGGTGGATTCTGCAAAGGAGCTGTTCCACTAAGGAAAGATACTGTATCCCAAAGCTCTTCCTGTCCAACTCTTGGCTAGCAGCGAGGTTCCCATGCCTATACACTGCTAGTCACCCTTGTCTCTGCTAATAGATTTCAATACCAGGGAATTCCTACCTAACCCTGGAAATTGTCATAATAAAGGAGGTCAGTCATCACAGCATGATTCCAGGTCAAGGCTTCACACACATTCTGCTCTGTCTTAGCCACTGGCATTGCTGTTCTGCATAGAGCTCTTTTTGAGGGACCACACAGTGGCCTGCTCTCCCTTCCCCTTCCTTTTTCTCAGCATTCTTATAATCTACAGCATTTGCATGCCACAAGGGAAATTTTGCAGAATGGTTGTGTATAAAGTCTCCTTAGCATCAGTCTCCACTCAGAGATGTAAATATTCATAAACTTATCAACTCCTCCAGACCCACCACAAGTAGACCTGCCAGTAACACCCCTTCTGCCTCAGGTACTGTTCTAAGAAGTCAGGAACAGGAGAGTGAAAAGGAATATTTTTAACTACTTTTTTTTTTTTTTCAAATCCATGTTAAAGTCCCTGATAGGAATAAAACTGGAAAGCTGTTTTCTGGAAGTGGAGAATGTTTCCAGCAGAGTGGAGGGTCAAAGCTGGAAGGCAATTGAGACAGGTGATCGTATCATTCATTTCCATATTACAGGCTGCATAGAGCATGTGCAGGAGAACAAGACCCAGCCACAGCTTCATGTAGCCCCATGTGACTGTGTGTCAATATTTCAGCAAGTGAGGCTGCCTCAGACTGCACAGCACTTGTCACATTCATGATAGACTCTGGGGGACTGACGGAACAACCAGAGCCTCGAGCACCTCGAGTTCTTATAACCACTGGTGCATATTATCTAAGATGCAGCCATTAGTGCAGCAAGAGCACAGCTTTTCCATGGGTGTAGCCAAAACTACAATACCTACCTGGCCCCAATCCTTGCTGAATGTGTATTCTCAATTGGTGGTTATTTATTATTCAATAATTGTCCTGTAATGCTTAAATTCATAGAGTATTTGGGATCCATTCTCATGTGCTTCTTCCAGTTGCTGCTGTTAGGGGAATTCCACCAGGTCACTAATAAACTCCCTGCTTCTGAGTGATCAAT
Source organism: Jaculus jaculus (assembly GCF_020740685.1). Taxonomy (NCBI): domain Eukaryota; kingdom Metazoa; phylum Chordata; class Mammalia; order Rodentia; family Dipodidae; genus Jaculus; species Jaculus jaculus. Next base: position 77,705,386 of record NC_059104.1, on the reverse strand, counting down.
AGCACACATGTGCCTCAACTAGGGTCTCAGGCATGCCTCTCATGGTTGTGAACAGAGACTGAGGTGACTGTCTATGGACCTCAGCTTCATGGAGTAGACACAGGCTACTCACTATCCTCTCACTGTCCCTTCCTTCCTCAGCCTTGGAGAGTCCTTGAGGAGCAGCTTGAAAGATGATAGCTTGGAAGTAGACAGGGTGGGAAAATGAGAAGGGATTAAAGAGAAAATAGATTCATGAGAAGATAGATAGCAGAGTTGTGGGGATCTATTAATTAAAAATCAGCAATTTGTCTGAATTCTAAATGTGAAGAATCCCTTGGGAGATATTAGTCAGGCTTCCTTTGAAAATCAGATATGCTCCATTTCTATGTTGGTACATACTGTGGCCAGAAGGCAGTGGGCAAGCTTCACGCTGTTGTCCTTGCTCAGAGCATGGGTGTCCTTGGAGGACCACACCACAACGACTGTTGCCTTCCTGCTGTGCCCCAGAGACTTGTATGTGCTTTGGGGGTCCAGGCTTCTGAGATAGCCTCAGAGCCCCTGTCTGCTGAGAGGCCCTTCTGCTAACTCCATAGGGAAGTCCTCTGTTCTATAATACTTACTGAAGACTCATCCCCAGTCAGATGCTTTATATAATTAACTAATTTTAATTCTCACAGCAATCCCATGAGGGAGATGCTCTTACTGGGCCCATTTTATCAAAATAGTAACTGAGACAGTAGCTAGCCAAATCTACTAACCAGTAACTGGTGAAACTGAGTTTCAGGCATGCCTAGAATAACTCTAGAGCAGTACTTCACAACCATTACCCTGCATTGGCCAGCTTAGGATGACAGAGGCAGTGTGGTTAGGAGAGACCACTCAAAGAACATGACCAGTGCAGATCTCTAAGGTCTGAGAAGTACACTCCCTACATGGACAGGAAGTGCCTACTAGATCAAGAGAAGCTCTTTCGTTTAATCTTAATCTGTGTTGCCTTGAGAAGGAATAAAAGCCACTCTATTTATCTGTGACACTTCCTCATCCTCTTACAGACTCATGGTTTGTACCAACAAGATGCGTTGGAAACAAAGAAGTGCACAGCACCACCATGCCAGGAGGTGTGTACCGCAGGGACATTGTGTTTCCAGATGTCTCATCCTAGGCTACCCTGGGCCATATCTCTTTAAAGGTGTTAGGACATGGTTTCCAGAATGGCCAGTTGTATGTAATGTATATTTTAACCAAAAAGTGATGAGTGTGCTAGTATTGTTAATAAACCCAATATATCTGAATGCTAGATAATCTTACCTGATAAAAGTTTAATTAAAAAAAAAGTGTTTCCCATTGGCTTCAGGTTCTTAGCTTCATGAAATATTTATATTTAGGCATGATGTTTGTTGAAACCTGCCATAGGGCCAACAAAGTCCATTGATACAACAGTAAGAAACATGGAAATTGTGCTATAGCACTCTTAAAATCAAGGGAATTTTTTCCCCTTGAATAAAGAGCTCCTGTGAGAATAATATCAGGTCCTAAGAGATTTTCAAATTTCAAGATTATCAATATCTTAGAGTTTAACTTGTGAATATGTGAGGGCTGGCCATGGCCATAATTTGGACACAACCACTTTTGGTCATTTTCTAATGCTTCAGAAGACTTTGCTGTCACTGAAAATATTCTTGGGACATAATGTTGTAACTCTGGGCAAGCACAGCCTGGAGTAGTGGCCTGAGACCTAGTCATGGAGTCAAAAGACCTGGACATGTCAGGCCTCTCACACACAAATTCTTTGATTTTTAACAAGTGACTTAACATCCATGGCCTTCTGTAAAATATAGGAGAGTGACACCATTGCACATATTTGGAGTATTGCATAAACACTAAACCAAAATAATACAGGGTACAATTGGATCACCGATGAATAAATTCTTAGGATCTATGTGATCATATGGAAATGAGGTATTAATATCAAAAACATAATTATGGGTAGCTATAATGAGCAACAGATAGCCTTATGATATGATTTGCTATCTTCCTCTTATTCCCCACCTGTGAGGGCCCTTGGTTGTGTCAGTATGGTTTGAAGAACAGACCCCAGAGAAAGTACCCACTCAACAGAATTGGGCAGAGGGCAGCCACTGTCATTCTGTTGCATCTAGTAGAACCCATGTATTTACAGTTTCACCATCTCTGTTTTCACTTATTCACGGTCAACATTAGCCCAAAGATGAAAAATACCAGAAGTAAACTATTCATAAGTAGTGTGATCAATTCTTACTGCTTTAGTCCATATTGCCCCATCCAACATCCAACCTGGGACATGAATCATGTATTTGTCGTATCTATGCATGCTGCTGTTACTCACTCAGTAGGTGTTTTGGTTATGAGAGCAACTGTAGTGTCATTGCATTGCACTTTAAAAGGAACTTTTACATTGTAGCCTTAGTACTATGGTATAGACCTTGCCATTCACCTCACTTCACATTCTGGCATTTCATTATCTCAAGTCTTCATCAGCCGGGTGAGTACAGTACAGTATGTGAGAGAGAACATTCACATAACATTAGTACAGTATACTGTTATAGTGATTCTATACTATCATTAATCTTTTATGCTCCCTGATTTATAAAGCAAATGAAAAGTGATATAATGTTATTTATCTCTTCTGTGCATAACTTATAAGTTCATCTCAGTAAGGGAAGTACATGCTATTTGTGATTTCATATTGTTACATTGATTCATCCATGTGTCCCACATGGATAAGGTATACTACTGTTTACATTTCTTCTCCCACTTATTCAATCAAACAATAACCTGATAAGAAGGGATTTTGTACATGCCAATGAAAATCTTACTGAGGTTTTAATCAGAAGAGAGGTGATCTTGTATGGTTCTCAAGAAACCATCTCAAGTAGATGTTAAAAGAATTTGTTTAGCCCTGGGCCAGCAACTGCTATCACTTCCCCAGGCCTTTCTTTTTGGTTTCTTCTCATACAAATCAACTGGATTCTAGTCTGCTTGTGATCCTCACTTACAACCTGTCCATCTTAGCCATTATCCAGATGGAGTGCACCACCCTTAAAACCATTTGCATATGTACATCTCCTCCAAGTTGTGCTATTCTGGTTGAACCCTGGTTCTAGTGGTTGATTTGTAGTGATAACATTAATCTTACACATGTCTGTTCTTATACTTAAAGAAAAATTGCCCTCAGTTTCCAAGTATACTTGGAGACACAAGGATCATTCCATCCAGGGGAGATGAGCTCATGAACTAAGATAAATTCTAATGTGAGAATTCATGAAGCACCAGACAGAGCCTAGTGAGGACTTGCTTTGGAGTCATCTTTTGTGTTCCCTGTAACTTAAGACCATTCCCTGGAATCACAATTCCCATATGTAGTGTTCATGTCTTCGGGTTTTAGCGTGACCCTGCAAAGGCCTATCTGCTCTCCTCCTAATACAGTTTGTCCTGGGCCATCAAGATAAACGGCCTGCTCAGGCCCATTTGTGCAACAATCCTAGGAAAAGAAACACTAAATCAATCTATTGGGGAAATATTAATGCTCTCATTAGGAGGCTTAATTACTCACATCAGCCTCTGGTTTTTCCATGACATTAATTTCTTTCTAGCTTCAGAGCAATTTCTTTTCTCAAACTTGTAAGACACCTGACAGGTGCTCTCAGTTCCCAGGATAGGAAAAAAAAAAAAAAGTTTTGTATACATCTCAGAAGACACATCTCATAACCTGAATTCCCTCCTCTACTTCTATGCCGCATGTGAACATGCACACATGCATGTGTGTGTGCACACACATACACAAACACACACACAGCTGAGGATCATAATCTTTGCATAGTAGAACCAAAGCTTACAACTCCTCTGCACTCTCAGATATACATTTCTATCATTTTCTCAGTCAGACTAATAGCAATGGGAATGGATCCATACATGTGATTTCTGTATGCCAAACACTGTTTTAAATGCTTGAAACATGTTAAGTGGCGGCTAGGAGGAGACAGTACTATTTTATTATTTGAATTCTACCACAAGTGAACTGAGGCACAGGCAAATAGTATCTTGTCTGAAGTGCCCCAATTGAAGAATCAAAAATCAAGGAGTTAGAGTTTTAACCCAGACAGTCTAGACCTGTAAAACAAACACTTAATCTTTAGGATAAAGTGTTACTTGCTACACTGGGCACTTACTATGGTATACTTCTGTTCTATGCACCTGCCAATGTGGCTTAGCTATGTTCTAAAAAATATAAAGCATACATCTTCTCTTGCCTTTTTTTCATAGCAGGACATAGCTATCCTCTTTTCTTCTCTTCTCTCCACCTCCTCCTCCTCCTCCTTCTCGCTCTCTCTCTCTCTCTTTCCCTCTCTCGCTCTCTCTCTCTCTCACACACACACAAACACACACACACACACTTTTTTTTTTTCTTTTGAGGCAGGTTCTTACTCTACTCCAGGCTGACTCTTCCTGAAAAGAGGCAACAAGTTTTATAGTACAAGACCGGTTTTCTGTGGTTTCCATATAAGTCTCCTCCCACAATCCGTTTCAGAAAACTTGGATTTCTTTTAAAACAACTCAAGGGCTTCAGCATACCATGCTCACACTCACATTGCACGGAGGCAACTTTCAAGTCCTTGGCAAGAAGAGCAGGGATTTGTCTCTCCAGCCATCTGAGCATTTTCAGATGGACAGTTCTGCCAGAGGCACTGCATCAGCAAACATACCCAAACAGCTCCCCGTCATGTTCCTGTCTTCCCCCAGAGTCTGCCTCATCTTACAGAATCACTGGGGAGGAGATGAATCCCCAGGGGTTCAGCAAAGCAAAGCATCCTTCAAATTTGAGATTTCAATTCTGACTAAACCACCAGGATCATCCCCTCAGGGAACATCGCAGAGAAAGCTGGAGTTTTCATACCAAAGCCGTTTTTCCCCTTCTGATTTAAAAAAAAAAAAAATACATCAAAATAATGTTCCGATGAGTAGGACATTAATCGAATACACTGTTTCCAAATAAACTGAAGTTTGGAGAGCTAGAGCACTACAGGTAGGAAAAACAATAATGAGTTTCAAATGCATGAAGATCTCATCCGTTAAAATGGCAGCTAAAATCAAGCAGGCCAGAATAATAGAATAATCACTAAAGGTCAAACACTGATTGAACAAACATGCATTTTCAATTGAAGCCTATGTTGTGTTAGGCACTATGCTAGGGACTAAATAAGACCTTTGCCCTCTTTGGGCTCAAGTTTAGTTGAATGTCAGAGAGTCAGTGTCTCAATGACTTGTGGTTTTGCAGACACCCGGCCTTTCTTGTTTTTTTTTTTTTTTTTTTTTTTTTTTTTTTTTTTTTTTTTTCATTTTGCCTTCTTTTGTTAATAGCACCTGGTTATTTCCTTTGAAAGACAACTTCTTCATTAATATATGTTCTGGGTTTGGAAATAGCCACATAGCCAGACTCAATGACACCACCATGTAGTCTTGGGCATAGTAATTACTCCAAAGATAAAAAAGGGAGCAAAGTCACCTGATCAGAGCCATCCCACATGGAAGGAACATCAATGCCTAATTTTCCAGTCTCTTGGAAGTAATCCCTAAGCTGCTAGGGACTGCCAAATGTGGAGGGTTTCTTGAGGAAAAAGAAAAAGAAAGAAAGAAGGAGAGAGAGAGAGAGAGAGAGAGGGAGAGAGAGAGAGAGAGAGAGAGAGAGAGAGAGAGGGAGAGAGAGAGAGAGAGAGAGAGAGAAAGAAAGAAAGTAAAGCTACATCTAGGAAAGCAGAGACCAGTGGTTTTCAGAGGCACAGAATCCGAATTACATTGTCTGAACCACAAGTCTACTTAAACTGAAGTCATGCTTACATACTGGCTTTTGAAATGCATGAAGTAAATCTTTGTTCCCCCACCCCAAGTCAGTTTTAGCTTGGACTTCATACCTTGAAACTCAAATGGGTCTTAAGTAAGGACAGTTAACTTCATTCATGGTGCTGGAGAAATGTCTTAGTCAGTAAAATTCTTGCTGAACAAATGTAAGGAGTTGAGCTTGGAACCCCAACACCCATTTGAATGTTGGATTGCCCAAGCCTGTGGTATCAGTGCTCTGAAGATGGCCTCTGGCAGATCCCTAGGACAAACTGGCTAACTAGTTTAGTGGAATCAGTGAGCTCTGGGTTCAATGAGAGACCCTGTCTCCAGATGTAAAGTACAGAATGATTGAAGAAGACATTCAATGATGACCTCTCTTTCTGCACACATGTGTATACACATGCATGTGCATCCACTCACATGTATGCATACACACATCCAAATATGCATAGACATATGCACACCACACACATACATCCATTCCCATGTTTCCCTGGCTCTTTCAAGGTTACCCATTTGTTGAATGGGAGACTTCTATTCATCTTGAGGCATGGTTCTGCTCATCACTTACCACACTGATAACACTGGGTCCCAGGTTCTCTCGGCTCTAACCCTGCAATGCTACCAGAGCTTATTTACTGGTTTGCCAGAAAATTCACTGAAAGAGAGGTGTTGAGTCTTTGGCATCATGCAGGATACATGGTAACACTGTAAGTGTTCCTAAGCACTCCTTAAGGAGCAGACGTTTAGAGTAGAATAATAGTTATTGTCACAAACATCTTTAACTCTGTTGGCTTCTTTCCAGCAAGAGTCCTATTTCCTGACCAGCATCCCAACCAAATTCTTTCTAAAAGATGCTACTTTCTACCTCTTTTACTCTTTTTACTGTTGGTCCTCTAATCTCCATCCATTCGAATCAGACTTTCTTCTCATTATACAATTGAAAGTGCTATTGTCAAGATGGCTGATGAACTTCATCTTTCCAAACACAATGATTAAGTAGATCTGCAGCCAGAGTCTGCAGTACCTGTTGAAAGGTTGGATGTGATGATCAGAAAAGAAGAATTAAAGAAGAAGGGTGGAGTCTCATTTTGCTCAACCCATCTGTGGTACTCATTAGAGTAGACACTCTTCTCTCAAAGCTTTTCTTCACTTGGATTCTGGGTGGCTATATACCTGGCTTCTGCTCTACCTTACTAACATCTTCTGCCTCTGCCTTTGCTGACTCTTTCATTAAAGACCTTTCTGAACATGCTTCCTACTCACCTCATAGAGGCAATACCCCTAGGATCAATTGCTTAGAAATGTGTACTTCTGGTTTCAAATGCTCCCCATAGTATCCAGATGTCTGCATCTAGCCATCTGTGTGACATATTTATTAGGACATCAAAGAAGGCCCATAGATAAACACAGAACACAGCTCAGTATTAATTCTCTATCCCTCTCCTCTGAAATCTGCTCTTCCTCCTGAGGTCTCCATCTTGTGGAACAATAACACACATCCAAACTCCACCCTTCTTCTTTAATTCTTCTTTTCTGATCATCACATCCAACCTTTCAACAGGTACTACAGACTCTGGCTGCAGATCTACTCTACCCTGATTCCATCTCAATTCCTCCACTTTTTCCATTTGGAACCCAAACACAGAACTACAGCCATAGGCTCTGATGGGCCCCTATGCTTAGCACAGAGAGATCAGTTCACAACTCAGAGCCTCAGAGCTTCCGGTAACCTCCCAGGACAATAGTGATCAACCCTATCCCAGTTATGTTCCTTGAATCTTTACACTGTCCTTACACTACCACTTGCAAACTTCTTCAAACTTCCTGTCCTCTTCCCCACACTGGAGCCACTCTTGGTGGGTTCTAGATACCCTCCAAAAGCTCCGGTGTTCAGAACTACTGCTGCCATCCAAAACTCCTTCATCATTTAATTCTTTTTGCTCCAATGGTAGATGCAAAGGTCAGAGAGGTCATGCCTACCATGCACCCAAAGACTTTTATTTTTCACTCTTGCTATCTTTTTCTCTGTGCTTCCTGTGTTCTACATTTTTTTTTCTGATTTCCCATTTGTTATTTTTGTTTGATGCCTGCCCTCCTTTGGTGGTTTAAATATCTTCATGTGTTTTGAATACTTGCCCCCAGCAGGTAGTAATTGAGAAGTGGAGTCTTATTGGAGGAGGTGTGTCACTGGGACTGAGCCTTGAGGCTTATTATCCCAGCTTGCCAGTGATATCTTCTTCAGCTAAGTCTTTCTGCTTTCTTCCAGCTGCAATGGAAGGATGTGATGCCAAGCCCTAGCCATCTTTCCCTCAAGACTGTAAGCTAAAATACAAACTGTTTGCTCCCATCAGCTGCTTTCAGGCAGGTGTTTTGTCCCAGCAATGCAAACATAACTATAATATCCCCTCATCTGATACACTATCACATAGGTTGAGTGACTAACAGAGATCCAAAAGCAACAGACAGAGACTATTCATATCTGAAGCTTCTCTGCACACAACACCAGGAGACAGTCCAATCTAACAGTCTCCTTCTTGTCTTGCTGTCTATCAACTTGTAGTTGAGAAGTATCCTTCCATGTGTGAGGCTTGCCTTGGCTGTATAATATTGCCCCTGTTGTAAATGTAATGGTCCTAATTTAAAATACTTGGCATTCACAAGACATAATAAGCCCAATTATTATGCATTAGGGAAAGCAAACACACAAGTAAAAGGTGGGCCCCCAGAAAGTGAGTTAGAAATGATTCTTATTCTATATGTGGCAGGCACCTATTAAAAAGTTATCAGTGGTCATTCCTGAATATCTGATGCAAAATTGATTGCACTTTCATAAATTACTTTGTGGTCAGAATAGGAAAAATGAGAGGCCAAACAGACAGTCAAACCTGAATGCAAAACAGTTGTCTGCATAAGCATCTGAATTCATGCTGTTTAGGACTTCAGTACTCAATAGTGTATGGCAAGCCACAGCTAAGCCTTTCCCAGGATTTTACAAATTTGTAATACTAGAGAGACTTTTTCTGTAAAAACATAAATAACCAAGATTCATCAAAGAATATACCTACCAGGAATATGTTCCCAAAATATTAAATGCCAGGAGAAGGCTGGTTCTTTCATGAGACAATAATTCTTTAAACTTATCTTCACTGGACTGTATCCTAATAACTAGGATTTTCTTACCTGGTTGATTCCACCTGTCTCCAGGCATATCTAACCACTGATAGTCCTCAAGCATGCACAGCTTTAAGAATCTTTCATATTAATTTTAATTATTGTGTATGGATTTTAAAGTACAACATTTCACTTGTGAACATTGTTTACTTCATAAAATAGATTAGTAACTCCTCTAGGGGAGAAGCATTAGGTGTCTCGCTCTATATCCTCAATCATTTTCTCTGTCATAGTGATGCTATTCACTCTGGTAGCTAGTCAAAATCACATGGGAAGTACCTCTTCAAAATTTAAGGAAATGTTTCCTTATCAGAAGGGATTGTGCATGTGGAAGAAGTTGGCAAAAACATAGATCTTAGGATTGATTTTCGCATATGCAGTCAAGTCTAGCTAGATTTAAAGCAAGATCAAGACATTTGCTGTGGGAGTTGCACTGTCTTTAACTGGTTTTTCAGTTCTATTCTCCATCTCTCATGCCCTGCTCCCTCTCTCTAGAGTCCAACAGATATTACCACCTAGTTTTGTCTTGATGTCTACTTCTGCTTATATTTAGCCAGTAGAATTCCCTAGTACGAAGAGGGAGTGAAGAGGAAGAACTTATAACTTATCTTCTGTTCTGCTGTCTTTCTTCCAAGTATAGCATACACCTATACCTGCCCATTGCTTTTCTCCCTGCCCTTGTATAGGGAGATGATGGTATGATTTGCAGGAACTAGTCACCATCACATGTTTGCTATATGAATTTTGCCCATGCCTTAATAATTTTTCTTTCCTTACACATTCTCTTACTGTGTCTATTTAGGTTCCACCAATCTCTTTTCAGTCTTGAGGGCCCTTTGTGCCCTTTTAGGTGATGCTCACTAAATAGAAATGTGAGTGTCTACAATACATGAGTCAATGTTTCAGATGTTGTACAAAATTAAATAACTTACTTTCTCTAATATAATATATATGTTTGCTTAGTAATACATCTTAATAAAACATATATTTACTTGTGTATTAACTGTCTTCCTCACTAGACTATGGATATGTTGATGGATGGGGCTGTATCTGTTTCACTCAGTGAAACCTGAAACCTGGCTAGTACCTGGTAATGCTTTGTGAAGTATCTACAAGCATTTGTAAAGCTGAGTAGTAAAGCCAGGCAAGCAAACTGTAATATAAGGTGATGGGTATTGAAAAGTATCATGATTAATGTTACCAAAACAATGAGGAAGGAAGGGCCTAATTCTGACTTGGTCAGGTAGAATGAAGATTTATGGAAATATATCATAGAAAGGAGGTGAAACAGGTTATTTAATTTAAAGGGTAAGACGATTCTGGAAAGAAAATACACAAAAGGAGAGTATTCATATGCATGGAGTAGACTGAACGAGCCGCATGAGAGAGGTAGAAGATTCTTATGTATTGGGTGGTGGAAAGGGGCATCATGATACATGAGAACTCATGTACACAGACTCTTGGGAAGGACAGAGGGTGAGTAGATGAACAAGGGGAATCATACTGATAATGTTTTCCACTCCTGAGTCACTTAAGAAATATCTGTTTGCCCTAATTCTGTCATATGGTGTACTTTCTAGGACCTTCACATCTCAGAAAGAAGCTGATCACCCTCTTACCATAGAAGCATTTTTTTTAAATTTTTATTTATTTATATATTTGAGAGTGACAGACACAGAGAGAAAGACAGATAGAGGGAGAGAGAGAGAATGGGCGCGCCAGGGCTTCCAGCCTCTGCAAACGAACTCCAGATGCGTGTGCCCCCTTGTGCATCTGGCTAACGTGGGACCTGGGGAACCGAGCCTCGAACCAGGGTCCTTAGGCTTCACAGGCAAGCGCTTAACCGCTAAGCCATCTCTCCAGCCCCCATAGCAGCATTTTAAGGGATGGTCATATCAGAAGTAATTGACATTATCTTCTAGTTAGTAATGGTTCTTCAAATCCATTGTTTGTGCCTCTCTTTTGGGCTCCTCAGCATCTCCCAGTAGTGAGAAGAACTTTCATTTCTACTTTTTGCTCAAGTTGACATTGACTGCTGAGAGTCTATATATAACTTAAGTATTTTAATGATAAAAATAAAAATTATATGGCAAGATGTCTTTACAGTCAATAGACCGAAATAACACTTGTGCTTTTGGAGACAAAAGTAGGCTGGTGTTTAAGATACCCACAGGGTAAGTTCCAAGTTGGTTGCAGCCTAGCTGAGCTACGCTACCCCCACTCTAGCCCTAGACAATTAGGGAATGAAAGCTCCAAGGAGCTTTTGCTGCAAACTTCATTTTGATGATTTTGAAGAGGTTATATCTTTCTTACCTTTGAAACAAACCAGCTTTTCTCTCAGCTCTACTGTGTGGAATTTCAGCAGATTGACTCAATGGTAGCCACTATTGATTCCTGGCTACATCATTCATAGATCAATGCAGTAATACCGCAATTCAATATTAGCAGCATGGCTAGAATTGTATTGCTACTCTGACGCCACTTTTCTTATTATAAAATACAAGAAAAACCACCTAAAATGTTTCTGAGCCTAGAGCCTTGGTATTCAAAGGCTCTGCTGATTCTTTAACTTAGTGGCTCTCACAGTAGAATCTACACATTCTTGAAGGTCTCCAAAACCACTGAGGTTACCGAAAACTATTTTCATAACAACAATCATTCATTCTTTCCCACTTCATTGTGATGGTATTTGCACTGATTAAGCAAAAGCAATGGTGGGTAAGGTAGCAGGAGCCTGACACATATACTAAGGTGGTGCAGCTCCATGTCCAGGTCACCACTGTGGTCTTCAGCTCCATATGCCCAGTAAAGCTCCAAACCAGTTTCAATTATGACTGCTCTCATAAAGAACAGAGCATTTAACATATTAAATCTCTCAATATTTGAAAACATGTATTTCTATATCTCATTTGTGAGATGACATGGAAAATCTACCTTTCTGCTACATACTTGAGTAGGCTTGTGTTGTCTAATAATGGTTCAGTAAATTAGCAATTGCATAACCAGCAATGGCCCTGTAAGATTATAATAGAGCAGAAAATTTCCTTTCATAGTGTGTTTCATTACCTGTCCTAGGAGATACAAACAAATGTCTGTTCACCATGGACAGAGCACCAATGGAAATCAAAAGAAATGTTTCAACCAAAGTCCAACGTGGTGACCCATTACATAGGTAAGTGGTTGATACCTACAGTCATGAGAACATAAAACATCTGGAGTTTTCAGTGGCTAGAGGCCCTGGCACATGAATTTTCTATTTGCCTCTGTCTTTCTCAAAATAAATTAGTTTAATTAAAATTTTTTAAAAGTTGAATTTTAGAGCTATCTCCTTTCACTTCTGTTGCTGTCTCCCTTCTCAATGTCTCTTTTCATGGGCTACAATTTGTCAAATCCCAGGAAGGTCTCCTTAACATAGATCTAATTTGTACTCTTTTTAAAAGTTTTTTTGGTCCCTCCAACATAAAAATATAGCAAGCTAACACTTCCGTCTTATATGTTCTTTTATTCATTTGATTTGCCAAACCAGAAGTTAACATAGAGGCTGCTACTTGCATCCTTTCCTGATTACAATCCCCCCCTTTCATGCACAGTTTCTTCCTGAACAGTGAGCTCATCTTCATTTGCATGTTTATTGCTCAGAACAGTAGCAGTGAAACTGCCACCACAACTTGCCAAATTTGCATTAGCCAGAAGGACCACTGCCTCCAAGGTATGCAGAAGTAGCTTTGTCCCTGGGAGCCTTCCACAAGAAGATCAATTTGCCTCCACTGATCTTGTATTGCAGCTGAAAACCCTGGAGTGCTAAGGGAGACGTAGGCCAAGGAAAGAAGAGGCAGAATATTTTGCCAGGGGCTGAACTCTTCCTGAGTTTTTATAAGGGAATGCCACTCTCTGTTAATTTCTTCTTAGTCTACACTTGTCTGATTGAGTCTCCAAAAATCTCCAGAACTATTTACAGGTCTTCCTTTTCCTTTCCTTTATATTCCACAATATCTATAGTCACAGAGAACTAATCACATGACCACTGAGTTTTTCTTCCTGATATCAAGATGGGAAAGAAAGAGAAAGTAAGGAATGGATACAAAGCAAATGCAAAACCTTGAAGACAGACTAGAGAAGGACATCCTTGTGGCGCTCAATTGCATTCCACATAATAAACTATCATCCTGAAGTGACTATTCCAATTGAGCTTTGGTGCAAACACTAATATTTCCTCCACTCTGTGCCTCTCCTCTGGGAATATCTCATGTATATTTCACTATGTGTCCTCCCTGCTATTACACTCATACATCAAAGGATCCAAGGACAGGGAACCTGATTTTGAAAACATTATTCTTTTAAAGATTTATCCTCTCATCTTGACCACCTCCTTAGCTGAAAGGGAGACGTTCTCCATAAATTATCTTAATGAGCTATGCAAAAGGGATCTTTTCCCCTCTTTTTCCAAAAACTTTTCCAAAAGTGAAATTAGACAGGGCCCTGGATTTCATCTGTTTTCTTTCCCCCATCCAAGCATGGATGTTAAATAAATGGCACAAGAAAGAAAATCACAGTGGAGATGTGAATTGAAAATGTGAAATGTCAATGAAACCTTTGAGGAAACCCAAAATGGGCTTGGTGAGCAACAAACAAGGGTCTCAAAAATAGTATTTGAAGAAATGCATCGAAAATGGATATAGAGTCACCATTTGGAATGCTCCCTTGAGACTTGATATTATTTCAAAAGCAGGTGTTGTGTCTTTCTCAATGATGTGGACATCGATAAGGGTCCACACTCTCATGATAGAAACCACCAAACACCCGCCACACTAAGGCCTCCCCAGCCATGCTTCCAGCCTCCTCACCTTGGCTGCCTGTCCTTGCTTCTGCCATAACCCACCATAGTTGATCCTGAAGGGAAGGAAGTCCATGCTACCTAATGGACCCCATTCTCATATTTTCTAGGTGTAAGCCAGGTCATCATCACATCTTCTCACATCTTATCTCTCAGGACCTGACTATATTGACAAAAAAGCCTGAGAACTTTCCCAGAATACTTGAATTTGCATATATCACTCATAAAATAAGGACTGGAAGTTCCCCATCCTTTCAACATGTCAGTTTCCAGTTTAATTGAAGGAGTTTAGGTAAAGTTCTTGGGCAGCAATGTCATATCCCCCCCAGGTCTTCATCCCTTCTTTCCCTGAATATGAGGTTTCTGAGCCCACTTGCAAAGTTCCTATCTCTCTAAGAATAGAACTGAGGGAGCAGCATCCTGGGAGACATGACCACTTCACCCTGGCTACTAGTCAAATTTGACTCTTGTCTAACCACATCACAGATACCAATTGTAGTCCAAAGCATCGATGTGGTACCTGTGCTCCTCATTAAAGTGTATTCCATTCTCATGTCTGGTCAGTATAGTTCTGTCTCACTCCTGTTAACACTGTATGCAACCAGTCTGCATCTAGTGGGCTATTGTCAGACCCAAGTGCTCCTATACGATCTCCTCACGTGGGCCTGAGTATATAAGGTGTCATGTGTTTTTGCTAGTCACCCAGACAGTGCAGTGCTACCACATGCATCCACTCAGGGCAGGTCAGTAGGCTCAGATGCTGTTCCCTTCCTTCAGTCAGTTTTGGCAGCTCTGAACTATAAACATTGAGCAGAATATTGAATGTTCTGAACTGGAACACACACAGTGTGTCAGGCAAAGGGAGAGAGAGGTCACCAAGCAGTTGCTGCCCTTGGGTCCCAGATGCCTTCCAGAAACTCTTTCTCCAGGCTTCATGCCTCCCTTGCTCAAACCCATAATACTAGTCAGCTTCTTCTGGTGTCCTAAAAGAGAGAGGCTACAGAGAGCTCTTACAAAAGGTCTTACGGAACCATATTTTATGGGTCCTGCACGATTTTCAGCGGTGCAGCCAGCCCCGTGGGGCTCCTCTGAGTCAAGACTCCTGTTAACCAGATTCCAATGATGACTGTGGGTCTTCTTTCTCTTCTGTGAGCTTTTATTCAATTGGATCCTCAAAAGAGGGTCAAATAAGGCCATGGGGATTTTGGGGTAGGAAAGCAAGTGCAGGTTGAATTGGCTGCTGAGCTACAGAACTGATACAGTGCCTGGTCCAGTTCTGGTCTCATTTTTGGAGATTTGTCTCCATCTGGTGGGCAGTCTTCAGTACTGCAAACCCCTTACCCTGTTTGCAGGCTAGATTTCTTTGACAAAGAATACCCTGGAAGTCACTAGCTAAACATCTTGAATGCCATGAGAGCGCTTCCCTCTCCCAAAAGGCGGAAGGCCTCTTCTCCTTGGAACCATACAAGCTGGTGTGTTTCAGCAGAACAAGGGGTGAAGAGGCGCCTCGCCGGACCCAACCAGACGCTGTTTCTCAGGGAGGTCCTCTTGTGCTCACCTCCCCTTATTGGCCATGTCTTCCCTTCTATGCGATCTTAGAAGAGGAGAGGTGCACTCTATGCCATCACTACAGTTCCTGAACTCCTTTTTTTTTTTTATGTACTGTCCCATCATGTCCCAGAAATAAAGAATGGTACTTTGAAGACAAGATAATAGAAAACTGTTTTCCTGGAAATCCCCAGAGACAAGATGGGGCCTTGTCTGAGCCTGTGCAGCTACCTTGCCTGGCATGAAGTAGGTAGACCATGAAAGAAAGGTTTCATTCATTTGCTCAGAAACCATTTCTCGTAAGTCTACCTTGTACTAAGGATATAATATTAAACAAAAGAGACCAAAATTTCTGCCATGCATCTGATAGCTAATGCTCATGTAAAAGATAGGATGCTATGGTGGTTATAAGAACAAGGAGAAAAAATCACAATGGTGAAGGGAATGGCCAGGTTTGGAAGAGGATGACTAGAAGGACCAGCATCCTTGCTGATGGGCCACTAATATCACAAAGAAAAAACAGGGAGCCAGGAAAATACCTCAATTTTGTGTTTGCAAAGCAAGTATCCTGTGTTCAGGCTGGACCTCAGTGGGTGGGCTGTCCCATGTGCCAGAAAGATGGGATCATGGAACATCCACCTCTGTGTTGAGCTGGAGCCAGGGAGCTGACCTGGGGCCTTAAGTATAGGATAAACCTTTAAAACTGCTCCTCCAAGCTTCACATGCAGAGGCCTACCAGTGTGACAAGGTCTGAGGCAGAAGCATGCTGCTGATATTCCCAGAAGTTAGGGCCTGCATGTTCTCCCGAGGAAGAGCCACCTGATATCCAACCAGATGATGTCCCAAAATGATTCATCCCCAGCATAATGTCCACAGTCAAATATGGGCCAGCGGCATAGCAAGAACTGAATACAGTGGCTGTCCATATGTAATTTCCCCCATATTAAAGGTTGTGTATCTCACAGCCAAAATGGTTAAGAACAGAAATGTTTCTGATTTCAGATTTCTTGGGAGGGGTAGATTTTGGAATATGTGCATGTACATGATGGAATATCTTCAGGATAGGACACACAATTTATTTATATTTTATATTATTTAGACACATAGCACGAAGGTTTTTTCTACAATATACTTAGTAATTTAATATAGTTTCAGGGCATAGATGTATTTTTTTCCTCGTGGTACCATAGCAGCATTCAAAATGTTCTAGATTTCTGGATAGGGGATGCTCAATTTGCATTTATTTTTCTCAATACAGAAGCCAAACATGGATCTCATGATTATTTGTGACCACCTCTCCAAGGTGACCTATGCTCCATGATGAACTGTCCCTTATCTGCAGTGTCGCCGTACCAGTACCTGATATCTTAGACTGGCTTCCAGCTCTCTCTGGGTGCTCTCTCCAGGGACAGGCTGTCCTATGAGGGTCACCGGATAGTGTGTGAACAATAAGGCACTCTCTGGTCTTTAGGCTTTAGAAAGCATGGGGTCACAAGCCACCCTGCCCTGCTTCCTGCATGTGCCCACTGAAGAAGTTCCTTCAGTAGAAATCTTCTTCTCCATGTACTCCCTATTCATTCCTTCACAGCTTTGGTGATACTGGCCAGGAACTTTCAGTAGCAATTACGCACAGTGCTAAATCCCACCTGGCAACTTACAGTCTGGTATGCTTTGTTTACATTTCCTTCCTCTGACTATATCCTTTTCCCCAACAGGATGATGGCAGTTTGAGGGGAAAGTCACTTTCTCTGAATAGAAGAATCACAGCTGTTGAAAAGAGGGGTTACCTCAGTGCCTGATGTTGGCAGCACTCTGCCTCCCACAACGCTCACTAAAGAGAGGAAGATGGCCAGGCAGCATGAGGATGTGACCAGGGCCCCTGCCTTGTCCCATATTCCTTTGTGCTACTGGTTGTTCCCTTGGAAAGTAAACCACTTCCATAACCAGTTCATAAATGGGGACTTTTAACAACAGCTAATCCATCAACAGTACAAATATCCATTGACCATTCAAAATAAGGAGCTAATAATGATGAAAGAAGCTCTAAAACCATACCAGCTAAGCTAACAGTTCCTTACAGACAGGCATGCCCAAGTCTGAAGAGGATGCTGAACTTGACTGAGGTTCTTGATTAGTTCAAAGAACAAAATTCAGGTTACTGGGAATGGGTCTTGAAATGTTTTGTTGTTGTTTCATCGTGTCAAACTTAATCCATTTCTATGGCCTGACTAGCATATTCAGCAATGACTGAATCACCTGATGTCTAGGTATAGTCACTGGACTGCTGTTGGCTCCATTTATGCATTAAGCATATCAGGCTGTCACCTTTCACTGTCCTTATGTTCTATGATCTTGTAGAACTATATTCACATCATAGTGACAATCAACTGAAGAGGAAAACCACCAAAGAAATTTTAAAAAGTATTTATATTTAATTTCTACCACTTGCATCTAAGCAATCACCCCTTTCTTATTCATTCCTTGTTGCTCAGTTATGGTATGAAACTGTTTTTAAAGCTCCTACTTTCATAAACAGAAACACTTCCTCCCATCCTTTTTGAGAGATGCATGATTAGTACCATTTGCTAGTTGAGAAAACAGAGGCTTAGAGTGCTGAGTACTTGGCTTGGGATGTGATTATTTGACAAGCATCTACTGAATCTGGAATCCAGGCTCTTCCTGTTGTAACCACAGGACAAAACTATAGGCTGAGGGAAACTTAGCAATGTGCTCATCCGGATTTCTAATTATACCAGGTTTCCCATTGTAATCTAGACGGACAGGCAAATCACCTCAGCTGTGTAATTCACTTTCCTATTCGCAAAATGTACCTTAGCCCAGGAACCAAGTGTGTGGTATTATTCCATGCACTCTTAATTGTTGCTGCACCTATCTAGGTATCCCCTTTCCTCTTCTTCCAAGATCAGTAAGGTCATCCAGACCCTGTGATCTGAGGCCTGACACAGGTCTGCTCTATCCTTCAGTGAAGTGCTGTCATCTAGCCTGGCAGCATGAGCATCCATACGGGTGGTCTACATGTGATAACTGTGTGGCACCAGCAACACACGACCCATATTAGCTAATCTAATTTCAACATCTCACCTATAGTTTTTATCTTGATAATGAAAATACATTTCTATTCTAGATACAAAATAACATGCCTCTTTATAGGCCTTTTCTCAGGAAATTGTCATAGTGAAAATTGATCTGATAAACCTATTTATAGCAAGGCATCAAAGGTTATTATGGACCAACTACACCTTAATTCTAAACTTTGCTTTGTAGCTTAGTTGAGTTTCTCAAGCTGAGCTTCTGAACTTTGAACACATACTGCTGATTGCTAGTCTCCTGGTTCACTGCAAGTAGGGTTTACAAGCAGAGCAGGATAAGTGTGAATATGGGAAGATTCATGAACAAGCCCTGAAGCTGCCTGGTCATGTTGCTCCAAAATTGTCACAAAATGATCTTTCTCTTTAATTGTCCTGAAAAAAAAAATATTTAAAAAAACCCTGTCAGATGTGATGACATTCACACAAGGAAGGTATAGACCAGCAAAGCAGTTCGGAGTCATCTACTTTGTGGGCAGTCACTCCACCGCAACTTTTTCCAGACTGGTTTTTCACCAAAATTTGTGGGCTTTATCCTCTTGGTGACTTGGTATTTAGGTACTGGTATCTGTTAAACACATGCTAGCAAATTACCTGGCACAGTTGACATGTTGCCCCATGTAATATGAATTTACATGTTCACAGAAGGGCCTGCCAGGATAACTTGATTCAGAGGAAATATGCTAGTGAGAAAGAGATCAAGATGGCTGACACAAAAATGCTAGAGATCTTCTTAAGAGACAGACATTTGGCCTCCATACACATACACACAAACATACACACATATACACATATATATACATACATAAATATATATACATACATATATATACACATACATGCATACATATATATACATATACATACATACATATATATACACATATATACACATACATATATATATACACACATACATATATATACACATATATATATATATATATATATATAGTGAGAGAGAGAGAGAGAGAGAGAGAGAGAGAGAAAATAGTATCTGGTGCTCAGTTCTTTATAGACTCACTCATTCATCCTTCGGTCAGTTTAAAATAAAACCAAATTATCTTAGGTACAGGGTACATGTGCAACTAATAGGGAGACAGCAGTGGTCAAGATTCTTCCTAAGCAAATAACAAGCTTAAACATAGTTTAAGATAAAAGACACAAAGGAACAAACAAGCCAGGGAAAAGTTGCATATGTTACCATAGAACATCATTTAGAACTTTTGAGCTTAACATCAAAAATTATGGGAGAAATGAAAGATCAAATATACTGCGATATTAGAGAAGAGACAGAATAAGTTTGAGATGATTAAGAAGGTATGTTTGAACTTTAGGCATGTTATTACAAATCCACAAGCCTCAGTCTTCCCATAACAAAATGAGAATAAAAATGATTTAGTAAAAAAAAAAAAAAGTAAATATAAGGGAAGGGGCTAAAGAAGTGGCTCAGTGCTTCCCACTTAGCTGAGTTAAGAGGCCCCTGTCCCAGGACCCATGTGAAAAGCCAATCTGTAGTGAACATCTGCAATCCCAGTGCATCCAGGTTACAAAATAAATAAATAAATAAATAAATAAAAGAGTAGGAATAAGAGACCTTGCCTCAAAGGAGATGGATGATGAAGACTAACACCTGAAAAGTTCTCCTCTGACTTTCATACACACAAAGCTCACATATGTCCATACCCACACACCTGTGCACACATTGTACACACATACACCAAAAGGTAAGAGAAAATGAAACCATGCAAATAGAATGTTATCATTGTGCCTGACATAGAGTGAGCACCTTATTTTCTAAAAAGTGACAGAAAATGAGATAGAAATAAGTCCACTCAAAGTTTGATACTGTCCCCCTCCCCAGTGGTAGATTCATATGACAATTGTCTGAGGAATTTTCCAAGCACAGGTTCCATCTCCTATTCATGAGACAGTTGAAATCATGTGCACAAGTGTCCAGCTATTGAGCAGGAGGTAGGAATGGCTCTCTGAGTATGAACCTGAGGCTATGTAAATATTAATCCATGGGTGTGCACACTTCTACTGCCACCCCATTCTGCAAGTAGCAGTGTGTTTTCTAGAAGTCTGGGTGATATCATAAACATAAAGAAGGAACAAAGACCATAAACTAGTACACGGACCATGTAGTAATGGTCACAGTAGATTCATTCTGTCTTGACAGATGAACTCTGAGGAGGAGGGACATGAATAAACTCTATTGGCACTAAGTAAGGTTGTATTAAGGCCCTACCTGGAAGGAGCAAAGAAGCTACCATCTTTCCAAGATCAAACGCCAACATCCACTTGGGTAAGTTCCACATCTAACAAGCACTGGGAGCTTTTGTGTTCTTAGTACTTTTTAACAATAAATAAAGTTTCAATAAATATGTAAAGTAAAAACTAATTTAAATTGACATTGTGTTGGGTGGGGTGAGACAGAGCCCTTACACCATAAAGTGATTTAGGGCATATTACCTCTGGCATCTGCATTACAAATTTCCTTCTCATTACAGCTATGTTAAGGGGAAATGACAGCTTCTCAACAACATTCAAAGCACTGTTTATTAGCATAAATTTGCATAATAATTAGCTCTGCAATTCTGTGGCATCTTTCAAACAGACAGCTTCCAATGTCAATTGGAATCAATGTCAATTGCATCACTGTCCCTTTTCTGCCAAGGCTCCTAGAGCCCTTGGTCTGCTCCTGTTATGTCTGTTAAGTGCTAGACTCTCTCCTTAAGCTCCAGGCTCCAGGATCTCTACTCAGCTTCTCTGGGGAGGACACGGATGCCAGTCTTCAGCTGGAGACATGAGTGATCACAAACTCAAATGGCAGTTCTTCTACCTGAGGACCAAGGGGGAATAGCTTCAAGCACCTGTCACAGGCACTGAAGCCCTATGGAGAGAAATGACAGTGGAACTGGTTTCTAAAGAAGGCCCAGGCCTTAATAATATGAAGCTGATTTTGCAATACATTAAACGGCATTGTTTATCTCAGCTTCCTTTACAATTTTGCTGTGTCTTAGGTAATGTGATAATTAGCTCCCACTGCCTGGACTCATGCTGGCTGGTTGGTCAGGGCAGGTAGCTGAAAGTGGAGGACGGAAACAACACCAGTAATAATGCTAAGGAAGCATCTTGGTTCCTCAGCCTAATCAGGATCCACAGGTGACATAGAAAGGCCAGACAGGAAGCCCAGGCCTGACTCTGCACACTTTGTGAGGTCTGTCAGAGACCCGAGGCAAGGGACACAATGTCCTCCAGAAACACAGGGCCTTTCTCACCCACTGAGGTGAATGTTGATGCTCACCTACAAAGCCACCATGGAGAAGAAAGCTTCATGCAGTGTGCATTCCAGAGGATCAAGTGAAGAGGAGAATAGTTACAAATATAATCAGGTAAGGTCCTTCTCCAATAATAAATCCCAGGTTGCTATGTACCAGGTACTGGGTTAGACAAGTATCTCACAAAAAGCAGTGGCTTTAGAGAGAGAGTAGAACTGTTAATGGTTGTCCTGTGCTTTAAGGAAACCAGTGTGAAACTTAGACTTCCAAAGACACATGCCCAGACCTGTATTCACATGTGGAAAAGAGCACGTTGATGTATCTTCAGTATATGCATAGGTAGATATATAACCCATTTCAACCATATATATATATATATATATATATATATATATATATATATATATACACACATACATATATATATATATATATACATACATACATACATACATGCATGCATGTGTATGTATCCAAATATGTGCATCATCAGATATGTGTAATTAATAATTAAGGCTGAGTGTGGGGATTCACACACTTAGGAGGCAGAAGTAGGAGGATCTCCATGAGTTAGAGGCCACCCTAAGACTACAGAATAAATTCTAGGTCAACCTGGGCTAGAGCAAGACCCTACCTTGAACCCCCAATGAAAAAAGAAAAGGTTTTACAATACATATATGGGAGGGAGTGATTATGTAAAATAAAGAGATAAAATCCATTTTCATAAATAGAGTGCTGATAAAAATATGTTATTGAGTATTTATTAGATCTGGGATGCCATTTTTAAAATTATTATGCTATCCCTAACAAATAAGGATTATTATTAGTTGCATGTTTAGATGTTTAAATGAGACTTGACGACTTTCTGATTCCAAAGCACAACATCTGTGAAAAAAATATCAGGATCTTTTAGAAGGATCCCGAGGCCAAGAGTCCAACATGTGCTCATATGCCAGCACTCCCTGCATATTATGTGAGGTGGCCTGGTCACTTATGAAGCTAAGGTTGCTACAGTATGAAACATATATCGTAATGAGACATTGGAGGGAGAGCACATATTACTCTCTGGCCCATTTTTTAAGTGATGAGCCTTTTATAGACACTAAATTTTGAATACTTACCCAGCCCCTCCCCACACACAACTCATTCAAAATCTTGAACTCTCATCTTCGGAAATCCTATAAATCTAAAAGGAAAGTCACCTAATAGTCTGTGCTCTACTTTTGTAATCATAAAATGGGCTCAAAGGAATAAATACTTGTCCAAAGTTGCAGAATTATAATACAAAAGTCAGAATTGCCTATCCAGAGCAATCTTCCACCAAAAGTCTCTCATATTCCTAAGGGAATATCATTGTGTACTTGTCCATGGGATGGAAAGGGCAAGATAAAGTTATACAATAGAAGATTAAAGCCACTTGCTGGGGGCAGAGAATGACAGTTAATAGGTACTTTTTTAAATTAATTAATTAATTAATTAATTAATTAATTAAGAAAATACAGGCAGTTTGGTACCATTATTAGGCTCATCCATGACCTACCCCCTCCCCATTGGCCCCTCCTTGTTGAGGTATGTGGGTCATGCATTGTGGAGTTAGCCCACAGTTATTGGTAAAATAAATGTCTCTGCATATCCTGACCAAACATGTGGCTCTGACATTCTTTCCACCCCCTCTTCCACAAAATTTCCCTGAGCCATGTTGGGTTCATTTTTGGTCTGCTTCAGTAATGAGGTGTTGGGGGTCTCTGAGGCTCTGGCTCTCTGATTTGGTAGGAGTTGATTTTTCTCTGTGTTGGTCTCCTTCCCCCTTGTGCTGGTAGCCGGTTCATCAGGAAGACAGCACCCTTGCTTGTTTCTCCAATTTTCTTTAGTTTCAGCCGGGGCCCTTTTAAGGTATGATGGAGTGGCTCTCTCCTTAGGATCTGCATCTATCTTTCTTTCCCTGGGATTTGCAGTGCAGCTAGGCAGTCGCCATCTTGGTCGATATCAACAGGTACTGGTTTTCTTCATGGATAAATTGTCCATATTCTAGAACTCAGTAGCAATGGAGGGTGCACACTTTGTGAATATATTAAAATCTAAAGAATTGCAGGTTTCAAAAATGGTGAATTTTATGGTATGTGAATTATATTTCAATTTTAATAAACCTACTGTGATAATCACTCAAAATGCTATTAAAGGGCTTTGTGTTTAAATAAGTGAAAGATAAACACTTAAAGTAATTCAAAGACAACAAATGACAACACAATACTCCCATGAGTTTTAGAAAGAGAAAAAGCAGACTGAAAGAGAAAACAGAGAAAGGAGATTCAGCTAGCCTCACCAACATACACTGTATGTTGGTTGATAGCTTGGGGCTGTTACTGAAGGAGAATTTTTTCTCAAACTCACCCCCACTTACCTCTGGGGTAATGATGATTAGATGTGAAGCAAGACTACGAGGTAGAAAATGGACTGCGGAGCTTGTCAATTATTACAGTGAGAGGGGAAGAATTCTCTATTAGAGAAGAGTTATGCACTACTGGGTTGAGTTGACCCCAGCACTGTGCCAATCTGAAGAGGTGAGAGAGCAGTTATACTGTGGTAATTGGGGACAGGTCTCTGTGGTGGGCCTGGGATATCATACATCACCAGATCATCAGTCACTGAAAATCACTGGGGTTTCAGGTGCCAAAGCGTGAGTTACAGAGATTTTGCAAAGGTATTAAGCAGGGTTGTGATACAGGCTTGCCTGATAAAATATATGTCAGTCTGAATACCAGAGCTTATGATAAGGGTCAATGTAAAACCACATATTTGGAACTAATCCCAAACATGGGAGATGGGAAAGGGTGACATTTGGGAGGAAGGGGAAACAAAATAGCATATGTCTTCAGTTAGTCACCAAACTGAAGCTAAAATAAATTGAGGCTCAATCCTGCAAAATCCTTCAAAGAAACCATAGAAGACACAACTATTGGAGGGTTGGAGAGGGAATAATATCCCTCCATGTCCATTTCCTATTCAGGCTTCTCAACAGTCTCAGACACAGACTTAGGTCTGGATGTTTGAACTTGCCTTTAGGTCCCTGCTATGTCCTGGAATTAGCCAGGGTCAGGTGCTAAGGCTGCCCCCACAAGAGACTCAGCACTGAAGCTATATTTCAATGTGATATGGGTGAAGATGTAAAAGAAGCAGAGCCAGGCAGTCAAGACTAGGCAGGAGAGGTAAGAGATGTGAGGATTCCCAGCACTATTCAAACTGTTTACCCTTAGAACTGAAGTTAGTACTTGCCTGCCATTTATCTACTGACTCACCATGGAATCTGGACCTCAGGCTCCCTGAGGTGAGTCAAGGTCAGCTCATTTAGGCCCTGTGTTTCCAGCATGCATGCCAATCAGCATCTGCCCCATAACAGCTCTCTAAACAGCTAGAGGGGACAAAGTCACCACATTTCATGGGATATGAATTGTGTGATGGTCTTTACCTTATAACCCTCAACAATACTATTGACAAGCAATTATAAGCAATAGTAACATCAAATTACTATTTATTGATGCTAACACACTTTATACACATCATCATGTTGAAAACTCACAAACCCTCTTAAAAGGAGAGCAATGAATCAGCTCTTGTTTTGTGAATAGACAAACAGGTTCAGAATATTGGTTCAAGGTTGCTCGAGTGGTAAATAGCACAGCAGGGATTGAAAACCAGTTTGACTTATTCTAAATGCATATTCTTAAATATTAATCCTTCCTCCATCCTATGCCATCTATTCTCTACATGAATAACTCCAGTAGTGGGAATCTCATTCATTATTTGCCAAGATAGCTTGTTCAGTCTTCAGAGAGCCCTTGGGGCCATGCAGAATAAGTCAATCCACAATTCTTTCTCTCAGTATGCAAATCTACTTAAAACATCTATATCTTTCTAGACCTCATTTGAAATGCTAATATTTCATTTTTAAGACACCAAGTAGAAGAGCTTCTTTGATTCCCTGACATCTGGTACCAGATGTCATATGTGAGATGTATATATCCTGTATGAGCCAGAAACAAAGACTTCCACAATTTTTTCCAGTTCAGATATTTTATGTTTCTGGCATTAGTGCAATGGTGGCCCCACTCCATTTTGGAGGCTAGAAGGTGCAGTGCTTTGGGATCTCTACATAATTAACTATATCTAATATTGACCCTCAATGATACTGTTTTAGATTCACTTTCCCTTGGTGAGCAGAAGACACCTCAGCCTCTAGCCTGTAAGGGTATATGCAGCCAATGTTAGCTGTTACACAGCCTCAGTCCAGCACCCAGAAAGAAGGGAAAATGGCCTGGAGAGGGTAAAGACTATTCAACAATCAGTGAAAACAATTGATTCCCAAGCACCCTCGTGCATATTCAGTTCAGACTATAAGTGGTTAGATGTTATTGCTATCATTCTTCTAAATTGCTTATTTTCCCTTGCAAAAACTACCAATGATGAGGACCAGTAAACCAGTTGCTTTACCCAGCTATGGATCACTAGTTAATCTTTGTGACACAGAGACCAAGACTTTTTTCAGGCAGTGTGGGTGGAAAGAGCTACCAAAAGCCTCATGTTTCAGCTACCTTTCAGAATGTCAATAGCAAGGCAGCATAGAATAGCCATTCCCTGGCTAGAAGGCCATGGAATAAAGTGAAATCTTTGTCCTTTTATAAAAAAAAAAACAAAAACAAAACAAACAAACAAAAAAACCCACGAATAACCATTCCCAGCAGGGTGCCATCCTTCTAGGTCCACTGTGAAACTCTCTCTCATGCCTTCCCAGTTCACATATAGATGATGTCTGCAGCAAATATTTCCAGACAGGAGTGTGGAGAAAACACAGACAGAAAGGAAGAGTCGATTATGTGTCAATTTCTGAAGCACACCCTCCTTCTGTGTCACAGACCTAACAGTATATACATCATACCCCTACACACACACATCTATCTCTGTCCCTCTCTCTCTCTTTCTCAAAGTAGTTTCAAGAGTGCAAAAATATTGACACTGACAAATATCAAGTGTGACAGTAGGATCAATATTTCAATGACAGTGTCAAGATTGGTTTGGCAATCTGTTGTGTACTCAGTCTTTCATTACTAGGTCACATGCAGCCACTTTTCTCTGAAGACAAAGAGAACTGAGGTATGGCATGCCTTAGAGTCCTCTCTGCACTGTAGCCTTTCACATGGGCAATACCATGCTTCTGGTGAGTGCCTTTATTCCTTGCATACCTCTCTATAGAAACGATGTCATTTTCAGAGACATCAAGAAGAATGGAGCAAGGTAGGGATTGAGTTGTGTCAGGCTGGGGGCACCTTTTCTACAAAACTGTTGGCTCTGAACCAGAGTGCCCTTGTTTTAGACAAGGAGTGATTCCCTCCTACTCTTTGAGGCTCATCAAATATCTTGGCCAAGAAAAAAATAAATATTTGCTCTGGGAATTCTGACCACTTAATCCAAGAGTGACAGCCAGATCCACCCTCTTCCCAATTCTGTAAGGTGCGCTTGTCCTTAAGGGGTTACAGACAGAAGCAAGTGGTCAAGCCCTAGGGAGACTGACCCTATCATAGCCTGAGTTATGAGCAATTACCAAGTCCATGTGGGAAACAGCAACTGGACCTGCCATGGAAATCCCAACTGACTGCTAGTTCCTTATCTTCATTTACTCTACTCACATTCCTTTGAAATAATTTGAATATTATGAAATATTGTGTATAAGATTCACACTCTGTACTTTTCCCTTGGGTATAAATATAATAATTTTTTTACACTTTTAGAAATAGACTGTACTTTTCCATAATTTGTTCTTTACTTCTGTAATTATTATGTGCATATTTTCTCATGCAGATAGGTGATAGAACACATACAAATATAATTTTAGATTTTACTTATTTATTTTATAGATCCTTTTAAAGCTATATCAGTTATGTCTTTGGCAAATAATTTGCTTTTTCTGTGTATGCTTTTCCAAATATTTTCCCCAATCCAACCTTATCCCTGACAGACATGTTTGCATCTGAATTCCTTGGTGTCAGGAAGCAGTGAAGACCCACATTGTTCCATTCTTGTACTGAGGAGGCTTTATTAAATATTGAATTTATTTGTAAGGATAGAGGAAGAAAATGAATGAATATGGATGCACCAAGGCCACTAGCCTCTGCAAACAAACTCCAGTTGCATGCAACCATTTTGTGCATTTGACTTTACATGGGTATAGACCATTAGGCATTGCAGGCAAATACCCAAAACTGCTGAACCATCTCTCCAGCCCATGTTTAGGAGACTTTTACTCTGGCTTGGCTCACTGGGACTCCTCCTTTCTATCTGCAATACAGAATACACCTGTCTCTGTAGTGCCCTATAAAATGTGGGGCTATTATGATATTGAGAGATGGTGTGTAAGTTTGTCCAGCTTCAGGTCAAACGTTTCTGTCATTAATCATACAAACACAAGTAGCAGTCTTGTTCTGGACCATGGCTTGCTCCCTTACCAGTAATACAGAGAGGGGTTCTATATCCAGACCCAAAGGGATAGCCCTATAATATCATCTGTGAATGCAAATCATTCTCTCATAATTAACATCACCCAGGAAATAGTGAGGCTCAGAGGACATAAGCCATTCTCAGAGTTGGCGAAGAGGTTGGTGATGAGTGAGTGAAACACATTCTTCTAGACTCCCATTCTACTCCAACTTTCATTTCACCCAGTTTTCTTCCTTCAAGCAGGTGAAGCCTGGATGAAGTAGACTTCAGTTCTTAAACAACACTGACTGATTTCTAGTGTCACATTATTTAAGCTTGTGTGGGGAAATATTTTTATGGTGAGGTGCCAATAAAAGGTTGGCACTGGGATAGCCAGTGCTACTTACAATAAATTGCTGATTCCTTGCCCTTCAAGAAACCCAGCAACTGAGGAAATCACTGGTTTCTGCAGACTTAAAACTAGTTTTAATCTGAGTCATTGTTCCTTACTGTGTCATAAAGGAGCTTGGGCATAATCCATTCTTAATCTGATTCCTAAACTCTGAGTTTGTAGGGCTTGACCTCATGTGGAATCTAGAGATGGGGCAGAGATTTCATTGTCCATCAGCCTGTGGTTAGGGACCTTGGCAGGTCCTGGGACTCACCCAGTTGATCCCGCCATCTGGCTTCAGGCTTTGCAATTCTACCCTTATTTTCTCTGCAAACTCAGCATTTGATCTATTTTCATGAAAGCAGAAAGCAATCTCAAATCAAGATACAGCAAGATCCCTGCCTAATTCCATTCACAACACTGAATTTTCTCTGATATAAAGACAGGAATGTGAAAAGAGAAATTATAAAATAAATAGGGGAAATAGGGAGTATGATTGTGAATGAGGAGGGATAAAAATGTTTGAAATTTCTTTATATAACTTCAAAAGCAAAAGGCATAAGGGAAAATGATGAGTATGAAGGAATTAAGGGTTACTGTTTAACAAAGAAAATGCAAGATACATTTTAGTATTGTATGTTTTAGGAGAAAATATACACAATGACTAAAAGAACCATGGAATTAATACTATGTTTCTACAAAGAAATCTTAACATCGGTAAAAAAAAAGAACAATTCATAATGCAATAAAGGCAAAAGATATGTGGATGACCCAGAGAAGAAACTTCCATGCTTATGGGCTGTGGTGGTTTGAATCAGGTGTCCCCCATAAACTTAGGTGTTCTGAATTCTAGGTGTCCAGTTGATGGAGATTTGGAAATTAATGCCTCCTGGAGGCAGTATATTGTTGTGGGCTGGCATATGTGTATTAAAGCCAGCTTCCTTTTGCCAGTGTTTGGCACAATCTCCTGTTGTTATTGTCCACCTGATGTTGGCCAGGGGGTGATGGTCACCCTTTGCTCTTATCATTATTTTCCCCTGCCAACATGGAGATTCCCTTTGAGTCTGTAAGCCAAAATAAACTTTTTAATTTTTTTTTTCTTTTTTACCCACGGGCTTTTGGGTAGGTGTGTTCTGCCAGCAAAGTGAACCTGACTGTAACAGTAAAAATGGTCCAGAGGTATGGGATTGCTGCTGCTAGAAACCTGACTGCAGCAGTAAAGTTATCAAGAATAGTGTCATGGCTGCTTAAAACCTGACTGTGTGGTTTTGGCCTCTTGGAGCCAATTTTCAAGAGTAATGTAGAAGGATCTGAAACCTTGACCTAAGAGACACTTTACAGTGCTATAAGTACAGCTTAATGAACTATTCTGGTCAGAGTTGAAAGATGCAGGAAGAACTATGGACTGTGAGGTTTGGCTTATGAGGATGAGAAAAAGATTTGCCTGAATTGGGCTAGAAGCAGTTTGTGCATGAGGATCGCTGTTATGCCCATGTCCTGAGAATTTGTACAATGTTAAATTGCATAGAAATAGGCTGGTGTGAGCAGAAGAATATGGCACAGAAAGAAATATGTGGACCCAAACTTCTGCCTGTTCAGCTGCAATTGTATGAGAGATTACAACCATTGAGATTGGGCCAGCTGACCTGTGTTGGGACAACAGAAAAAAATGCAGATTTTTGAAGGGGCCTTAATGCTGAAGCAGTGTCCTGTTCTTCAAACTCTGCTTTATTACCTCCTGGGTTTACAAATTGGCACCCCACCTGGTATTGTGGAGTATAGGAAATGGAGGAAAGAAGTCATTGAATTTTCAACTTGGGCTTGTGCTTTGGAAATGGCCATGGGCAGTGTGAAGCAGGCTTGCTGCACTGCCTGCATGGAGACCCAATGGAGCCTTGAGAATGAACTGTGGGTTGCAGTGGAGACCCACCAGAGATGCAGGTACCACAAGATGGCTGTTAAGAAAAGCTGCCAGCCCTGGATGAAGGTTTCCAGGTCTGTGAGTAGCCTAGGTGAAGGGGTGAAATTGGAACTCCAGAGATTTTTTGCTGGTCACAATTATCAGACTTGGAGCCTTGTCATTGTACAGAGTTGTTGGACTTGGACCTACAGAGTCTGATGTTTGCCCTGTTTAAATCTTGTATTGGTTGAATATTTCTCTGCTATGCCTAGTGCTATCTTTTTCAGTGTTTAATCTATGTTGTTATGGTTTTTTTGGGGGGATTTTTTGATATTAAGGCTCAGTTAAACCTTACATTATGGGGAATGTTTGAACATAATTGGTATTGACAAAAACTGTGGGGGCTTTTAAAGTTGCAGTGAATGCATTGCATTTTACATCATGGATGATTACCAGTTTATGGGGGTCAGGGGAGCAATGTGGTGGTTTGACTCAAGTGTCCTCATAAATTTAGGTACTCTGAATGCTAGGTGTCAAGATGATGGAAATTTGGGAAATAGTGCCTCGTGGAGAAAGTGTATTGTTGGGGGTGGGCTTATGGGTATTATAGCCAGCTTTCCCTTGCCAGTGTTTGGCACACTCTTATGTTGCTATTGTCTGCCTGATGTTGGTGAGAAGGTGGATCCTCTTTTCCTTGATGATCCAACAAATACAGATTAAAATAATAAAAACATGAAGTAGAGGACTTTATACATAATTGACTGGTATAAATCAGAAAGCAAGATAATGTCAGTGGTGGAGGAGGTGTAGGGGAACAAAGAGAAACTTGCAGGCAGTACTTCTGGAGGGGAGGTGTGATGACACTTAAGTCAAATCAAATTCTTGTGATTTTGATTCTGGGTATATTTTAGTTCCCCATATATTTTAAGTGTCCTGAAATGGCATCAGCAAGGATATCTCTTAAAGAATTGCTTGAGGATAAGATGTGCTGGAAACACTGATCAGGTTGATCAATGATAAGTAACCAGAAACAAGAAATTCCACATGCACAGAGCAACAGGGATATATTTAGAACATGGTGCAGAGTGGAACTGTGGAACAATGAGTTCTCCAACAAAGCATGGTTTACTTAAGCTACAACTGTAAGCATCAGCATAGATTTAACATTGAGCATACACAGCAGCACACCGCACACAGACGACTTACTACAGCAATTCATGTAAATAACAAGGAATGACGGAAGTGAAGAAAGCAGTAAAGGAGTGAGCAGGTCCTTGCAGAAATCACTGAGAAGGAAAGGAATGTGATGCATTTAATAAGTCTGAACCTGGGCAAAAAATTAATTAATTAAATAAAAACAGTAAAGGCAATGTGATTTTTATAGAATTGAATTATATCTCTGTTCCCTCACTTCTGTCTAAGCCCTTGCCTCTCCAAAGTAGGCAATTCTCAAAATCACCATTATTGTAGTATTCTGCATGACTTAGGAGCTGCTGCCTTAGTGCATCAATTCTTATAGAGTTGCACTGGCTGTAGTGCAGCACAAGAGGGCGCACAGGGCCCATAGATTTTAATAGTCTTGCTTGTCACTAAATTCAAGCCACAAACCCTGAAGGTTCTCATTGCCAGATAAGCTCTCATCACTACCCTCACACACTGTCCATTCTATACACTTCTTTCACTTCTGGGAAATACTTACCACACACATGTTTTTTTCTCAATCTTTAAATTAATTTTTTCTCAATTTTTATTAACATTTTCCATGATTATAAAACGTATCCCATGGTAATATCCTCCCTCCCCTTGACTTTCCCCTTTGAAATTCCATTCTCCATCATATCTCCTCCCCATCTCAATCAGTCTCTCTTTTATTTTTATGTCATGATCTTTTCCTCCTCTTATGATGGTATGCTTATCAAACTGCCCAGTAAGCACTTCTCTTAATATTCATACCCTTATATTAACACTACTCTCACTTTGGGCAGAGAATCTTCTCTTTTCAGATGGCAGTGACCTTGGGATGACTCAGAAGGTATCATAGTGCTGGAAAGAAATGACTGGACTACTGAGTCACATCTCGGCCACACACGTTTTAAGAATTACGAATGACAGATCTGAGGGAAGTCCTGGGATACATGCATCTTTTGGACAAGTGGATGGGTCTCCTTATGTCTCCCTCCTAATGATGCCATGCAGTTCCTCCTTTTTCTGTCCTTCTCACCTACTTGAACTCTTATACCCATGGCTCCATCTCATCTCATCCCATTTTCCTTATATATATCTGCCTGTGTTGCTTCCCTGGTAACTGAAGTTGTACTGCTTAAGCGTATTTTATAGGTAATGGCACATATTATTGACATATGTTTTATGGCATTGTACATGAGAAGAGGTTTATGCTGATTTGATAGGAGTAAATGACTGCATGCTCCACTGGAACTTCCTTAGGTCATGGTGTCCCCTTTCATAGAAGCCTGAAAGGGCAGGTATCACAGTGCTGGGGAGCTAGGAGAGACCACAGTTATGACAGTGACCATGGATGGAACTTCAGGTTATTTCCCACCATTCATCTGCTTTTCATAAATGTATATTCAACCTGTGATCTACAATCCGATTTTCTGTCAAATGAAGTTCCCCTTAGGAACAGGAGAAGTATATGAGTGAACGCTTGCCTGACAACTGAAACTAACCCTGGGTGAGAAGAGAACATGACCTTGAAGGACTGCAAATGGCACAGCCAGAGCACTGAAGTGTGCTATCAGCCTCTGAGGTGCAACAGGTACAGCTGTTCACAGACTGACAGATCACCTAAATTCTGGAACCATCACACCTACACCTCTAGCGGCCTGATGTCAAATGACAGAGAGGAAGGATCATGTATGACCCTCAGGGTCTGGCTCATGACCCAGCCCTCTCCATCCTGCTCTGCCTTTTGCTGTGTGGCAATACTGATGTGAGTGATTGCAGGGTGTTGTCCTGCAGACAGGAAGATACTCTTCACTATTCCCTTACTGGGTATACCTTTTGAACTTCAACTAAACAGCAGATGATTTTACACAAATACAGCAAATGGTCTTACAGATTACCACACCATGAGAAGATACACTTCTGTGGAGGTTTCAGAGCCCACCACCTGCCAAAAACAGGGAGCAGAGCAATGACAAGAATACTCCCAGGGGCTGTGAACAAGCTTCTCAGGTAACCAGCCCATCCATTCCAGGACTACTCTTGCTGATCATGACACCTTGGTCAGACACACCTGGTCAGCAGGGTAGATGTCTCCAAAGTCATGACAGACAGCAGGACACTGCATCTCAGACAATACTGTGCTCAGTAAACTCATAGCCAGTATTGTTAAAATGTGGGTTCCTTTGGGTCACAGCCTAAGATTTCATTCTAATAGAATGCAAATCATTCTGTTCATACAATGAAACCATAAAACGGTATCCCCAATTTTTCTGTGAAACATTTTCTCTGTAATAGGCTTTTGTCTACATTGTGGAACATTTTAGGTAGGCTACAACCTGAGATCAGTGGTTGTTTGAAAGGCCAAGCACAGACTCGCATTCTGTAGTCATGTTTCCTTCAACAAGTTCTTCTTTGCCCTTCAGCCAACAGAAGTCCTGAGCATGCTGGGATACTTCAGTTCTCCTAAGCTGCTGCAGAGCCCAGAGCACCTTGCAGGTAGAGAGACTTAACTGAACAGTCATGGGCAATGGAAGGTCTGGTAGGTGCCTATTGCTCAGATTACCTGAACACCTTCTGTTGAGTTTCTGCTAGATCCTTTCTCCATTCATTCTCTACTTACCCACTCAGGCCTTGCACTGCATGCTGCAGAATGTTGTTCTAGAAGCTATGGGTTAAGTAAAGAGAAGGTGGGTGGATGGGTACAGAGTGTCATGAAGAGAGTTATGTGGCTCACATTTCACTAGGATTAGTTTGTAACATTATATTCAAAAGTATACTGCAGAGATCAGAAGAGATGGCTTAGCATTTAAGGCACTTACTTGCCTGTGAAGCCTAAGGATCCAGGTTTGATACCCCAGAACCCACATAAGCCAGATGTACATGGTGGTGCATGCATATGTAGTTCATTTGCAGTGGCTAGATGCTCTGGAGTACCCATTCTCTCTGTATCTGCTCTCTCTCTTCTCTCTATCTCTTAAGTAAATAATTTTCATAGCAGAAGGAGGCTTAGAAGTGGAAGAGGCTCAAAGTCAGATGTGCTGAGGTACCAAGAGTAGAAGCCCAGTCTGTGTTCAGACTTCGAAGAGACAGGTGCCAGTGGTGCATTCCTGATGGTGGAGGTGGAATCTTGCACAGAGGGTGGTAAGCGTATTTTGTATTTACATAGTTCCTGTGCCATGGACCATGGCCACCTGCCACATTTTTTTCCAGGACAGCTTTCATCCAAGATTCCCTGGATGCCTATGAAGAGTTAAGTCTTGCTCTCTTCTTGGTAAGCACACCTCTCAGCACTGCATACTTATTACTCATTGAAACAAACATTCTTCTGACAGATACCAAGTTTCATAGCTTAGGAACCAAGTATAGTGTGTCTGTGTTGTCTGTATTACCTGTGTAGTTACTTTTATGTAGCTGTGACCAATGCACCTCACAGACCACTTAAAAGGAGGAACTATGGTTCATGATTTCAGAGATGTTAATCTATCATGGCATTATATGAGCAGCTCATATAATGATACTCAAAAAAGCAGAGCAAAGAGGACTATAGGAAGATATCAGGGCATTATAGTCCCTCAGTGGCCTACTTCATCAAATCAAGTCCCAACTTTCCTTTTTGCCAGCTTCCAATAATGTCATCATAGTACTAATCCATTATTAGCCAGATCCCTCAGATATAGCCCTTTCTATAAATGCTCTCACAAACACACCTCAAAGTAAGCTTTACTATCTCATTGCCTAACACAACATTGGTTTAGGGAGTGGGCTAACCTGGGCTCCTAACCTCAGCATAGTGCCACTCTCCCCTTTAAACTTTAGAGGGAAGACTGTCTGCATTAGACATGAGAGTATGTTACTTCAACAATTTTCCCCACATGGGAGTGTTAGGAATACCTGGCCCTTTGATATTTACCATGGTAAAACAGAGAAGGCCAATGACTCCACTTATGATCCAGTCCTACCTTTCGGCACAGCAGGCACCCACTCTACCTGCGAGGCCTTTCAGGAGCACATTCATGGGGCTGCCAATTTCTCTGCTACAGGCCTCACTGAGGACATTGTCTGGCCTCCTGATTTTGAAGCTCATGAGTTCCTAGAGATGGTCAGCTCCGCAGTGACCAGGCATCCATTTCACAATCAGGCACAGCAGTGGGCTCACTGCATAGCTCACAGAGGGTATCCTCAAAAAGCATCAGGATAATGTGAAGGGCCAAAGGAACAGCCTGACCAGTCCTGGGAGGGGCAGTCTGATAGGTCCTGGGATGACAAGCTTGTGTGTTATGCAACAAAAACGTGGTTTCTAGAAATAAATGGGGAGCAAGTGGTCTTTCCCCAGGAGAAGGGCTTTGAAGGAGGATTGAAGCCCCGTATCCACAGAAAGCCATATGACAACACTAGCCCTTTCTAGACACCTTCCTATCTGCACAGACACACCCACACCACACAACTACAGAGACACCATCCACAGACAGCACACATTACGCACCCAATGAGTGCAGTCAACATGCAAGCAATTTTTCCTTGCAAAATTGACATGTGTGCTATTTTGTTGTTTCTAATGTGTTTCCAGTGAGATTGTCCTCTCTGTGATGCAGAGGGACCTCATATACAAGTTCTTGGGAGAGGCAGGTGGGTGTTTTTATCTCGTGGTCACTAACTATAGAGAGAGCTGACCATGAGGGAAAGTCATCACTTAGCCAGGGAGAGACCATGGAAGCACCTTGAGTTTTGCACCTGTTGATCTGGTAAGTTCCTAAAAACAAATAAACACACAAACATACCTGGACAGAAATGCAGTTGTGCTCCTTGAAATCATGAGAGGTCTGGCAATCATTAAGAAAGATCTGTCCAAGCAACACATTGTTTAACCTAAATAGCAACAAATAACCGGATGTGATGCCCACACAAGTGCAATAGTGGTACACAGCCATGGTGAGGAATCAATTGCTCTTGATTTGGCTAACTGATCCACTCAGTGGTACTAGACCCTTAGCTGGAGCTGGGAAACAAGTCAGAACCACACCCAAACACAAGCCCACTCTACAATATCAAGCTACCATCAATCACGGGGTATAAGAGGGCCTACACCTATCAAACTGTCTATCAAAAAAGTAAGTGTTATCTCAATTTTTCCGGGTGCTAACTTACTCTCCGTTGGAGAATCTGCTTCTCTTTTCCAGATAGATGCAGATCCTAAGAAGAGAGCTGCCCCAACATACCTCAAAAGGGGCCCAACTGAAACTAAGGACAACTGGCGAAATAAGCAAGGGTGATGTTTTCCTGTGAACCGGATACCAGCACAAAGGGGAAGGAGATCAACGCAGAGAAAAATCAACTCCTACCAAATCAGAGAGCCAAAGCCTCAGAGGCCCCCAACACCTCAGCACTGAAGCAGACCAAAAATGAACCCAACATGGCTCAGGGAAATCTTGCGGAAGAGGGGGCGGAAAGAATGTCAGAGTTACATGTTGGGTCATGATTTGCAGAGACATTTATCATACTAATAACTGGGGGCTAACTCCACAATGCACGACCCATTTTCATTAACAAGGAGGGTCTAATGGGAGGGGGTAGATCACAGATGAGCCTAAATAATGGTACCAAACTGCCTGTATTCACTGAAATGAAAACTAATAAATTAAATTAAAAAAAATACCTCTGAGGAAGAAGAAAAAAAGGATAACAAGTATCTTGTGTTCTCAATATTCTGAGGGATTGTAAGTGTGCATTGAGATTATGGAGCATGAAATAATTTCTGTACCCAAGTAGGAGGATACCCTGGGATGTGTAAATGGCAGACCCTTCCCCCTCACCGGTTTGCCCAAGTAGGCCTGGATGGTTTTCTCTGGGGACAAGAAGGATCCTTCTCAAGGAAGGCTGTTGAATGAGGGAGCAATGACTTCAGTAGACATCCCAATCTTAGATGATTTCTTCTTTCTTAGAATTCTCACTATGCAAATAACTCATTTGGCAATTAATCTTATACAGCCTTGTGACATCTTTTCTATTGTTGTCTGGGATTGCTATTTTAATCTTTTGTTACTAATTAACTTTTGTATTTCAAAAGAGATGGCAAATTCTTTGAGAGGGGAACTTGTCGACTATTTTTAACGAAAAGATCATATATATTCTATCTGCTGCAGAAGAGACCAGGGGTAAGGTTTATTATTCTCCATTAGAGATAAAGACTGTGGCACTGAGGGTAATAGCTATGTAAGAACCTATGCTAATCCACTGAAGAGCCCTGATGAAGACCTGGGTGGTCCTGCAAGTCTCACTATCAGGTCCCTACACACTGCCTTTCATACCCTACACACACCACACACACTGTCATTTATTCTCATCATTATCAACTATCAGTATTTTAAGATGTATAATTCATATTTGATGAAGGCCCATTTTCCAATTCAATATTTAGTTTCCCATAAAATGGTCATAAGCTTCAGCTAGGAGTTTCAGCTTCAACGGGAAGAACTTCATATCTGGGAGGCAAATACTGACCCATATTCCTCTAGAGCATCTGATTCTGAATATTTTGGCATGTCCTTTTCAAAATGAGTGGAAGGGGATTGGGCTTGCCTGCTGCTGCCTGGGGGTCACGTAGCACAACACCTTAGAGATTTCAGAAGCTCTAAATAATCAGAGAATAATGATGGTGCTGGCATGGAGGAGGCCTAGGTTCTTACCCAGCTCTCAAGTGGACCTCCTAGGGTTTCTGAAGCCTTTATGATTTTTACATCACAACTCTCATTTTTTCTGTTTAAACCACTATCCATATATACATTTGGGAACTGGAACACAGGAGTCATGAATGCCAGTGAGCACTCTACCCTCAGCCATAGGTTCAAGTCAAGCCTGTTGTTGCCACACAGGGCAGATTCATAAAGAAGCCTGACATTCAAACACAGGATACAGAAACCCTGAACCTGTGGTTCTGCCTAGAGTCAACCTTTGCTTCCATTGCTTGCAGAATACAACTAGATGACAGGTACTGAAGTCTTTTTTTTTTAAATTTTTGTTTATATATTTATTTGAGACAGACAGACAGAGAGGGTAAGAGGGAGAGAGAGAGAGAGAGAGAGAGAGAGAGAGAATGGGTGTGCCAGGGCCTCCAGCCACTGCAAACGAACCCCAGACAGCTGCGCCCCCTTGTGCATCTGGCTAACATGGGTCCTGGGGAATCTAGCCTAGAACCGGGCTTCTTAGGCTTCACAGGCAAGCGCTTAACCACTATGCCATCTCTCCAGCCTAGGTACTGAAGTCTTTTATCTCTATTTACTTTAGCAATTTTACCTCTCTCACAACCTTCATGGAAGGTTAGGTTGAAGGAATTTCTTAAACATTAAACAGAAAAAAAATTAAAAATGTTTCTTAAAAACATTAATTAATCAACTAATTAACAAGAGAGAGAGACAAAGAGGCAGATAGAGAGAGAATGGCTGTTTCTGGGCATCTAGTCACTGCAAACAAATTCCAGAAATATCCACCATCTTACGCTGAAATGGGGGTACTGTGGAATCAAACCTGGGTTCCTAGGCATTGCAGG
The DNA here is from genome assembly GCF_020740685.1 of Jaculus jaculus. Classification (NCBI taxonomy): domain Eukaryota; kingdom Metazoa; phylum Chordata; class Mammalia; order Rodentia; family Dipodidae; genus Jaculus; species Jaculus jaculus. The sequence goes on along the minus strand of NC_059104.1, from coordinate 77,666,093 downwards.
CAAATGCCTTAACCACTGAGCAATGTCTCCAGCCCCAACAACTAGGTTCCTTAATTTGATGTCCACATCTCCTTCAGATCTCACTCCATGCCTTTCCTGTGAAAGTATGTTCATCTCTTCATTGATTTGTACAAATTCAAGCATTTCATGAGTACCTGGTCTTTGCCAGGCATTTGGCAACACACAGTGGGCCTTGAATCTACTTGCTATAGATAAAGATTTTTCTTCCAGAAGCTTTCCCCCATCTCTCCTAAAAAGGCTACACCCCCAGAGCAACCATAAGACACACATCAACCCTCCATGAAATGCTGTTCTCTCTGGGGTGACGGATGGTAAGCTCTCCATCTCTATTTCCCCATAGTGCCCAGCACACAGAGCACATGCCATATGTGCTGCAGTGCTTGCAAAGTTTCCTAAAGATTGGGTATAAGCTCTACCAAGCAATTTTATAGTGAGCTGCCACTATCACCACTTTTAAACCATTCATAGTCCCCTCTAAGAAAGTGCTAGCACATCTGCTATTGATGGGAAAGAGCAGTGTGTACAAATACCATGAGTATCAAAAAGACATGCTTGAAAAAAAGATGCATAAATAAGAGAGAATGATGGACAAATACTACAAAGATAAAGACCTAAATAGGCATTCTAAGTTGTGCAGGAAATAGAAGAGTTTTCCTCTGTCTGGGTGTATGCCCCACCCAGTAGTGAATCACAGAAGTAGAAGGTGTGATCTAGGGAATCATAAGTTAAATTTGTAATAGGCAAAGAAGGTACCTTTGCAAGCTTGTTGTTCATTAGTCTGCCAGTTCACCTACCATCTAACCCATTTCCTTCTTGCTGCAGTTGAAATCCATGATTTCTTTATCCAATCTTCAGAGTACAAAGAAGTTAATAATACTTTTCTGCATGTTTCAGAAGATAGAGTAAAATAATGCCAGGAAAAGCCTTTTAATAATGTGTTTCAAATACGCGGGTTCAAAGGTGATATTCAAGTATGGCTCTAAGATGTTTCAAATACCTGGCCCATATCCCTTGCTCTGAGGTTTTCTAGGAACACATTTTCATGTTTAAACCTGGAGTTAGTAGAATATTCTTGAAAAGAGAGATTACAGTCAAAAAATATCTTAATGTGAGATATAATTATTTTCCTCCATTTAAAAGCTTCACATAAAATGTGAGGTGACTGCTTCATCTTTTCAAGGGACACCAACTTTTGAGCTTCCCACAAGTTAAAAGAATAATAAAAATAGGAAGGAACTTGCAGATATGTTTCCTTCCAGCCTGAAATTAAAAGTCAATTTCTCTTTTGATCCATGTCCTTTTTTACTCCATTTCCTTTCTTTGGTGGGAAGTTTTGCTTAAATGTATAGATCATTTAATAGGCTGAATCCTGAATATATTCAAGGTGCATGGCATGAAGATTTAATAGTGTAGACATGTGCAATGATTTCCATGATCCAGTTTATGAACACAGACATCATTACCCATGGTGGCCTCTAGATCCCCAGTACAATTTGCACACTGTGAAACTCTGAGCCCCTTCTCTGACCAGCAGTCCATGAAGTGCAGAGTCCCTTGTGAACATAGGATTGAACATCTAACCAGACTGTGAGGAAATGCTATAGGTGAACATGAACATGGCAATGATTAAATTAAGCTTGTGGTAGCATACAAAAGTGTGTATATATGCTCAATACAATACCATAAACACATAAGAAAAGATATGTGATGAAAATTGTGAGAAAGTAAGTACAACTAAGTAGAAGGTTATTAAAAATATCCAGATAATGAAGTCTCAACTCTAGGGTTACCAGTGAGTGCCACATTTGACTCTGAATGACCTAAGAGGAGAAAAGAGCTTCATTGCTCATGCTAGCTAGGTGCACCAACCAACTCTAGAGAGCCACAGCATTTATAGTTCTGAGGCTTAGAAGAAAAGTCCAGGATTCTTGGGTCTGGAGAAATGGCTCAATGGCAAAAGTCACTTGCTAACAAAGCCTGACAGCCTGGGTTTGATTCCCAGCACTGATGTAAAGCCAAACACAAAGAATTGTGCAAGTATATGGTATTCATTTTTAGTGGAAGGACACCATGGTACATATACATGTGCTTATGCACACATGCAAAACATAAATAAAATTGTTTAGATATTGTAATTAAAAGTTCAGTATTCTTCATGGACTCAAGGAAACAAATTATAAAGTGTCATAAAGTCTGACTTTCTTTGGCAAACTGCATAATGGCTATAAATAACAATTTCGTCTGCAATCCAATGGGGAAATACAGTCACCATGAATGCCTACCCAGACATAGGCTGATATAGTCCTGGCCTTGAAATCACAGTAAATGATGGTTACAGTGGATACTTTCTTCAGCAACCCCCGAAGTGTAACACAGCAACCTTCACCAGCTATTATTTTCTGCCAGTGTCTCAGAGTAAATTAGGTATTCATACCCACCAATGGAAATGGCAAGAAAATTAATTTGATACTTATATATTTATTTTTATTTGTTTATTTGACAGAGAGAGAGGGAGGGAGGAAGGGAGGGAGGGAGAGAGAGAGAGAGAGAATGGGTGTGTCAGGGCCTCCAGCCACTGCAAATGAACTACAGACGAATGTGCCACCTTGTGCATCTGGCTTACGTTTGTCCTGGGAAATTGAACCTGGGTCCTTTGGTTTTGCAGGCAAATGCCTTAATTTCTAAGCTATCCCTCTAGCCCCCAAATTTGATATTTATTAAAGTTAGAACTTTCAGCAGCTCAGCTTAATTCAACTAACTGGTTGATTATGTAACCTAGACAATGACTCTTCCTGCAACTGGATTTGAAATGAGATCAGAACAATGGAGTGGTATACGACAGGCTTCTGGCGAGCCCCTGGGAGGCAGGTGTTCCAGGTTAGTTAGTGTGGTATGGATGACCCCAAGAGATTCAGGAGTTTTATTCAAGCTTGTAACTTGGATTTTGAGCCACCAGGCTGGAGGAGGTGTCATTATGGGCTGATCTGAATTCCAATCTAAGGTATGCAGAGTACTTGGGGACCCTGACTGTGCTTGCTTTTGGGTGGTGAATGGACCTATGTAAAGGGTGCTAGCTTTTTGCACCATTATGGAATGTCCCCTGATCTGTAAGCTTCAAATAAATCCCTTTCGTTCATGAACTGTGTCTAGTTTGGATGTTCATCCCAGCAATGTGAAGCTGACTGTAACAGTTGCTAAGCCAAAGCAACCCGATGTAGGCTAGCATTCTAGAGAAAAGTAGGGCTGGCAATGTTGATGAAACACGGATGATGGGCAATCACGCCCCTGTGTACTAATGTATTCAAAGTGACTACCAAAGTTTCATCCCAGAACAATGTCAAAGCAAGGGATATTAATTATATACTTGGTACATAATATATCTCCTGAGCTGGATGTGGTAGTCCATGCCTGTACTCTCAGTCTCAAGAGACCACTTTGAATGCAAAACCAGCTTAGGCTACCTAGTGAGATCCTATTTCTAAGTAAGTAAGTAAGCAAATAATTAAAATTTTAAGAAAGGGGATAGCTCCTAACGCACTCACAGGCAAGCTAATATGAAGTAAGGTATTTTCAAGGTGAACTTTGACCCATACTTATCAATCTATCACAATGTAATCAAATGATTTGACCCATATTATATAAGTGATGAACCCAAGCCGGTTAAAATTCAGACAAGTGTCAAAATTTTTTTAAAGCCAGCTGATCTTGAACCATTCTTTGTGATAATCACAGCTGAATGTAGAACATTACTGCTATGTGACATGAACAGATAGATATGCAGACAACATCTGGGAATATGTCAAATTCACATATGTTATGCCAAAAGAGGGATTCTGGAGTACTCAGAGCAATGAAAAGATTTTAACAACAGTGTTATCATCTCCCAAGATATTTTCTTTTGAGGAAAATTTACTTACCTAAGAAAGATGTCACTTTTAAATAACTGTGGGCTAACTCCACAATGCATGACCCATATACCTCAACAAGGAGGGGCCAAGGGGAGGGTAGGTCACGGATGAGACTAATAATGGTACCAAACTGACTGTATTTGCTGAATACAAGCGTAATTAATAAAACATAAAATAAGTATTTTCCCATATTCTCTATTAATTATAAATCTCCTTAGGCTAAGCATTAATTGTATTAATTAATGAATGGATACATTTGTTTGAACCTGCTTACTGAATACCTACAGGCAATGGCAGCATTCCTTATGCTAAAGGCAAAACAAAAAAACTACTGACAAGATTCGTGTTCTCTGCTGGCACATCATTTTGTTGTTTTGGGAGTCACATTGCTGAATTCATTAAGAAATAAGGAGGAATCTGATTAAGGGTCTGATGAATGACAGATAATATCTATTTACAGAACTTTGACAAATGGGACACGTTTGCAATTAAAACTATCAGAGAAGGTTTTGGTGGAGGCAAGGACTTCAGCCATAATCTTCTCCACCCCTGCCAAAAAAAAGAATTCAGTGGCTTATAGCTGTGGATGTGAAAATTCAAACAGGAGAAGTTAGACTTCATATCTGACATCTACTACTACTAGTTAAATCTGTTTCTCAAAAGAAGATGTCTTAAAGATTTGGTCTCAAGAGATTTTGGGGGGAGCTGATGAAACCTTTAAGGGGTGAAGGCTAATTATAAGTCTTTAGGTCATATGTGAGTAATCCCTTGAGTGGGATATGGAATGAGATGTTGGGACCCAGGCTCCTCTTCTGTCTCTTCTTCTTGGTGCTCATGGTATGAGCAATGTCACTCCAAGCACTCCAATTTCCATATGCCATCTTGGCCTCAAGTCAATGGTGACAATATTGCATGGACTGGAACTTGAAAATCATGATCCAAATCATGATCCATGATTATCTTATTGTTAACAGGAAACACATGTTTAGTTTTCATGATTTAATAAGCACAAATTTATGGAACTATGCTATGTACCTTGCACAGTTCTAGGTATAGGCAGCAAAATTTTGAGTAAAAGTTGATCTCTATTTTATGGTCCTTATTTACTATTCAGAAGATAGCATTATTATTAAAAATAAGGCAATACAAAACACAATCAGGTAAATTGACAAGGACATACTTCTTTATTAAAGCTCTGTGAGGATCCTTAGATCCCTTTAGTAGGCTATGTGCTTAACCTGAGTTTAGGAGAGGATCTTACCAAACCAGTGTGTCATAAATCACCTCACACTTCCATGATGCTCTATAATGCCCCTTTTTCTCCACCCTTGATACCTAAGTAAGTTCTTGTTGGTGATTCTCCATGCATCCCCTTTCCCCATCCAGTGCTGCTTTCTGTCATCTTGCTTTCAAATTTTTTCTTCATTTACATAGCCATTTTCTATATTGTGACAGACTTCTTCTCATTCTTACAAATATCTGCTACATGTTTTTCTCTTCAATAAACTTCAAAATAGCACATAATAAAGTAAAGGAAAAATCTCCAGGGCCATGATACTGCTTTAAAGGTAAAACAGAAAGAATTCCCACACAGAAAATAATCACTGAATTGCAATTCAGTGACAAGTTGCACCTAACTTGTAAAAAGCACCAAGGAAAGAGTCCTGAAGCCTAAAGAAGTGAAATATGCAAATAGCCTTACAAAAAGTATAAAGAACAAATGGAAGTTTGTTTTCTACAGCAAGAGAAGGAAAGATGTCTAAATGAGTTGAACTCCTACTTCACAAACACCCCAATCTCAGCACATTCAGATAGGAACTGAATGCCTTCTGTAGTCACTCTAGTTCCTCTCATTTCCTGTACTATACATCCCATATCGAAAGTAGTGATTAACTCTTATCACTAGGATTTATGTTGGGATAACAGGCTTATGATTTCTGCATTATTACCATATCTAGAATTGTTTTCCTCTCCAGTTTCATAGTTCACATTCATTATATCAGATATAGGGTATGCTTCTAGGTTGCTTTGTCTCTTCCCTCCACATGATCAAAAGTAACCTTAATTAATATTCCCTTAATTAAAATGGTTAAATGGAGCTCCTTATCTGCTTTCCATTATTCACCCCTTCACATCTCAGGAAAGACATTTAAAAATGTAACCTTCCTGTGCAGCATTCCTCCTATGATGTACAGCCTTATAAGACCCAATCAGCATTAACCAACAGGATTTTCCAGCTCCTTTCCTTGATTTCCATACAAAAGTAAATTGTTCTCAGAGAAATGCCTAGAATATTTCACTCTCAATACCTCTTCATACATGAGTATGGCACATTCAGCACACTTACCCTCACACAAGCCACATCATCCACTATGATTCAGGACTCTCCTTGTCTTTTCCATGTTCCAGCACAAATAGGTTTTCGTTGGGCCTGTTCTCTCATGATATAAGTTTCTAACATGATTCTAAACACATTCATTTGTACTTTGTAATATGTCAGTCTTTCATCCATTTACTCTGATAACATTCTTTTTGTTTCTGGACTGATACCCAATATACAGGTGTATGGTCCTAGTATATAGTATTATGTCTACCACCTTGGTTAGTATTAATTGGTACTATGTTCTGATTATACCCCAGATTCTAGCATTAAAACTAAATTTCAGGGCTGGAGAGATGTCTTAGCGGCTAAGCGCTTGCCTGTGAAGCCTAAGGGCCCTGGTTCGAGGCTCGGTTCCCCAGGTCCCACGCTAGCCAGATGCACAAGGGGGCACGCGCGTCTGGAGTTCGTTTGCAGAGGCTGGAAGCCCTGGGCACCCATTCTCTCTCTCTCCCTCTATCTGTCTTCCTCTCTGTGTCTGTCGCTCTCAAATAAATAAATAAAATAAAAAAATTAAAAAAAAACTAAATTTCATGAAGAAGTGGAGAACTTGACTAAGAGTCAAGGGCTTAAGAATTGATTGACTTATGAGGTCAAAGCCCTGACATTGGCATCTCTAATCTTATAAGTGCCTATCTCTTATGTCATGTGATAACACAGTACTACTTTCTCTGGAGGAGGCAGCAAATCTTTCAAGATATAAAGCTGGTATCACCTTGACTTTGATTTTCCTAGTGTCTAGAACTGAGATTAATAAAGTTCTAGTTTTATATGAATCACTGCATCAGTGATACATTGTCATCATTTCAGAGTGTAAAAGTTACTCTTCACTATCAACTTGACTAGATTGAGAGTCATCTAGAAAACATGTATTTTGACATGTTTGTGAGTATGCTTCAGTTGCTATAAAGGTTTAGCTGAGGATAGAAAACAGCCCTCAATATGACAATAATCTATCGGCTGAAATCCCAGACTGAATAAGAATCAAAAAAGGCGAGCTGAGCACCAGCATTTAATCCTGTTCACTTCTTGATTATGAATGCAATGTGCTCTGCTACCTCAAGCAAGTTCCTGTTGCCATGCCTTTCCCTCCATTATAGACTATTCCACAGACTCAGGATCCAGGATGTCTTTTCCCAGAAGTAGAAGATGGGCCCAAACACCTGTGTGAGGGGGTATTGAGAATGAAATAGTCCAGGCATTTTTTGAATATCATTTACTTTTGTATGGAAGCTAGGGAAAGGGTTTGAGAAGTCCTGGTTGTTTATGGTGGCTTCTGATAAACTCCTCATGGCCCCTATGGTGACAGAGAAGTGTTATGGGTAAACCATAGGAAGGTATGGATATCTGAATGACTTTCCTGAGCCAAAATAAACCCCTTTTTCCTTAAGTTGCTTTTATCAGATATTTTGTTACAACAGCAAGAAAAGTCACTAATGCACCACATAAGACAGAAATTTGAACCAGAAAAGTGGTGTGCTGGTGTATCGACTACTTAAAATATTAAACTGGATCACTAGTACTTGACAGAGTTTGGAGATGTATAGTAGGAAAAAACAACCTATATTGTTGTGAATGAAGTGATAAAAGGAGATTACTAAGGACTTAACACTGAGATACTAAGTCTTCTAAAAGATTATATAAGTGGACATGGACAGAATATTGGCAGAAGTAAACTTCATTTTAATGAAGCATTGGATAGAAATGAATTATAGAACATGGGAAGAAAAACCATCACTGCGGTAAACTAGTAATGAACTTTGCTGAAATGTATCCAGGTTCTTTCCCCTTGTAGAATGTCGAACATAGGGCTGGTAAGGAGCATGTGGGTAGGTGTCTATATGGCTTCTCTTAATGGCTTGTAGTAAAATTAAATAAGAGGGAAAGGAATTAAAGCCAGAAATCATTAAAATGGAAACAGAATGCAAATTTTCAAACTGTAAAGATTGTGAAATATTGTTAAAGCTATGGTGAAAAATAGAATATTAGAAGTATGTCCAGCTACTATTTGAATAGGAGATTGTGATGGAGAGGAAGATATATGCTATCCTAGAAGGCAGTAGAGGCATGTCACAGAGTATTAGTGCTGCCACCTGTTAAGCTGAGTCCTCAAGGACAGAACTTCTTCAAAGATGGGTTCAGACACTGCTCTGGGTTGCCTCCTACCTGTGATCCTTATCTTCTTGTGCAGGGTGCTCTGCCTGCTACAGTTTTTTGTAGAAACTTCTCAGACCCTAGCAGTGTGGAAGAATATATTTCTGTTGTTCATAACATACTACTGTCATATTTTGTTGCAGAAGCACATGCTAAAAGGGGATAGGCATCTAGCACAAGGTAGATAAAAGCATCTAATACCAAATGCCAAAACCATCCCTGATACCCTCAATCAGAGAGCCACAGAGATTGTGAGTGATTTATATGACAGAGTGCACAGCTACTTATTGCTTGTTCTTTCCATGAGAGAAGGTTGGTCTATAATATTACATGGGAAGTCATGATATAAAGGAGGAATAGGAGCCAAACGAGTATATTAGTTACTTTGTGGCAGACACTGATTAAGGAGAAATATTATGGCTCCTGGACATATGGTATCTATCCATCATGACAGGGAAGGAATGTTGGAGCAGTTCTTCCTGTAATAGTGGTAATATAGGGAAGATGATGTTCACACATCTGTAGACCAGGAAACAGAAAGTGAAAAGGAGAAAGAGAGGTCATAGCTACAGGCAAGCTATAATCTTCAGAAGCTCACACTACTGTCCTACACATATCAACTAGGTTACAACTCCTAAAGTCCCTATAGTTTACCAAAATAGTGAAAGTACTTGACTAAAAGATATTCAAAACATGAGCATGTATGGAATATTTCAGATATAAGTTACAATAGGAGGTGATGAGGGAGAAAAACTAGAGATTACTTCATACTTACAATGATCAATGACAGTGGTTCTATTACCATAAAGCCCAGTTCTGTCCTTATCAAAAGTCAGAAATAAATGTGTTAACAGGCATTCATTAAATGCAATTTAAATTAATTAAATGTAATTTAAAAAATATAATTCTATTCTAATAAAGTTTTTTTTTCGAGTTAATGTACAATATTACTTTTGGATAAAGTTTTAGAATTATCTTTCCACTAAAGCAAGGAATCTATACTAAGTTATTTTCTCTTTTCTGTTTTTGTTGTTGTGGTTTACATTTACTTTTTAAAACTAACATCATCAAATTCCTTAAATATGATAACAAAAAGCAATAAAAATGTATATACCATTTCTGCCTTAAACTACAGGTAATTCTATTTAATCTAAATAGATTTGAATTATAATTTAAAATAGATCTTAATCATCCTATAAGAAATACTACAATTAGGAGCTGGAGGAATGGTTTAGCAGTTAAGGTGTTAGCCTGCAAAGCCAAAGAATCTTGGTTTAATTCCCCAGGACCCATGTAAGCCAGATGCACAAAGTGGTCCACGTGTCTGGAGTTCGTTTTCAATTGCTGGAGGTCCTGGTATATTCATTCTCTCTCTCTCTCTCATAAATAAATAATAAATAAAATATATTTTAAAAAGAAATACTACAATTACTCTAGCATCAACAATATGAGTGGATGGACATATTATAAATCTCTGTTGGCCAAGCAGATATATATATATATATATATATATATATATATATATGTGTGTGTGTGTGTATATATGTATATATGTATATACGTATATATGTATATATGTATATACGTATATACGTATATACATATATACATATATACATACATATATATATATATGTATATATATATATCACAACTTACCCACCTGTATGGAGTGATGTAAGAGAATCTATTGATTGATTTGTCTGTGGGGATTTCAGACCAAATCTTCCTTAAATGGAAAGAGTAGTACTGAGTCAAGAAGAGTCGCAGTAAGATAAGGAGCATGAAGTACATTTTGGTTAAAGTCAGGTTGCTTAGGAAAACTTTATTTTACAAGACTTAGGAGTGGGGCTAGAGAAGTGGTTTGAGGGTTAAGATACTTGCCTGCAAAGCCAGAGGATACAGGTTTGATCCCCCAGGACCCATGTAAGCCAGATGCACAAGATAACACATGTGTCCAGAGTTTCTTTGCAGCAGCTGAAGGCACTGGTATACCCATTCTCTCCCTTTCTGCCTCTTTCAATTAAATTAGTTAATTAAATTAAACTAAAAGTATTTAGGACTGAAAACTCTGTAATAAAACCCAAAACCCCAGGGATAAAAGCTAAGGTATTGGGGTGGAGAAGATGTCTCAGATTGTCACATGGTATTTTTTTTTTTTTATGTTTTTACAAATGAAAGTTGCCCAGAGCACTTTTTGAGTTGTTTATCTTGGCAACAGAAAACATTATGTTGCTTCATCTTGATGTAAAGGTCCGAATGAATTCTCAAGTACCAGAACTAAGGACATTCCCTATTTATTAAAAAAGCATTTTTTTTGCGGAAGCAATGTCTGGAATGCACTTTATGCTTACACATTCCAACACCTGCATCAAAGTCCTCTTGAGATGCTGGAAATTAGTTAGCAATGTACATGTCTTTAAGCATGTATCCAACAGATGTTGAGCTTGGGAAGAAAGCTTCATGACAACATGAATATAGAGTACTGGCATATAGCATTCAATTTATATCCTAATGATGCATGATATTTAAATGCTAGCATGAATGAACAAATACTGTTTTATCTTGCTACTAAATATAGTATATAAAGCTCAATTATGATGTAGGGTCTCACTCTGGTCCAGGCTGACCTAGAATTAAAAACTCACAGCAATCCTCCTACCTCCTCTGCCTCCCAAGTTCTGGGATTAAAAACATGCACCACCACACCGGAGTTGTTTTTTTTTTTGGGGGGGGGGCAGTCTGAATATTTTTACATTTAACAAGAAAACAGTGATATATATGCAACTAAAATTTAAAGAACTTTGACAAAAATATGATTCCATTATTGTAGTTGGAGATTTTTTTTTTCAAGGTAGGGTCTCACTCTAGCCCAGGCTGACCTGGGATTCACTAAGGAGTCTCAGAGTAGCCTCAAACTCACGGCCATCCTCCTACCTCTGCCTCCCAAGTGCTGGGATTAAAGGTGTGCACCACCAATCCTGGCAATATTTTTTTTAAATAATTTGAACACATCTATCTTTCTTTGCTAGATTAATTTTTTTTTAATTTGTGATAGAAAGAGGGATGGAAGTGGGAGAGAGAGTGAGAGAAAGAGAACAGGTTGCCAGGGCCGTAAGCTTCTTCAAAAAATTCCAGATGTATGTCCCTCATTATGCACATGTGCAACATTGTGTACTTGCATCACTATGCATCTGGCTTATGTGGGTCCTGGAAGTTCAAACATGAATTCATGGGCTTTTCAGGCAAGCACCTTAACTACTAAGCCATGTCTTGAGCCTATATTGGAGATTTGTAAACCCTTCCATTAGAAGTGGACCGATTCAAAATGCAGAAAATCAGTAGAAACACAGTGAACTCAACAACACCATCAATAAACTGGTTATCCTCGACAGCTGTAGACAACTTTGCTCAAAAACAGAAGATCACACATTCTTCTCATAGCCACTTGGAGTACTTACTGAAATGGACCACATTTGGGAGAGAAAACACAAGTTTAAAACTTACAAGATAGAAACTGTGTAAAATCTATGGAGACTGCAACAAAATTAAAGTAGAAATCAGTAACTGAAATATGTTAGGAAAACACAAAAATACTTCTTAACTAATCAATACACTTCTATATAACACAGAATCAAAGAAATCCCATGATATATTTAGAAATATTTTAATGAGGATAATGAAAATATAACTTATAAAATGTGTAAAATATAGCTAAAGCATGCCTGGAAAAAATTATAGCATTGAATGCCTATGTTAAAAAAGAAATCAATAAGTAATAAGAAATCAATATCAATAAGTTAACATTCCATCTTAAGAAACTAGAAAATGAAGAATAAATGAAATTCAAAATGGGAAGAAGGAAGTGATTCAATTTGAGCAGAAATCAATGAAATTGAAAATGGGAAATCTACAAACAAAATCAATATAATTTTAAAAAACTGGTTCTTTGAGAAGAGCAAAGAAAACCAGTAAACTTCTATACAGACTTAAAATGAAGAAAAGAGAGAGAGAAAAAACAGATTACTAATACCAAAAAATAAAGAAATAGACCTGTGGACATTAAAATGGAAATAAAGAAATGTCATTATCAATTCTCTATGTCCACAAATTTGATAACCTAGATGAATCATATCAATTTCTTAAAAGATACTTATCTGAAACTCATACAAGAAGAAATTGACATTATGACAGGCCAATGGCTATTAACTAAATTGAATCAACAACCGAAAACCTGCAGAAATATAAGCTACCTGCATTTTAGAAGAAACTGTTACAATTCTTTAAAATGATTTTAGAGAAAATAAAAGCAGAGTCCATACTTTCTGACTTATTTTACTTTTATTATATTTTTATAGTTATGGAGAGACCTTTATTTAAAAATCTGATCTACCAATTAGCATTTTCCACCAACTCTGGGAGCAGAAACCATCACCTGCACAACTCCACCTTCATGGTGACAGCAGTCGACTGGGGTGGAGGGAAGATGGCAAAGAGACCTTTGTGACTTATTTTATGAGGCTATTAATTCTCCAAGAAAGTAAGAAAAAAGGCATAATAATAATAAAATTATAGACCATTATATTCTACAAACATAGAAGTAAAATCTCCTCTCCAAAATGTTACTAAAATGCTCCATCCTTCTAATTGTAGTATCATTCTTATGTGGAAACATGTTCTCAGTCTACAGCATCCCATAGTTTTTGCATCTCTAATATCCTGAGGTCTATACTGGAAGGTCACCTTCACATATTCGTGCAGTGATATCTAGGTGTTTTAATCCTGTCTTACATTGTGTAGCCTCGGTGGATCTCTGGTACAATATTCCCCGACCCCTTACATCTTGGAACTTTCATGCTTCTAAATAGAGTTGGCTTTACTGCCAAGTTTAGCTGTCTGGTCAGGGTAAGTCCTGGCACCTATGGAACATGTCTTTAGCAACAATGCTATGTGCTTAATTTGGGAAAAATTTCACATTATTTCTAGCTAGAGTGTTCAATAGTTAGAGTCTTACTCTCAGGGCATATTTCTATTGTCCAAGTTCAGTGCACCTGGCTTATCTTTAATAGCGGTAATTATAGCTGAACAGGTGGGGATTCCTTTGTCTGGGACTTTAAATTTGTTCATATTTCTTTTGGCTTCAAATTTCTTACCTTTCAATTCTGTTATACATTTTGCTCTATTTTACTCTAGCTCTGATTCAGAGCACCCAAGAGAGTCCATGTCACATATTTTTGTTTGCCTTAAAAATTCCTCCTCCAAACACATTAGTCCAGTACTTTTAAACTCAAGTCAAATTCTCAGTACATGTGTGTAATTTAGCCAGATTTTTTTTGCCAAGACATCAGTTGAATGAATCTAGCCTAGTTCCAACTTATGTCTTTATTGGCCCCTGAAACCTCATCAGACAAGTCTCTATTGTCCACATTTATTTTAGCCTTCTAATATTTCAGATTCCTACCATAATGCCCCATTAAGTTCTGCTTAAAACATTATAAGGCTTCTCTAGTCCAAATCGTTCCACATTTCTCCAAGAAACTAGTTCCAAAAGACTAAGAATCACATGAGCACGTATAGCCACACTTCATGGCATCAATTTTGTTCACACAACTTCTTGTTCCTGAAATAAAATGCTTGACAATAATCTGCTTAAAGGAGGCAGGGTTTATTTTAGTTTAGAGTTTCAGGTCAATTTTCAGGTCCGTCAGAACAGAGACAGCTAGCTACATTTAGTGCAGTGCAGAAGCAGCAGAGGTAATGAAAGTTGAATGCTCATTTCTATTTTTCCTTTATATACTGTCTATACTATACTCTTCATACTTTTTATACCCAGATTATGTGATAGTGCCACCCACAGTTAAAGTGGATAATGCTCCGACTTCAAGTAACTTCATTTAGAATAGCCCTCACAGACAGGACACAGAGATTTGTTTCTATGGTGATTCTAATTCCCGTCAAGTTGACAGGAAGAGATTAACAATTAACAAATACTTCAGGAGGAAGACTGGCAAATTCTATAAGTTGAAAACTACAAATCCTCAAAGAGGCACTAAACACATGGCAAGATAGACAATGCTCATAGATGGGAAGACTCAATGTGGTCAAGAGGTCAGTTATTCCCCAACCAACCTATGCATACAATGCATTGCTTATAGAAATACCAGCAAGTTATTTTGTGGATGTTAATGAACTGATTCTAAAATTTATATGTAGAGCGAAAAGATCTAATTAGTCTTTTTACTATTAAAGGAGCATTTTAAACTTGCTACCAAGTTATACATTCTTAAGATTGGTGAAAGAATAGATCAACAGAAAAAACTATCTCAGAAATAGGACTACGCAAGCAGAGTCAACTAATATTGAAGAAATACATAAATGAGTTATAATGAGTAAAGACAGTCTTCAGCAAATAATCTAGACCCAAATCTTACACTTTTTATAAAAATTATCTCAAAATAAATAAATATTCTCAGTGAAAAAAGCAAAATTTATAAATCTCCTGGAGATAATACAGATAAACCCTAGATACCCCGAGGTGTGAAAATTTTTGGATGGCAAAGACATGACCCATCAAAGAAATAATTGTTCAAGCATATTTCATTAAAATGAAAAACTACTGTAAAAGACATGTTCAAGAGAATAAGAAGAGAAGCTGTAAACTGGGGAAATATTTACAAAAGGTATATCTTACTTTCATAATTTATAAAAAAATTCTATTAAAATTCAATGACAATAAAATAAACATCCCAGGTGAAAGAGGTGCAAAAAGATCTGAACATATAAACTCACCACAGAAAATAGGGCACATGGTCTGAAATCATGAGGAAAGATACTTACCATCATATGTCAGTAGACAAGTGAAAGTTTAACTGGATACCATTATACAGTAATCAGAATAATCCAGCACACTGACAACACCAAGAAATGATGGAAATATATAGCAAAAAGGACTCTCTGATGATGGGAATTCAATTTGGCATGGCTATTTCAGAAAACATTGACAACTTCTTTAAAAAATATTTTTGATTTTTTTTATTTATATGAGAGAGACAGAGAGAGAAAGGCAGAAAGAAAGAGTGAGTATGGGTGTATCAGGGCCTCCTGCCACTGCAAATGAACTATAGATGCATGTGTCACTTTGTGCATCTGGCTTTACATGTATACTGGGGAATGAAACCCAGGCCATCAGTCTTTGCAAGCAAGTGCCTCTAATCACTGAGACTTTCTCCAGCCCATATTGACAATTTCTTAAAAAAAAAAAAAAATCGTGCCATCTAAGCCATCATCCTGGTATTTGTCATAACAAATCGACACTGTCAAAACAAACCTCTGAGCATATGAACATACAAGTGTAAAGTAGTTTTATTCATAATTGCCAAAATTCAGAAGCAACTAAGATACCATTAGAAGGTATATGGATACAAAACTGTGATGCTCTCCATTAAATAATATTCAGCATTGAAAAGTAATAAGCTGTCAAACTAAAAATAAATGAAGAAAATTATATTGATATTGCTAAATAAAAGAAGCCAATTTAAAAAGAATGCATATACTAGTTTGCAATTAGGTGACATTCTCAAAAAAAAAGGAAAAATTATAGAGACAGTAAGATCAATTATGATCGGTTTGAAAAGGTTAAACAGGAAAGTTTCAGGAAATTGAAGTGATTCTTTATGATGCAATTGTTATAGAAACATGATTTAATACATCAAATTGATAAGATACACAACATTGAAAGCAAACCTGAATATAAATCACAAACGGATGGTAATCTGTCACTAGTGTCAATTGTAAGAAATATGCCACTCTGATATGGCATATTGATAATAGGTGAGGCTCCAAATTTATGGGGCAGAAGGCATGGTGGGGAATTCTCTGTACTTTCTGCTCAGTTTTGCTATGAACATAAAATTTTGTGTAAGAAAATATGCCAAACAACTTTGTCAAGTCTAAGAAAATTGCTTGAGACAATAGGAAATCTATTGAATATCCACTATGCTTGGAAATTATGTTCTAGTAATAGGATAAATTTAATTTTGCCTTTTAAAATGTGTGTGTGTCCATAGATGGAAATACTAACATCACTCTAACTCAGATAAATTCATAGCTATGAGGCATAAACAGGAAATCAGAACCCCAGTGACCATATCAAGCTCTCAACAGAGAGTTGTTAGCACCCACTTCTGAGGAGGAGGAAGAGGAGGAGAAACATTGAGCAGTGGTTTCTGGAGAGAAAATTCCTCTGATTTTTGCCATTATTTCCTCACACTTGATTACAAATGTAAGAACTTGATATGAATTATGTCTACATCTAAAATTAATACCACAACACCATTTTATTTTAATAAGCATGGGATTTTCTAGTTTTAGGCAGACTTTTTATATTTATCTAGACTTATATGATATCACTGGAAACTATAGTTTTGCAACTTGAACTCAGATAAACCTTTATACATTTATTGTTTGCTTTTTATGTGGCTCACTTTGGAAGTCTTAAAGCTTCTTCTGATTACAGGAGGAAATTCTATCACCAAAACTCACACTGTATTTTTGGATTAGTTAAAAGTAAAATGTCAAATCTGTATCCATCAAAAATTGCATTTTTCATACCAAGATGTCTAAAAATTAATAATTTTAGTAATGCTTTGCATTCAACTTCCTGATTTTCAGCATATTTTGTGAGAGTTGGGATCAAAGGAAGAGGGGCAGGTATTGAGGTGTAGATTAGAATAAAATGTGACTGAGAAAAATTACAAGGTAAAAGGTCTTTTGTTCATACAATGGAACATAATTTTGTAGTAGACTTGTTTTAAGCTTTCATTGTATCATACAGTGTTCCTCCTCACGATTTCATATATTGTTAAAATGACTTTCATTTTGTCTTGATCAATGAGTCACCCCATTTGCCATTACCTACAGTATTGCCCTGCAGCAAGAGTCTTGGCTATACTCCAATGCTAGGCTGGAATAAAAGGAAGTGAAGTTGTTGGTGCCTGTCCAACTATTCAATCAAAGTTTCTGGGAAACGTCACCTGAATCAGTATAGTTTTTAATTTTTATCTCTCTCTCTCTCTCTCTCTTCTCCCCATGTTCTGGAATCATCTCTAGCTTATTTGTCTAGCTAGAGGTTAATGGAACACTAATGATGCTAATGAGTCTTCACAGTGCACTTTTTTAAAGAAAGAGATATAGTAGTTGCTTTCCTTCTTTTTTTTTATTATTCAAGAGTCATAGGCTGAGAAAATTAGCAACTTGTATAGCTCCGTCTCTCTGCTCACTCACAGCCCAGTGGGTCAAAAAGCAGGAGTCTAGTAGACAGCTGCACATGTCCACAGGTGAGAACATATGAGGTACTCAACACACTGCTTCTTGCCAGAAGACACAATGCTATTCAGGGAGAAAGAAGGAAAATTAGTAATCCATAGGAGAAGAGCATCCATAGCGGGAGCTATCCAGAGTTCTGAAAACCCACAGCCACGTCCATGGACCATGAACCTCAAGGCATACATAGATTTGCCTACATAGAGCAGCTCACTCTAAATTCACAGGAAATCAAGATTTTTATAAGACAAGTTATTTAGCAATATTTCCCAATTTCTTGGGCATTTCTCCCATTTGCTGGTGTTTTGGCATTCTGCCACTATATGCTTTGAACATATACAACTAGAAGCAAATGGTACTTAAAACAGGAATTCATACTGCTGCTGAAATAGAAAACACTGAAAGTAAAATATGTCCAAAATTTGAACCAATCTCAATTGTGACTCAGCTGGTGTTAGGTTTTATTTTTGATGAAAGGACCTATAAATGTCTTCAGCAAATGCTTCAAGAAACAACTTACAACACTCAAGAGAGAGGGCTGGAGAATATGACATTTTATTTCTTCATATTGTGGATTTCTTTTGTCTCTATAAGTGGATGTTAATTAAATGAGTCATGATTCATAGCCAAAGTATAGAGAAATATACTAAAGACCCAAATCAAAATCAGGAATTATGGGCACAATTCTCTGATAACAGTCATTCTCAGTGATAATTCAACCGTTAATGCAGCTAACCCAAGATGCATTAAAAGGAAAAATATCATTAGTCCACAATAATTTTGAATAAATTATATGTTTTGGATGTATAATTGATTGTTAGGCACACTGAGAATTTTCTAAGTGTCTTTAAACTCTATTGTTTAGAGATATACCTGGAAAATCAATTGATGGTTTGGTTCTAAGTACAATGTGGTCTCTGTATATTCTGACCTTGTAGAGGAAGTGGCCAAACTGAAATACAAATGTGTGGGCCTAAAAACTCATTGCTTAATACATATATGAAATGAGACAGCAATTAGTTATATAATTGTGGTACAGATACAAACACAAAGTTCTAGAGAAAGAAAGTTTTATTCCAATTAAGCTTAGTGGCTAAGGGCCTCACTTGAAGAGCTTATAAATTATAAATAAGATTCATATAATAAGATGATACAAAGAATGAGTGTCCAGGCACAGGGACTGAAGGGAAGATCTGGATTCATAAAGCCATTGTTGAACTAAAAAAGCAAGAGCTATTCAGTGTCAAGGGGCATGTGGAAAGAAATGAACAGAAATCAAATGTTAAGGGAGTTGCCTTAGAGATAGTTGCCAAAACTCAGAAATGGGGTTGATATAAGATAACAAAGATACAAATGCTCAGCCACACTAAGAATAAAAGCCTTGAGACTTGATGCTAGATATGATGTGGTGGGAGAAGGAAATTGAAAATACAAAGGGATCTAGAGCTTTCAGCAAGTGCTGCTAGAATTATTTGGCCACAGATAGAAAATTGATAGCTTTGTAGAAAAACTCAGTGGTCAGTGACAAAATTTTTGAATAGCATAATTTTTTCCAGATCTATCATGAGTCTAGCCAAAGTGAATTATTTTAATGTTTCAAAATCCGCACTCTCCATCTAACAGTTGTTCCAATTGCTCAATAGCACATATATCTTCTGACACCAATTTAACACTAATTTTACCAATTTACCTCAGTCAAACATTCATACGAGTAAAATATGCTTTGTGGACTGTTCAGTTTGATATTATTATCCATGTATGCTCATACTGTCCATTTAGAGTTTCAGGCTTTGACAAGATAAGCACTACCACATTGATCAAGCTACCACTCTATGAAGGACACCCAGAATATACATCACACAGACTTTCTACAAGAAATGATGATAGCAACCAGAAATAATCACAAAGAATTTAACAAGTGCCTGCAATGGGAAAATCATCACTGAAGCTCTTATCCACATTGCATGCTTGTTTTCAAAAGAAATAATGAACTACCCCCTCCCACAGAAGTGTAAGAAACAACATAATTGTGTGTATGGAGCTGTGGTACTAACAGCAATGAGCTGCATCCAGATGGCAAATGGGATGATGTTGAAGCCAGGATGAGGAAGCAACTAATGATACTTCAAATAGCAAGCCTCAAAGCAAACGTAAGCACAAATGACATCTTGAGGACCCGACAATGAAGCACATGTCAAAGTCAGCTGCTTGGGTTGGGAGTAGAATGAATGAAAATAAAAAGTAAATATACTCTGTATAAACATAAATATGGGTGCATGAGGGAACTTCAGAATGTGCTGTTCTCTGAAGATCAGCCTTCATTTCCCATTTCTTCATCCATCTTTTCTTGGCCCAACTGGATAGCACAATATGAACCTGACTGTCCACTGCACCCAGCTGCCATGGACTCAAGTCCACTGGCTCAGAAATATCTGCCAAAGTATAGGTACCATTCACTTACCAGGCAACGATATCCTTAGCAATATGTTTCTATGCCAGTTACCCTCATCTGGAAATAGGTAAAACAAAGTCCCAGAGACTCTGGTGACTAATTTCATGATCAAAACCTTTCTCCAACCTTGCTCAAGTGAGCCTCCCTATTCCACTCAGGAGCCTTGCAAAGTATGCCAGTCCTGTGACTAAACTATGGTCCCTTCAGAATGTCAGCAGTGAGCAAATGGTTATGAATTTAGGTAGAAATATCAAGGTACATATAAGTACATTATTGGGTGGGATGATGTAAGGATTAAGACTTCTGTTTGCATTTTCATTAAAGGATATCTCTCTATACTGTAACTGCTGCAGCCTAATAATGTTGAGAGGGAGAGACAGACAGAGAGGGGGGCGGGCTCTCTTAAACCTTCCTGGACAAATACTGAGACCTCTCAGGCAGACAAAATGTCTGCACTGACTTATAATGCCACTGCTGTCCCTGTTAGTTGTTCTTGAGCTCTTGATGCAGGCTGGAAGGAAAAACCTCCATCACAGATGAACATTTTATTTTTGCTCCAACCTATTTGTCCAGACAACCAATTAGCCCATCAGGACCAAATTTTCTATTGATCTGGACAAGACAGCAAAGCAATAGTCAGTGCACCTTTTCTTCATTAACATTGTTCCACATTTTCTCTTTATAGTTATGGATGCTTTGTCTAAGCAATAGTAAAGATTACAAATGACTCAGTTTCCATTTTCAACATATTGTTGGCTGCTATATAATATATGTCTGCCACGTCATACTTTCATGTAAAGCAAGATGATGCTCTCTTGACTTTGACAGTTGGAATCCACATAACTGTTCTGCAAGCACTCAATTAATGTTTGCCTACTTGTCTGGAGTTAGCTTTTATTTCTGATTCTTTGTGTATTAGAGACAGAGAGAGGCTTGCTTCAGCTCAGGGAGACATCCACAGATCTAGCTGAGACCACAGATGGTGTGGGTAGGGATGCTAGCTCCTTCCCAGGCTTGCAGTGTCTATTAGTATACAGTGCACAACCACACACAGTCTTCAAGATTGTTATGGGAAAGAGCTCAGGATGCCCAAAGCAAAGCAGCTAAATTACTCCTGTTTATGGCAGGAGAGCTTTCATTTTGGATGAAGACAGAAGGGTGTAGACAGTGAAGCAAGACTTGGGAAACACTTTTAATTCCAAAGCCACAGTTGATCAGTGCTAGGGTATTCATTCAGGTGAGGCCAAGAGGTATATTTGCTGTGAATTAATATGCAATTCTACTTTTAGCCTTGGTCCTGGGAGGGTGTTATTCTCGTACTGGTCATATATTACAATATTATAGACTTAAAAACACACACTTTCTGTACATTTATTGTCTTTCAGACTTTGGGGATAAGGTTACTGAATGCAAATTCAACTCTCCTACTGAAGTCTCTACCAACATTCTACCATACCTCAGGGAGAAGAGACTGTAGTCTTCTGTCTTCAGATGGAAAGATTATTCTGCACTAGTTTAACACTGGAGAAAAATGGCACATGTGACCTGCCATTCCATAATTAGCCTACTCTAAGCATTGCCTTATCCTTCCTTAACCCCCACTGACCCTCTTCTATTTATTATTACAAATGTCACACAGGTTATATCTTAAGTCATGCTGAGACAAAAACTGAATTTAGTTAATCCAAGGTATCTTCAAATACAGAATTTTACAAAGTATGGATGACCAAAAAAATTGAACACACAACAAAATCTATTCTATTGAGCATACCAGGCAGGACAAGTTTTTAGTAAGTCTTTTCTGCCCACAGGAAACCTTGTAGGTATATTACCTAAGGGTATCAGCAAGCCAAGACCTCACTCATATTACCTAAATGAATTACTTCAAAAAATTGATTTCTCTCTCTTATCCATCTTCCCCCTCCGCCTGCACTTTTGATGGCCTGGTTGTTCTTTCTGTTTTCTGTCTGAATTGGTTGGGTTTTCTAGATCAAAAGATATTAATCTATATTCTATATTCTTTAGTCATCCTCCTCATGAAGTATGTTCTAGACTTAGCTTACCTGCTAATCTAACCTCCTCAGTATGGTTCCAAGACTTGTCCATAAACGTGCCTTGTCAGGAAGTGTTGTGGAGCCATCAGAGACAAGACCCAGAAAGAAGGAGATGAGTCACTGATCAGCAACTCAGGCTCTATCTCATCAGTGTTCTATTTTATAGCCAAAGAAAATGAGACAGGAGCCAGAAGAAAATAAATTGCCTAGTGCTTAAGCTCAGGAAACCTGGAATTGAGGAGTTCTTACCATACTGTCTGACGACATGTTTGACTGTGGACCTGTGTGGAAGATGTTTCTGGAATCCAGTGAGTAGCATCAAATGAAGCCAAATATCATAAAAGGTATGGAATAGTTCTGTCCACAATGGAAAACTTGGTGCAAGTGTTCAATGATGGTGATGTGACAATGCTTAAATGTTAATGAGTATATGTGATACAAGGCAGCTGACTGTCTTGCTCACGTTTGTTTCCGTAGCATGAACTTGGGAAGCACATGGGCATGTAATTTGGGCTCTAAGTATATCACTGGGGTGACAGAGCACTCCAGAAGGCCCCACAGGTCACTTGAGCTACAAATTTTGTTGCCATGTTAGTAAAGAAATTATCATGTAAGGATCTAAAATATTAATTCAGGCTTTTAATTCCAGCGTTAGATGTAGAATTTTTTTTAATGTGATTTGGACCAAGTTGTGACTCCTCCATTCTGGGTTTACTATCCTCCTCATCTGTTAAATGCTATGTCAACCCAGACCTGAAGGGTGCAGCTTTCCATGCTGATAATCTCTAATGTTGTTCTTGTTTAGGTGGCAAACAAGACATGGATCAGCATTTCCTATTTTAAACTGAAATACTATCCAAAGTGAGTCTGAAGAGAGAAGTGGAAGCTACCTGGGGAATTACGGATTGTGATAAAAGCATTTGAGAGTAGAACTCTGACCTGGACCCTCATTAATTTGATATTGCTAAACAGGTTTTAAACCTTCCTCTTCCTCAGTTTGCTCATCTGTGATATTAGAAGGACATTAATGCTACCCATTTGTATGGGTTTTGGTGGGAAAAGCTGAGATAGGATGCATATAGTGATTAGAGAAGCCCCAAGATAAAGGACTAAGTGCATGAGACCAATAGCTCTAGTTGCTTTCTGAATCAAAGGTTAGAAACATTATTTTCCTCCACAACCTGTTTATCACAGAGAATGGAATTCTGGGCATTATCTGGAGTAATATATTTAAGTCTGTGCATGTGAAGAAAATAAATCAATACACTATGATGCCCACAGAATCCTCTTGTGCCACTTACACAAGTAAAGGCATATACTTGCCCACTGCATTGTTGTGGGTGTCTGTCTACTTTGTCTCTGAAGGTCCCTTCACTGTGATTTAGACTCAAACTCGGGCACCCCTGTTACATTGCTGTTGGCTGTGGCAAAAGAATTTCTAAGACCACATTACTATCACCCCCACCTTCTGAAAAGTCACTTGGCTCTTTCTCTTGTCATATTTCAACCATCTTAGCCAGTGAAACTCTTTTTCAGGCTCCTGCTCTCTCAGTAGTTCTATTGGTTTCATTAGTTCCATGGACCCAGTAAATACAATATTTAACATCCAGGAGAAAAATGTTGCAGTCGGGTGCATCTTTCATCATCTCTGGCCATTAGGAGCTCCTTTAGAGTCATGGAGCACCACCTGCCAGGGAAACATGGAGCTTAGGTGACTTCTTTCCTCATGTAGACATCACTTTAAAAAAATAAAGCCAGTGCCAGGAAAAGTGCTCTGGTGGCTATTGTTGGAGTGGGCAAGCTAATCCTGTGTGGATGATATTGGGCCTATCATTTTCTGGGGAGTTGCACTCAGATTTGATTAGATTTCCACTTTTGATTGGCACCTGTTAATAACCAGTGAAGTGAGGGGTAGGATGCTTGTGTTGTCAGCCAGAATTATCTATGACTTTATTTTTCATTAGTTGTGTCATTCAAGGGCAGCATTGGAGGATATTATTTTTTCTTATGATGTTGTTGTGGATCCACAGACTCTGGGTGGGAAAATTGTTCTATGCAGCTGCCTCTGTGATAGTTATTAGGGTGTATATCACCAAGATTATATATGATATTCAAATAATGCATATATGTGACATATCACCCTCATTTTGATATGTCATATGCATCTTGATGGCAATTCTGTTTATTTCCTATATTAATCTTTGAAGGAGACTTTCAGCCAAATTTTTGTAATCAGATATTACAATTTGAAAAGAAATAATAAACAATATTCTGATCTTTGATATTAAAGGTCATTGATTCTAGGCCACAAAAGAAAAAAAGGAACAAAATACTTCACAATTGCTTGAAAAGCACAGTTGTGTATAAAACACCAAATTAATGTTTACATTAAAATTAGTTATTATGGAGCTGAGTATACAATGCGAAGAATTTTGTAGAAAATGAGTTAAACTCAGAACAAACTAGGAAGTATAACCTAGGCAGAGTTTATTTATCCAAAATTGTAAAATCTGTGAAGCATTTCTAGACATGGGCAAAATGAGCTCCCTCTGAAGTTTTGCTTTTCACAGATAAGAAAATAAGGTTGGAATGATGAAAATAATAGAGGTGGAATGATCTAGCAGAAGACCTGCCATGAAGTGTGCTTGCCCTGATTTTCTACATACACAAATGCAGTGGGCCTAGCATAATAACTGCCATCTTCACTCATGCTGTAACACAGTAATACACACTCCTGCAAGTAATGTCACCAGCACTTCCAAGGCAAATGCTAAGGGCAAGCAAGTTAAAGGGCCTGAAAGACTGTAATTGCACAGGAAACAAAGAAGAGAGAACTGTCCTTTACCCTTTGAGGAACTTCTCTGTGACTGCCAGCCAGTAATGCTGGGGAAGGTTGCCATGTCATGTGTCTTCTTGGTCTATAGGTCAAACATGAGCAAGGCAGGTTCTGGCAGGCACAATATCTGTCTTTGCAGTTACAGAATATATATTATGAACTTTTGTTTCCATCTCCTTCCTACCATATGTGTGATTTTTTTTCATTTTAAATTTTATTTATTTATCTATTATTTTGAGGCAAAGCCTCTCTGTAGTTCATATTGGCTTCCACACATGTCTTTGAATGGCTCATCTAAAGGCTAGTGACAGAACTGGGTTTATTCCTAGTCACCATGAGAAAAGAAGGCCTTATTTCATCTTTCCCCAGAGCTACACCATAGGCCCATTATACTATTTGTTTTCTATTTTCCTCCAGTCTTTGGAATTAGCCTATAGGTGGGACAGGGATTGCTTTCAGAAAATGTGATTCAGGAAGACTCTTATAAATCTATCAGTAAATCACCATGTTATCTTTTATCCTCCTAAGTATAAACTTAGACCCAGGGCCTGAGCACATGAACAGAAAGAAGAGCAGCAAGGAGGAAAAAGAGAAAACAACTGAATGCATTTGTCTTCAGATGGATTTAATGAATGTATAACATGAT
This sequence comes from Jaculus jaculus, assembly GCF_020740685.1. Classification (NCBI taxonomy): domain Eukaryota; kingdom Metazoa; phylum Chordata; class Mammalia; order Rodentia; family Dipodidae; genus Jaculus; species Jaculus jaculus. The sequence continues at coordinate 77,640,321 of NC_059104.1, read as the reverse complement.
CACATCTTTGAAACACACCATATTCTGAGATAGCACAGGGACAGTGAAGAAACCCAGATTTTCTTACCCAATGTTCATGCCCTTTTTAAAATATAATGGTGTATAGTCCTATGTCCTAGGATGAAAAATAATGTAAAAGAAGTCTTAAGCCAGCTATGGGCAACTTTTACTAATTTCTCTTTCTTGAAGAATAAAGTGATTTTAATACTGTCATAAGTCAATAGAGCAAACAAATCTTAAATATATTTTAGCATATTTTTAGCTTCTTAATACAACATAAATTATTTACTGTGGATCAGGTAGAGTTCAATAGTATGATTGTACGTTTAACAAGTATAAGACTCCAGGTTCAATCCAAGAGAAACAAGAAGAGAAGGAGAGAGAAAGAGAGAGAGAAAGAGGGAGATTTATTTTTACCATGTTTTGGAGGCTCTGACCTTGGCACTTTAGATACATTCTGGCTTCTTTCTTGTCTAGAATAAAGGCACTATCCCTTAGGAAGGAAGCTTTCCCATTTAAAAAAAAGAAAGAAAGAAAGAAAGAAAAAAAAAAGAGGGAGCACTCCATACCATGATGTGAGCTGTGGGAGAATCTATCTGGGCCTATCTTAGAAAGATATCACAAAAGGCACTATTTTTCTTCAAGCTTCTATCAATTTTCAGAAATAGCATAACAAAAAGAAAAGCTATCTCCTGATATTTAGACTCGCTAAAGAATTTCCACATACTGTATAATCTTGATGCTCACATAAATGATTATACCCACAGAGACACCTCCAGTATGGCCTTCTCTGCTCTGGGTAAACATCTTGCAGGTCCCCTGCAGTTGTACTTCTGGCCTATGCCTCTGGCATGTTCTTCTTGAGTGAGAAGAGGAAAATGGTCTTTTCCAAATCTCTCTAACTAAAATTGCTTGAATCACTGTGATTTCTTCCTTCCTTTTTTCTTTCTTTCCTTCTTTCCTCCTTTCTTATATTTCTCCCTTCCTTGCTCATCTCATTTCCTATAGATAGGAAATTCCCTTGGCTCTTCTTCTATGATATAGTCAAAATGTTACACAATCATTCAGTTCCTGCACTGCTATTCATTCTACATCAAACCAGGGCCTCCTATTGCCTGGCTTCAGCAAGGCTTTGAAAGTACAAGACAATTACTGTTCAAGACATGCACTGGTTCCTCATTTCATTCTCAGTATAATACTTGCCTCCAGTTGCAGTCAGGTCCACATTGCTGGTAGAAATCACCCAACCCAGAGCAGGTGTGGAAAAAAGAAGTTTATTTTGACTTTTAAGCTAAAAGAGAAGCTTCATGATGGCAGAAGAAAACGATGGCATTAACAGAGTGTGGATATCAGCCCCTGAGCAATATAAGGTGGACAACAGGAGAGTGTGCCAAACACTGGCAAGGGGAAACTGGCTGTAACACCCATAAACCCCCAACAATACACTGCCTCCAGGAGGCTTTAATTTCCAATTGCCATCAACTAGGGAACCTAGCACCCAGAACACCTAAATCTATGGGGGACTCCTGAATCAAACCACCACACTAATGAATGAAAGGTGACGAGAAAGAATATTTGAAGTGTTTGAATGTACAGTAGAAAGGCACTAATTTAATAATTGCTACTTATTCTGTTTGGATATTGTACTTTTGATTTGTCACTTCAACTTTTCCATCCTATAGGCCATATCATATACACACTATTGGGAAGGTCAAAGTACATACCAAAAGCTTGTGCTGTCCTGCAGAGATGGCTCAGAAGATAAAAACATTTTGCTACATAAGTGTGAGGTCCTAAGTTTGGATTCCATTACCAATGTAAGTGCAGGGTGGATATGGTGGCCATCCTGTAATCCCAGTGCTCAAGAGACAGATGTACTGAATTTCCCAGGGCAATCTGGAAAGCAAGTCTTGCCAAATTGGAGAGCCAGGATTCAAGTAAGAGACTCTCCTCAGTAAATGAACTTCTGACCTACACATCACATACAATCATGGAAACCTGCACATAGGTGTGTCCACACACATACAACCCCACATACACACTCCTACCACACAAGCACAAAATATTAAGCCTACGCTGGCTTTTGTCTATATTGCAGTCACTCATTGTTTTGCAGCTGTGAATCTATATTCCAGCTTTGAGGCTGTACAACAAAAACATCGGTCCTGATAATACCCACAAAAGCATGTAACTATTGTAGTTCTAAGACCTTGAGCCTCCTTTTGCCAATCTACATGATAACATGGATGTCACCCAGCTTACTTTGAGGCACCCATGCTGTTCTATGATGCTACCAAAAAGGTGTTCCCTTCAAGCTGTATGAATTTGACCTCCTGCAGTTATCTTGCCTGTGAAATAAGCAAGGTCTCCCTAGATGAGACTTTCATTGCCTAGAACTTCTACAGAACAGCATCCCAAGCAGAGTCACACATGGGAAAACAGGCAGAGAAGGTTGTAAGTGGAGCTCAGAAGTAGAACATATGTGAGGCAATGGGTTCCATCCTGAGAACTGAAAATAGACAAACAGCCAAACAAATAAGCTCATATCAGGCAGCATCATGCAAAGCCCAGAGGCTTCTTGGGAATATAAGAAACTCCTTCTGCATCATTTTGGTAAATACTCCATTTTGCAGAAACTACCAGCATTGAAACCAGTGCTCACAGATGGCTGAGGTGTAAGAACTCCAGTTTAACTATATCATCATACCATTTCAGGCTTGTTTTTGTTGAAATAAAAAAAAAAATGGGTCTGGAGAGATGGCTTAGCAGTTAAGCGCTTGCCTGTGAAGCCTAAGGACCCCGGTTCGAGGCTCGGTTCCCCAGGTCCCACGTTAGCCAGATGCACCTGTCTAGAGTTCATTTGCAGAGGCTGGAAGCCCTGGCGAGCCCATTCTCTGTCTCTCCCTCTATCTGTCTTTCTCTCTGTGTCTGTTGCTCTCAAATAAAAAAAAATAAATAAATAAAAATTAAATATTTAAAAAAAAATTTAAAAATGTTTATAGCTAGGTGTGGTAGCATATGCCTTTAATCCCATCACTCAAGAGGCAGAGGTAGGGAGATCAAAGTGAGTTCAAGATCAGCCTGGGATTACACAGTGAGTTTAGGATTAGCCTGGGCTAAAGTGAGACCCTGCCTTGAAAAAACACAAAATGTTTATTTTTATAAATTTCAAATTTGGAGAGAAAAAGTGATGGAATATCCCTGAAAATTTTACATTTAGTCCCTAAATGCAAGAACATGTTTTGTATAAGAAATCACTGTATACATAATACTAGAGCTTAGGTGAGGATAGAAGTAGGGGTTGTAGGAGAGAAGGGGTAGATGAGGGTTCATTAAGACTAAAGACACATAAAAAGTTCATATAGAACACTAATATTTGTTAGTGAATTAAAATATAATTAAACAAATATTTTGAAGAAATGTACCCTGAATGAAAGAAGTGAGATAACTCCTAATGAATTGTTCAGAGAGGGTCCAAAGAACCCCAAAACAGTACAGGTTATTATCACTGCTCTAGGTTGTGCATTAGATCTACATGGTGAGACCCCACTGCTAAAAACATCACCTATTTTGATTGCAGGACTGTCGGGAGCTATGAAGCAAACCTCGGCCATGTTAACAGAGACTGCCATATAGCAAATTAAGTTTTTACTTCTTCACCTAATACTCAACTACCAGAAACAAAGACTGCCATATAGCAAGTTAACTTTCTACTTCCTCACCTAATATTCAACTACCAAGAAACAATGGGATTGTACACCTAGCTAAGACACTCCCCCATCCTGCCGTTAGCTGATGAAAAAAAAAAAAAAAAAGGCATTGCGGTTTAACCAATAACTCTGTGATCTTTGCCCTAACTACGTCCCCTTCCCCTACAACTCCTTGCTCTGACCACATACCCTTCCCCCTACAACTCTATATATACCTACATGTAAGAATAAACTCTTGAGGCTTGACAGTCATCTAGCATGGTCTCCTTCTTGTGTCTGTTTGCCTTCTTTCACCCAGATTAGCTTCTCCTCAAGTCCTTGTTTAGTTACCCACTGGTCAGGGTAAGTGGTGCCCAATGAACATGGGGCCCGAGGTATGAAGTGTGACCTTGGCATTGCTCAAGTGGATGGCCGTCCTTGCCATTGGATTGCCAACCCACCTGGGTGAGTGAAGATCCATGTAAGATCACTACAGGCAATACACCTGTAAAACAGATCTGCTCCGTGATCACCACAGAAGAGACTCACCTGTGATACAGACCCGCTAAGGTAAGACAAGTGACGCAGACTTCTAGGCAAACCATTTAAGACTATTTAGTCAGATTTGCAAGGCACAAGAACTGTGGGTTTTCTTTTTGCACTTCTTTTCCTCCTTTTACTTTTGGTTTGCGCCATCGAGTGGAATTGCAACATAGTGACAGGGCAACTGAAGCCTCTTGGCCAGGGCTATCCTCTGGCAATGGCTGAAGGCCCCTAGCTCCCTGTGCGAATCCTGACAGCCTGTTCGGGCATTGGCAAGGACCTCCTATCAAGCCTCTCTTCCTATCAACAAAACTGGGTACGCAACAGCCAGTAAATGCTCTTAGAGTGACTGCCAGCTCTTAAAATTGCGGTCAGGCTCACATCAGGCACATTGGGGAACCCCCGGTGCCAGTTTTCCAACCGGGAATGTTGCCCTCTGGTCTTGCCATTTCTCCTCTTTCCTTTTCTATCATGAGACAGACTCTAAGTAAGCATAAATTTTTGAAAGGCTTAAAACTTCTCTCAAGGCACAAGGAACACAGGTTAAAAAAAAAAAAAAGATTTCAACAAAGAGTAAAAAGGAGCTAATTGCCATAGTAAAAGATATTTTAAAAACACAAGGAATTGAGATTGCTTCAAGTTCTTTTTGATTTTATCAGGAGGACTTGTTCTTTTTATGTGTGTGTGTGTGTTTATGTGTACTCATTGTGCTTGCTAGTCGTGTCATGTTTGTGACTGTTTGTGACTAAAGAGATGAGATGGATGCAGGTGACATTCCTTTCTCTTCTAGAGAACCATTTCAAGGAAATCAAAGACCTAAGCATAAAAATTAAAAAGGAAAAGTTAACTGTATTTTGTAGGGGTAAATTTGCCAGAAATTTATTCTAGGTCAAGTTCACCTTACATAGTGGATTATTAAAAACAACAAAACTTCCTCTAAAGAGGTAACTTATAATTTGTCAAATATTAAAAAAAAAAAGATTGCAATGTGCTGTTACTTAAAAGGAGGAGGCAACTGATCTGACTTCTGAGCCAGCCTGCCTCAAGATAACAACACAATTTGCCTTAGTTACTCCTAATAAAATCATTTCCAAATGTGTTATTGGTATTAATGATATCAAATTGTATTAAGACTACTTTCTTTTTAGTAATAGGATTAATCAATTTGGTGTAATTTTTTAATAGCCTTATAAGAAAGATAATCACTTCTCGGCCTTTTGGCTAAGATCAAGTGTAGTATCTGTTCTTATCAGTTTAATATCTGATACGTCCTCTGTCCGAGGACAATATATTAAATGGATTTTTGGAGCTTAGAGTTGGAATAGGAGCTTGCTCCATCCACTCCACGCATCAACCTTGTATTGCAGTACTTCCATGAATGGTGCACTCCCTGGAGGAATTAAAAAAAAAAAAAAGAAAGATAAGATAAGATAATTAATGATGGGGTGAGATAAATTGATTGAAGGAATTTTTCAATGATTTTTTGTTAAAAATACTTTTTGAGTGGTACTTAGATCAGAATGTTAAAGTATATAAATAAAGTTGTGCAGATGTAAAAAAAAAAAAAAAGAAAGAAAGAAAAAAGAAAAAAGGAAAAAAGAAAAAAAGAAAAAAAAGAAAAGAAAAGAAAATTTCAGGCCAAACCTAAACACCATGCCTAAAGTTAAAGGTTTTTAAACTGTTTACAAACTTTAAGAAAAAAAAAAAAAAAAAAAAAATAATTTTCAGGGTAAAATATGTTGGGATAGCTTGCTTAAGTTTTATCAAATTTAAGTCATGGGTAAGACATAAAATTGTTTTATATTTATAAAAATTTCTGTGGTACATAAAATCAAGAGCTATCAAGTTTAAGCCAAAATCATTGGTTGTGAAATAATGTTTTTTCTTTCAAAAAATTTTTATCAACAGTTATAATAATATTTACCTAGCTGTTTTGGCTCAAAAAGGACCAAATTCTGCTCTATTGTATGTAAAGTAACTGTCTCAATTTTGGCACCATGATAACATTTTGTTAGATTTGGTTAACTTACATTCAAAAATTCCAACTATACAGAACAATCATCTTGATTTTGATGCTACTAAGGCTGCTAATGATTTATTTACTACAATTAAGTCTAGTCTGTGTTGCCTGGTTGGGACTCTCTAAGTTCCTGGATAGGCAGCTTTATAGTTGTGGGAATTTGCCTTCTGCTTCTCTTATGCCTATTGCCTCCTTTCTTCAAGTGTTTAATAAAGTCTATTGTAAATGTTCGCATAGAGGTCTGAGCTATACACTATAGGACATGTCCTAGGCTCTCTCAGACTTTATCCTAGTTCTCCCTGAATTTTGTCCAGCTGTGGCCAGAGATGGATAAGAAGGGAAAAGGAGAATCTAAAACAGAGAAATCTGCTGGGTCCAAAAGCACTGAGGATAAGGTAATCTCCATTGTGATGAGCTAAACAAACAATGGTACTTTATGACTTTTAAAATGATAGGTTTATCTAAAGAGGTGGTCGGAGGCCAGAGGCTCCCCACAGTGGAGTGTTTCTGGAATGCCCTTAAAATGGAGAGTGCTCCAGGACCTTAGAAAAATTAATAAGGCCATGGTACCTATGGGAGCCTTACAACCAGGCCTTCCCACTCCAGTAGCAATTCCTGCAGGATATTGTAAAATAATTATTGACCTAAAAGATTGTTTTTTACAATTCCCTTAGGATCATCAGGATTTTGCATTTAGTTTACCTGTGGTAAATTTTAGAGGCCCTATGCAGAGATTGCAATGGAAAGTGTTGCCCCAAGGGATGGCTAAAAACCCTACGCTGTGTCAAAAATTTGTGGCCCAAATTATAGATTATTTAGACATAAATGGCCTTCCTTGTATATCATTCACTATATGGATGACATCCTCTTGGCTGGTCCTGGTCCCACTGAACTCCTTACTTACTCTCAAGAGCTTTCTAGGGCCCTTACCAGAGCTGGTCTTCAGATAGCTCCTGGTAAAATTCAACTAAAACCTCCTTACTTATTCTTAGGCCTTGAACTTTTTCATAACAAAATTCTTTCACAAAAAATTCAACTTAGAACTAATCATCTAAAAACTTTAAGTGATTTTCAAAAACTCAGGAGTTAACAATTGGCTCAGGCCTTATCTTAAGCTAGCTACTAGAGAGCTTAAACCCTTGTTTGACATCCTAAAAGGAGACCCAGATCCTGCTTCAGGCCGCTCAATAACAGCCCCTGCCCTAGAATCCCCAAAGATAGTGGAGGCTGCTATTCTGAGCCAAAGAGTCACTTTTATCTCTTATGAAAAGCCTCTTCTCCTGGTCATTTGTGCCACTGACTTTACACCCACCAGGGTGTTCTGGCTGGAGGGGCCCCTCTTCTGGGTCCATTTACCCACTTCACCACCCAGAGTCATTACCCCTTACACCTCATGGGTTGCAGAGTTAATAAAAATTGGCCTGACCAAAGCAGAAAAATATTTGGTAAGGACCCTGATAAAATTGTTCTACCCTATTCCACTACCCAAATACAGTGGTTAATACAGAATGACGACTGGACAATATATTGCACCTCTTTTCAGGGATTCCCTTGATAACCACTATTCTGCTAACAAGCTTCTCCACTTTCTAAGAATTCAGCCATTTGTTTTTCCTACATTAACCTCCCCCCAACCCTTCCCCATGCCCCCCTATTTTTCACTGATGGCTCCTCTAATGGAGTGGCAGCCTTCACTGTAAACAATCAAACCACTTCCCTACAATCCCCATTCCACTCTGCTCAATTGGTGGAGTTTTTGCTGTTTTACAGGTTTTTCAACAACTTCCAAATACCTCCTTTAATCTGTATACTGATAGTGCTTATATTGCTCAATCCATCCCCCTTTTAGAAACAGTGCCATACATAAAACCCACTACAAATGCTACCCCTCTTTTTTTCTCCATTTAGTAGTGATACATTCTAGACAACACCCCTTTTATATAGGTCATATCCGTGCTCATTCTGGATCCCTGGCCCTCTAGCCACAGGCAATGCCATGACTGATAAAGCCACACAGCTTGCCTTCCTTGTTGAGCTCGATCCTGTGGCCCAGGCCAAAGCAGCTCACTCTGTACATCACCTTACCGCTCAAACCTTATGTCTTCTTTTTAAAATCACTAGGGAACAAGCTTGCCAGATAGTCAAACAATGCACAAACTGTGTCATCCTCCTACCCATTCCCCACTTAGGTGTGAATCCTAGAGGTTTAATTCCCAATGAGATCTGGCAAATGGATGTAACACATGTTCCCTCATTTGGTAATCTTAAATACCTCCATGTTACTGTGGATACCTTTAGTGGATTCATTTTTTCCAGCCTCCATGCTGGAGAAGCTTCAAAAAATGTCATTGCTCATGTACTCAATTGCCTTGGTGTCATGGGAAAGCCCCAAATTATTAAAACTGATAATGGTCCTGGATATACTGGAAAAAATTCCAAAATTTCTGTCATCAATTACAAATTAAACATATTACAGGCATACCATACAATCCCCAGGGTCAAGGAATTATTGAGCGAGCCCATCAAACTATTACACATACCCTCCAAAAGTTAAAAACGGGGATTTATACCCCACAAAAGGCTCTCCAAAAATCATTCTCCATCATGCCCTGTTTGTCCTATTTTAACCCTTGACACTCAAGGAAAGTCAGCAGCTGATGGCTTTTAGCACACAAACACAAAAAGTACTTTCGTCAAAGCTATGTAGAAAGACCCTTTGACTCTAGCTTGGAATGGCCCCGACCCAGTCCTCATTTGGGGCTGTGGGTCAGTCTGTATGTTCGATACTCAAAAATGATGCCGCAAGATGGCTACCAGAACGTTTAGTCAAAAAAGTCAATGAACCTATAAGTTCTCAGTAATATACGCCTAAGAACACCCTGTTCTTGAGGCAACTCCCTCTTTTCTTTTCCAGGTTTCCAATACTCAATATTCAACATGAAGATAGCTGATCCTCAACATATACTGCTCCTCTGCTCCTTGGTGCCCATCGTCCCCCTAACTACTGCTACCGTCTTTCAATGGGAATTTCAAGTAAAGGAAAGTCCCATCAACCAGGACTCCACCATTCAGGGCACTGCCCTCTTAAAGGGTGCCAGACTGCCCTCACCTTTAAAATCACTCCCAAAACAATTACTACTACATATAGCCCTTTTGCCTGCTTTTCTTATGACAATAAGGGCAGTTGTTTAGATTACAAATCCACCTATCGAGGTTGTAGATATTGGAGCTGCAGAACTCATGATGTCTTTGCTAAAAATGGTATTCTCCACCTCCAAGGAAATGAGTTCATCCTTGTTATCTCTGACCCTTGGCATGAGCGCTGGGAAAAGGGAGTCACAGGAAAACTTTATAATGATGGCTGGTCCTCCTACCCCACAGGAAAGATATATATATATATATATATATATATATATATATATATATATATATATATATATATGTGTATGTATGTATGTATGTATGTATGTATGTATGTATATCTCCAGGCAATTAGTCCCTGAAGACCCCAAGGATCAAGCAAATCAAATAATTTTAGAAAATGAACAAAACCTCCACTATGCCCTCCAAAATAATTACAAGGTAAAATGGGACTCTTGGCCAATATATCTCCAATATGCTGTCAATCTACTTAATGCCTCCCAGGTAAATGCCTCTTCTTGCTTGCTTTGTGTCTCCCTTTCGTGTTCAATCCTTGCTGCAACACCCCTAAATGCCTCTTCTACCCTCAACCTTTCATTTAACCAGTCTCACTATAAGGCCATTCCTCCTGTCTCCCCAGTCCCACTACTCTCTCATTATCTAAACAACATTTTCATGTTACGCTGCTTCCTTACTAACAAATCACTACCTACTGAATTTACTTGCACACAAAACACCTCTGTAACTACAGAACTAATATCCCCCCCCCCACTGATTTATTTCTGGTGCAATGAAACCCTGTTTACTCACATTAATAGCACCACCCCGGGACCCTGTATTCTGGTAGCTGTGGTCCCCCAACTCACCAAGTATAGCCCCGATGAATTTGCATGGCTGTTCCACACCACTCTTAAAAGAATAGCCTTCCTTCCATTAGGGGTAGGTGCAAGCCTGGCCACATAAGTTGTCTCTGCAGAGGTGGCAGGCGGAGCACTGGGGCACTCCTTGTATTCTGCCAGTGAGTTTTCAGAAAAGCTACAACAGATGATTGACTCCACCACTAATAGTCTTGAACCCCTCCAGAGGCAGATCACCTTCCTGGCCAAGGTGGCTCTACAAAATCGAAGTGTTCTTGACCTCCTTACAGCAGAGAAAGGAGGAACATGTATGGCTCTCCAAGAGGAGTGCTGTTTCTATGTCAATGAATCTGGAATCATTGAGGAAAACGTAAATAATTTACAAAAACTCAGTAGAGAGCTACATTCCTGATATAATCCCTCCTCCTCTCAATTTTGGGCCAATTTCCCCTTCCTTTCCTGGTTGCCATTGGTACTAGGACCTGTACTTATTTTAATCCTCTTACTCACAATCGAACCCATTATTATAAATAAAATCATGTCTTTTGTATGTCAACAGATTGAAGCCATTAAGATGCGGCCTTTACAGGTCCATTATCACAGACTGGAGCTAGTGGATCAAGGAGTTGTCACTGAAGACCTACCACCTGCAGTTGTCACTCTGCCTTGATCTTACATTCTGTACTCATTTACTATACTGTGTACATTCTGTACTTATTTACTATACTGCTGTCCTCTACACCTCTGCTATCACTGTGGTCTACCTGTCATGGCCAAATAGCTACCCCACTTACGGGAGCTGCATGAGGATCCAGACCTATGCATGTCAGCTCACAATGAAATGAGTGTATGAGCACCAAATTGGGTGCAAGGCAAAGCACTGCAGGGGAAGGTCCCTATCTTGCCGCTTCTGGATTTCCTGAGAGAAAAACCTGGCTTGCATGAAGGTTGGTACCATAACTGTTATCACTAAGGCTGTGCCTCACTCTCCGGCCACATAGGCCCAGCCTCCCCTCCCCAAAAGGGACCAAGGGCCAAAGATTGTGGGAAAAAGACATCCCATAGGAGGAGTCAGGTCCCTACTCCCCCAGTTGGTTAATGCCCACTGCTGCAAAGCGGGCCTTCCTATCTTTTTGTATAAAAGAAGGGAGGAGATATTGGGAGCTATGATCCAAACCTGGGCCATGTTAACAGAGACTGCCATATAGCAAGTTAAGTTTTTACTTCCTCACCTAATATTCAACTACCAGAAACAATGGGATTGTAAACCTGGCTAAACACTCCCCCATCCTGCCGGTAGCTGATGAAGAAACAAAGGCATTGTGGTTTAACCAATAACTCTGTGATCTTTGCCCTAACTATGTCCCCTTCCCCCTACAACTTCTTGCCCTGACCATGTCCCCTTCCCCATAAAATTCTATATAAACATATATGGAAGAATAAACTCTCGAGGCTTGACAATCATCTAGCATGGTCTCTTTCTTGTGTCTGTTTGCCTTCTTTCACCCAGGTTAGCTTCTCCTCGAGTCCTTGTTTAACTCCCTGCTGGCCGGGGCACAGGACAATGAAAAATCAAGCAGGAAAAAAGCTGCAAGTTTCCTTCCTCTTGAACAGCTATTATAGCACTAGAAGATGTTATTCAGGCTTCTCAGGGAGCAAAGTCATCAATAATCATACCCAGCTGTGGACCCTGAAAGTTAAAGAACCAACCACTCAGGTAAGATGTGACCACTGCTGCAATAGTGGCATTACTGTTATGGGAGTAACCAACTTCTTCCTGATTGGATTTGAGGCCCACTCCACAGGGGGAATTCATGCCTGCTACTGAAAGCCTTTTGAAAAGCCTGTAACTTGGAAGATCACAGGCTCTTAGAGGGAAGCTTTATTGCTGTTTGAGTAACTGGATATGTTCTGCCCATTACAAATACTTGTGCTTATGCGCATAGATTAGTGCTGCTTTTACCTTTGGTTAGAGAAGCTTATTTTTTGTTGAAGTTGGTGGCATTACTAAGAAGACTCAAAACTCATATAAGTGCTAATAAGTGACTGTGCAGTGCTCAGTGATAAATGATGCATTTATATCACCCCTTTCAAGGACTGAGGAATGTAAGAGCCAAAGAATGTGGAGGAGGGCCATGGAATGCTGTATTCTGGACATGGCATGACATTGCATTCATGATCTCATCAAGTGTAATTATTTGCAGAAGACTTGCAGAATATAGCCCTATCACCATTTTGTCATGGATGGTGTAAGAGGGCATGAGGTCCCCTTCCCCTCCTGAGGAATTATTGACAGTTAATGACTGTTGGAGTTCAAGAAGTGTTTTTTTTTTTGTTTTTTGTTTTTTTGTTTTTTGTTTTTTGTTTTTTGTTTTTTTTTTTTTTGGTGGTATAGCCATTGGTAGGTTGTATATGCTCTGGTAAATAATCCCCCATGCTCACACAGGTAACCTTAAATGGACTCTAGTACACAAACACAACAAAATAGAAAAAGTAAAAAATAAAATAAAATCAAGATGGAAAACAGACTGATTAGGAAAAAGAAGAAGGTATTCAGAGGAAACAGGTACAAGATAAAATGGTCACAATACATTATATATGTCATGAATGTCTTTAAATGCATATATTATGCCCACCAAACTGCCCTGTAAGTACTTTTTTTAAATGTTATTTATTTATTTATTTGAGAGTGACAGACACAGAGAGAAAGACAGATAGAGAGAGAGAGAGAGAATGGGCGCGCCAGGGCTTCCAGCCTCTGCAAACGAACTCCAGACGCGTGCGCCCCCTTGTGCATCTGGCTAACGTGGGACCTGGGGAACCGAGCCTTGAACCGGGGTCCTTAGGCTTCACAGGCAAGCACTTAACCGCTAAGCCATCTCTCCAGCCCGTAAGTACTTTTTAAAATGTATATACCCATATAATAATGCTTCTCTTTTTGGTTAGAGAAGCTTCTCTTTTCAGGTGGCTGTGACTTCTGGGATGGTTCAAAAGTCACCACAGGGCTGATAAGAAGTGACAGAGAAGTGTTTAGCATTGCAACATCCCTGTCAGACCTTTCAAGGCTCAGGGTCCATTGCAGAAGAGGTTGCAGGAAGAATGTAAGAGCCAAAGCAAGAATAGGACTTCTTACAACGCAATCTTCCAGACACAAAATGGCCTGGATATCCATGATGTTGCAGTGCTTGACACTACCTACATAAAACAATAGGAGAAAAGTATGATATCATCAAAATAAAGGAGAGATTAATTGAATGGGGGTGGGTATATGATAGAGAGTAGATTTGAGAAGGGTAAAGTGGGAAGGGAATTATCATGATTTATTATGTATGATTCTGGGGAATGTCAATATAATACCAAAAATTGTCATTAAAATTAAAAGAAAAAATCACAGTACAATTTTCAAAATTAGGAAGTTTAGGAGTTCATATAGTACTATGATATAGTACTTTCAGTATGTGTAAGTTTAGTCAGCATTCTTACAGGTGTTCTCAAAGCCTTCCATGCTGGCTCACACAATGCTAACTGTAGATAATATCCAATGCCTTTAGTTTTTTATAAATTTAGAGCCATTCTTAAAGCTTTCTTTCTTTTTTTTAAAAAAAATATTTTTATTTATTTATTTGAGTGTGACAGAGAGAGAAAGAGACAAATAGAGAAAAACTGAGAGAATGGGCGTGCCAGGGCTTCCACCCACTGTAAACGAACTCCAGTGTGCAACCCCTTCTGCATCTGGCTAACGTGGGTCCTGGGGAATCAAGCCTCAACCCAGAGTCCTTAGGCTTCACAGGCAAGAGCTTAACAGCTAAGCCATCTCTCCAGCCCAAAGCTTGCTCTCTTTAAGCCCTAGCTCTTTAGTATATACAGATCACTTGGTGCGTTCAGTGCTCCATAAGTTAAGGATGATGGAGTCTTTCTCACTGTTTTCTTTGGTATGCATTTGGGATAGGAAGTGATCCTATGTCCTTGTAGTACAGGTCTCCATGAGGGTCCTGGAATAGGTGAGTTCTATTATGGAAGACTTTCACCTTAGTTGCTTGTTAAAGGTACATTTCATGTCATGTTGCCATTCTTTCCCTTTGGTAGTATGTAATGTGTGAGGAAATATTGAAAAACTATGTAGGTACTCTTTTTCTTAATGATTTGTCCACTAGGTTTAGGATTCATTCATGATAGTTACCAGAGGAAATTATTTTCATGGTGATTACAAATGGTGGAGTAGTGATTCCATCTTTAATTTTATATCATCTGTAATTAAACCATGAAAGGGATTTTTTTCAATTTCATTCATTCAGTTAACTGTTAATTCCAGCAATTCACTGACTTTATTTTATTTGTGTTATACTCTACTTAGGGAAGGTTTTCTTTTAATTTTCATATTCAAAAGTTTCCCCAGATTTTTTGTGTGGAAGCCTGTTAGAGCTGATACTTGTATCATTTTTTGATTTTTAAATTGTTTTGTCAGAAGTTTATTTTGTGGCATGAAGATGTTTTAGGAACATGGACCATTCTGGAAGAGCTATTTGCTCAGGCCCAGATGCATCCATTTAGACAGGGAGCACAGGTTGCAATTGAGTAGATTATGTAACTAACTATGTTCCTTCTTCCTTGATCTCATTAGCATGGAAGTTTAAGAGCTCCGGTTACTCTTCAGGAGAGTCTGGTGAAGCAGAGCATTCTGAACCCTTACAGTCCTGGTCCTGAGAGCTTACCTCTGGCCAGAGCATGCCACAGATGATAGTTTTTGTTCTTCTCCCTTTTTATGTCTGCTTCTGCCTTCCCTTCTGTCTTTATTGCCATATAATTGTTTCTAATACAGATTTTTTTTTAATTTGACTATGTTTGGCACATACATGTTCATGTGTATAAATGTAGTTTCCTGTGAATGCCACTTCAGCTGTGTGGAGGTCAGAAGACAATATTTGGGTGTGGGTCCCCAATTCAGACTTTCATTGCAATGTTTTTATCCATGGAGCCATATCCCTAGCCTCTTTAATGCTATGTGCTATGTTCACATGAGAAGTGTCACAGCCATATGTTAGTTAATCCCGATTTCATCAAATATTAGAGAACTTATCTTAGCCTAAGAGTGATTTGTGTGGTGATTGCTTTCATTATAAAATGGTATCATCAGCTTTAGAAAATAAAACATGAGAATTTTACAATTGGCATATAATAATATGTAGTAGCGATTACATACATCACAGCAAATATAACTAGGGATGGCAGAAATGATTATAAAGGTAACTCTTGACATTTTTAGGACTTTATTAAGAAAAGTATACAAATAATATGAAAAACAAAGATGTTTCAGATAAGAATTGGTACTATCCACAGTGAAACTACCCTTGCAGAGCTGGATATAGGAAGAATGTCAGACATTTTTGTTTTCCTCCTAGTCCACCTACTTGTCCTCAGCAGGTGGGAACACTCCAGAAAGAAAGCTGTCATTTCCCACATTCTAGCTTGCTTGTTAACAAAATGACACCAGAAAGAATTCTAGACTGTAAAGCCTACCTTTTACTTTAAGTCTTTAAATCATGACAACATTGTACCTGTCTTCACATCTAATATGCTTTGTTCTTTGTGGAGTCTCTTTAGTGTACATCTAAGATGTATCTACATTTTAGACTTTATTCACCCTGTCAAAGCTATAGAAAGGCCTTTATGAAGAAGATTCATGCTTTACAGGGTTCTAATCCCAAGGTGAAGTAATGCTGTGTAATGTCATTTATAGTGAGAGATACAAATGGCAGACTCTGTTACCATCATATGGAGGGAGACTATCCTTTCATGGAGTGTACTCAAGGGTCTTGCACAATGTGGATAGGGAGCTGGAAGATTAAGTGAATGGATTTTCTTTTATACCACCTTTTCTCGAAGAGAAAAAGCGACATAGTAGAGAAATGGATGCTTGGTACACAAAGATGCATAAGGAAATGTAAAGCCAGAAAAAAATGCAAGGTAAAAAGATCCTCTGATTTTGTGACCATCTGTCTGCACAAGGTACTCTCATTTCATAGGAATGACTATGTTGAAGGAATCTACATCCTTTATCCATTCCAGCTTCTGAGCATAGAACACCCACTCATCTTAAAAGCAGCTCTGTAACTCTTTCTGAGGAGACAGACCCTGGAAGACAGTTAAAGACTCCTGGCCTTTCCTTCCTCCTTAAAGGGCTCTCTGCAGCCAGGAGCATTTTTTGGAGGCAAACTGTGCATATAAATATCACATCATGCCAGGACTTGGCAAGTTTTTATCAGCTTCCACTCAGGCAACTTTTGTAGCCAATATGCTCCAGGAACTGTAAATGGCTTTTCCTGTTGGCCAATCCCATAGCAATCCTATTGACCAGCACAGAGGATGGCCTGGGCTACCTCCATAGGCCCTTTCTTTGAGCTGTGTTCCTCTTCTCAATTTCCATGGCCAAAATTCTCTATATCTCTGGGCCATCTAAGAAATATTTGGACTTATATTATCCTCAAGGAGCCCCTTCATCCCAGGTTGTAAGAAACTGGAACCACATGTTAGAAAAGCCTGATTAGCCAGTGGAAGCAGTGGTAAAACTGGTCTGTCATTTATGAGTTTCTTCAGCAGATATTTAGCTAGAACTGCTTGGTACTCAGTCTAGTAGTGGGCACTGGGACACTCATGGTAATTTACTTTACCTAGGGGAACAATCTTGTCAAGCGACACACAGCAAAACCCCATTCATGATTTTGCTTTCTGTGACCTCAGTTTCAGATGGTCAACTACATTTTTAAAATGTTGCATGAAAAATTCTAGAAATAATTCACATGCTTGACAATGAGTTCCTTTCAGGGTAACATGATGCAATCTCGTTCCACTCACTCTATCCTTTCTTGTCCAGTGTCTTCACCCTGTATAAAGTACATTCCATTAAATTATCTACTAGATACCCCAGTTATCAGATTAACAATCTCAGTAACACAGTGCTTCACAGAAAGTTTCCTTGGTTTTCTTAGCAGCAGCCCAACTTTAACAGTGGTGATACCTATATAGCTTTATATTTCTATAATTGTTGCATCTTATTATTCACCTCTTTATAGGCTTAATTTGGAAATTCAGCTTAATATAGCTTGTTATGTAGATTGTGATATATATTAATATATGTATAAATTATTCTTTTTTCATATGCACATAGTCTTTCTATAGGAAAACACATAGGAAACATAAGGTTTAATAGCATTCATAATTTTAGGTAGCTAAGTGATCTCAGAATATGCATCCTACAGACAAAGGGGAATAGTGTAGCTCAGAACACCATAAAACATGTTAAAGGTATAGAAAGAGGTTTGTAGAATAAGTTCAAAGATGAACAATTAATCACTCAATGAAGGAAAGGGATGAGAGAAGTGGGGAGAGAATAGAGCTTCACAAAGAAGTTGACTGAACTGATTACAGCCCACAATTCCACTTATTCATTGCAGGTTACCAAACATCCCGCCATATTCATTCATGAACCAAACTGAAACAGTCCAGTCTATAACTGCATAATTTCCTCTGGTACCAGATATTTTCTAGAAAAGTGCTCTACTTCATTATATCATTAACACTTAGGTTATACACTCACCAATCACTTTGACAGTGTCCAGGAGCATTATAGAATTAGGATATGAAGATAGCTTTGAGTTGTCCAGATATATGTGGATGGGAGATTATGGGGCTCTTGGGTTAGGAATTTATGAGAATAATTTAATGACAGTTACATTTGTTTATTAACATTCTCACAATCCCATTTTGTTACCAACCTACACCCCAACTGATGCTAATATCTATGACAATATTATACATATATTCATATTGTGTACCCTTAGTCTACTAGCTTATATTTCACAAAAGTAAAGTATAATTTTTCTTGCTTACCTACTTAAGGCTCTTGAAACCTTCTAGCATATTTTATATATGAGTTCTATTTCATTTCTTGATAATCCTTAATACCTCCTAAACATTTGAAGATTAAAAATATACCTTAGGGCTGGGGAGATAATTCAACAGTTAAAAGTGACAGCTTGCAAAGTCTTCCAACCTGGTTTTAGTTCTCCATCACCTGTGTAAGTCCAGCTGTAGTGCAGCACAGGTAGCAGTGGTCACAAAGCACCTAGAACAATGAGAAGTGGACCTAGAAGCATCAAAGTTTGTGGGTAGCTAGACACTGTCTTGCAGAAGTGGTAGAAGAGCACAGACACTCTGAGTTTGTCCTCTGTCTTCCACACATGTTCCATGGAATATTCATACCCATATACACACAAACATATATACACATGCATATGCAAATAAAAATACAATATATGCACTTCATATAAATACAAATAGTTAATATGATCTGTCTTAGAAACATGCCTAAACAGTTTTCATATCTGTTCCCAGGGAAATTACTGTGTGTAGTTATGGATTCATTAACTTTTACAAACTCAAAAAAATACTTATGATATTACCTTATGATTATTTTAAAGGCATATGTCTTGATATAGGGGCAGGAGAAATGTTTATTAAAGAGTAAAGACTCATATTTTCAAGCCTCCTCATATTGTATTTTAAAAGGAGTTTTTCAATAGCATAAATTTATTATTCCTGATCATATAGAAATGATCCTAGCAGAATACTGGGAGCTGTCCTGTCCATAGTAACAGTGTGTTTCTGAGCAGATCTTTGATGCTGTTGGCTATATAGGTCTGATTTAAGCTTGGAAATCTTATGCTTTCACCCCATCTCTGCTACAGATGGTATGCTTGACTTAGTTTATGTAGTAGCAGGGCTGTTTAATTCTCTTGGGACTGCTATTTTTTATCCACAGCAAGAATGGTTAAGTGAAATAACTTCTTAAGGAGATGGAGTTGGCAATCGTTAGTAAAGGAGACAGGTACTAGGAAAGGAGTCTCCTGACTTCTAACTCAGTTCTCTAATACCAAAGTACTATCCTAAATTCCTCTTAAAGGAAGAACTTTGTTTTATTATTATTTTTATTGCCATATCCTCCATTTTTTCTTAGGTCTGTCACATTTCTATACATTTGCTTGTTTTTTCAGGGTTCTTTAAGAGCAGAGGTGAGAGACAAAAGCACATAGAGAACCTTAGATTCCTGAGGGCCTTCCAGAGCAAATTCATCTGTCTTATTTTCTCTTCTTTTTTTTTTTTAATTATTTAATTATTTATTTGAGAGCAACAGAGAGAGAAAGAGAGAGAGAGAGAGAGAATGGGTGTGCCAGGGCCTCCAGCCACTGCAAATGAACTCCAGATGCATGCGCCCCCTTGTACATCTGGCTAACGTGGGTCCTGGGGAATCGAGCCTTGAACCGGGGTCCTTAGGCTTCACAGGCAAACACTTAACCACTCAGGCATCTCTCCAGCCCTCTTTCCTCTTCTTTATAGCTTGGTTCAGTCTTGATTTGCCAGACTTGTCATCTATTCCTGTCATAAAATTTTGTCATACACCTCCCATTCCCACCTCAAAAACCTCCACTGTAATGTTCAACATAATTCCTTCCAAAGGAAAACAGAAAAGTATTATCTTTTACACTCAGCAAAAACACGTCACAGCTATGTCATCCTGCCTGATGGCCAGTAAGTCACTTTCCTATTTCCCCATTTTTTTTTAACCTACAGAAGGTATTAAAATGTCTCTTTTACTCAGAAATAGCTATTAAAATGCTTCCAAAATTACTGTGAAGGCAATGTTCTACAATTTTCTTACAGGCTTCTTAAAGACACAATTACATTTCTCCATGACATCTTAAGAGGTGAGCTGGAACACACGTCAATGTATAGATTCAATTTACTCTGGGACCAGTATGTGCATCATGACAACTACAAGGATAGATCTGAAGGAGAACTTCCTCCTATAATATCACTCAGTACAAAATTCCTTTCATCCAAGACAGTTTATTGATTATATGTCTTTGGTTCCTCCAGCTCACTTGAGTGACAAATGATACCTGAAATTCATTAGCCTTTCATCTCTCAGGCCTTAAAATATTTTGGAAGTATCATGAGACCCTGGTAGAATATTCTCATGCTGGACACCATGTCCTTGTTTAACCAGGTCTGTGTATTTGGCTCTGATGTACACATGATAGACAGTCATTCTTTTTCTAGCTGGTGGAAATAATAAGACATGTACACTCAAATGGGTTTGCTTTTATGATTTAAACAAAGCATGCTCCAGAGCTCAGGGCAACATACCTCTGAGAGCCAGAAGCAACCCTGGAGTGGCTCCATGTCTTCTGTCTTGCTCCACTGAGAGCCTTCTGGTCAGCTCAGGTCCAGATAGATGGGCTTTTGGAGAGTTCCTCATGAGCGCATACATCTAACCCTTATTCACCATATGCCAAAATGTCACCTCATTTTGAGTGGCAGCCTTCCTGGGTCTTTCTCTGTAGTTTTCCCTGTCGAATCAGCACTACAGTGCATTCAGTTTTGCTACTTTTAATAAATACACCATTATAATTTACTGTAAGTACTTGTGAGTACATTGAGCTCAACCTCACCATCACATCTGAGGTTCTGGAAAATCAAACTGTAATTGGATGCTCAGGGTTCCAGAAATACCTTGAACCCTAGACCCTAGGTTCCTGCATAATTTTAATCAAAGCATTAAATAAATAAAGACTAAGAAGGATAAGTTTTAAATTGTTACATTTATTGAGGGAAGTATAGAGCCAAGGGAAGGCACCCAAGTGGCTAAAGTGTTCCCATGTGGAAGACCAGGGAAAAGCATGGAAAGAAAAGAGAAAGGAAAGTTCAAAGAGTCCCTGAGCTCCTTCCATGTGGGAAGCTGGAATGGGTAAAGGGCCCTTGTGGGGAATAAGGGCTAGCGGGGCTCTTCTGTCAGATTGGCAGGTTGGGCATGTGCCTGGGCCTAGCTAGAAAAAACTCACCAGCAACTGGAAGTTCCCAAATGATCAGAAAGCTCAGAGACTGTACCAAGCCCTTGCAAATATATTTATAAACTTAAGGTGATGGATCCTGTCTTCCAGCTCAGGTGAACCAGAGGGACAGCTGTTGGTTGAAGCTAGCCCTGACACAAAATTCTGGGGGCTTAACATAACTAAATACAATGTTAGGGTTAGATATGAATTCAAGGGATGAAAAGATGGCTAATCACTTAAAGCACTTGCCTACAAAGTCAAAGGTTCAATTCCCCAAAACCCATGTAAGCCAGATGCACAAGGTGGTGCATGCATCTGGAATTCTTCTGTAGTGGCTGGAGGCCCTAGATTGTGCTTTCTCTGTCTCTCTGCCTCTCTGTTTCTCTTTCTATCTACCTCTCTCTCTCAAATAAATAAAATTAATAAACAAATAAAGTCTAGAAGAGACCTCCCTTCCAGGAGAGGCCCAAGTTTTTTGTGGAAAAACAGGTTGTGGCAGACAGCTTCAGGTTCGCTGAGATGAACTTCTAGACCAGTCACAGTTATAGAGGGAGCTTATTACTTATTATTATTATTATTATTATTATTATTATTATTAGCTTATTATTATTATTTATTTAAGCTTACAGATCCAGGGGAAGTTCCATAATGGCAGAAGAAGCTGCCTTGCTTTCACAGGTCCAAGCAGAGAGAAAGAAGCCCCAAGCCACAAGCCAAACAGCACACTTCAGGAACTCCAGAAGGAAATCAAGCACTTTGCATACCTTTAGACTGGAATCTCAAATCCACCACCACACCTGAGGGCTGGATTCTAAAATCCACCTCCTCCATCCAGGTGGCTTCAGATACAAACTAACAAAACATTTAATTTGCCAGGCATGGTGGCACACACCTTTAATCCCAGCAATTTGGAAACAGAGGTAGGAGGATTGCCATGAGTTTGAGGCCATCCTGAAATAACATAGGGCATTCCGAGTCAGCCTGGGCTAGAGTGAGACCCTACCTAGAAACAAAATGAAAAAAAAAAAAAAAAACTACTGAGTATATTGGGGATCATGTATTCAAACTAGCACACAGGTTTAGATAAGAGATGGGAATTTTAGCAAGTGTTGACCATCCTGCCATCCTAGTTTGACAAACTAACTGCATACTATACAAAGAAGGAGGTGGGGTGTGTCATCTAGTCCTTGTCAGTTGAAAGCCTATTCAGTTTGGTCTTTAGTCTTCAGGGGGAAATATCAGGAATGGCTACCATATCTTCCTGGCACAAAAAAGGACCTGGCATCTGTCCTGGGTGCTACCCCAAAACTGGAAGGACTTGGGAGAAGAAAATGCAAAAGAACTGTATTGATAAAAAGAGTACAACTAATCTATTTCTCCCCAATACTTAGGCCATGACCCCAAGGAAATTAAAAATAATGGCATTTTTAAGACAGTGCATTAATTCTCTGATTCTCTCAAAGAGGAGATTTTTCTGGAGGTAAAAGGTTAAGAAGGATGACATTTATAGCTCTCTTTCAGCCCCAGAAGTTTCCCAGCCCTGGGCTTTTTGCACCATAGATCTAGAGGACTGATTATTACAGGAGCCTAGCGCCTGGACCTCTCCTCTTCCCAGGAAGTTCAGGGCTAGCTTCACATGGTTTATGGGCTTCATGGCACATTCAGTGGCCCTTTCCTAGAGTAGCAGGTCAATGTAACCTCAAGCTGAAGACTTACTGTGAATAGCCCATGCTTCATGAGTCCCACAACAGTGTGGGAAATCTCATTAAAGCCTAACATTTGCTGAGTATCCCCCTGAGGGCAACAGTGTTGTTTCGATCACAGAGTCCCATTTCAGGACCTAGCAGGAGATTTGGTGGCATTGGGACTGAACTGTCATTTTCAGTGTTTCCTGTCCTCAGTCTCTACTACCTCCTGTAGCATTGAAGGGTCCATAAACCTTCTACTTTGAGAAACTAAATATATCCTCCTCATCTCTATGTCCACACATGCTCTCCAATCCCTCATTGTGTGTAGAAACTTCTAGCAGTCTCTTTAAATGATGGTTGTAATGGCTTCAGATATATCAATGAGCACTAGCTGGGGAGCAGATCCTTCCTTATCCTTCTGTATGTGCATAGGGAATATCCAGCTTTCCCAGGAAGGCTACATCAGGACTTAGTATGTACTTTATTTTTTAGAATATAGGCTATACTTTTGTTTTCTTTAATTGAAGAAATGGTATCTCAGTCAACACTACACCAATGTAAGAAATGATACCAAAAGAGTATAACGAAGCTGAAAACTTTATATCACCTAGTGACATCATAGCCATCCTAACATCATAGCCCAATGCATTACCCATGTGCATGGTGATAACACTACAAGTTATATAAAATGAATTTTATGTCCAATTATGTACAGTAGAAGATTCCTGATGAAAATTTATGACGATGACTTTGATTTTTACCTTTAATTATATTATACTTGTCACTATTTAAAACATAAGCATAATCCTTTTACTTATAAAACAATTGTAATTTTACCTTGTGTAGCATAAGATAACATATATAATGTTACCTTGCACACTGTAAGATAGTACACACCATTTTTACATCCCACACAATAAGATAGCACCCACAGTTATATCCTGCACTGTAAGATAGTGCCCACCATTACCTCCCACACTGTATGATAGTACCCACGGTTACCTCCAAATCTGTAAGACAGTACAGACTGTTACCTTCCACACTGTAACACAGTGGCCATCATTACCTAACATACAGTAAGATAGTATCCACTATTACCAATTGCATTGCAAGATAGTACCCATCATACCTTCCACAGAGTAAGATAGCACACACTGGTATTTCCCACACTGTAATATAGTGCCCACTATTACTTCCACACTGTAAGATAGTGCCCACCATTACCTCCCACACTATAAAACAGTGCCCATTGTTACCTCCAACAATGTAAGATTGAGCCAACCATTACCACCTGCACTGTAACATAGTACCTACTGGTACATCCTACACTGTAAGGTAGTGTAAGACAGTTCTCACTGTTATTTCTTATACTGTAACATAGCATCCACTATTATCTCCCACACTGTAAGATAGTGTCCACTGATCCCTCCTACACTTTAAAATAGTGCCCACTTTTACCTTCTTCATTGTAAGGTAGTGTCCACTAATACCTTGCTCACTGGAAGATAGCACCCACCCTTACCTCCTGCACTGCAACATAGTGCCCACCAATACCTCCCATTCTTCAAGGTA
Source organism: Jaculus jaculus (assembly GCF_020740685.1). Taxonomy (NCBI): domain Eukaryota; kingdom Metazoa; phylum Chordata; class Mammalia; order Rodentia; family Dipodidae; genus Jaculus; species Jaculus jaculus. The sequence goes on along the minus strand of NC_059104.1, from coordinate 77,615,922 downwards.
GTTTCCATTGTTATCTGACACACTGTAAGACAGTGTCCATTGTTACTTCCAACGCCATAAGATTGTACCCACCATCACCTCCCACATTAACACCTCCTGCCGTTAACTTCTGCTATGTATACAGTGCCCACCATTACCTCTGGCACTGTAAGATAGTGTCTACTGGTGCCTCCTGCCCTGTAAGGCTGCATCCCATGTTACCTTGCATGACCTCATAATCTCGTGCTCACTGTGCTTCCTGTTTGTGCTGAGGGCCACCTGGAATAACTGAGCTAAACCACCAGTATTCCTGTAAGTGTAATCTGTGAGATTTGCTCAATGACAAAGATACCTAAAAATTAAATCACAATATACTCCCCTCAGAAAGTGAGATATAATTGATATCCATTCCTCCATATTTAATAGATCCAAGCCATTCCCAGTATCTACATTAGAAATTTATCTACTTGAACTTTCTGTAACTCAATTTCTCCTTGCTATGTAAATGCTGACCCCTACTCTGTCAGCTATATATATTCATGTTTCATATACAGAATCTCTATTTTGATCAAACTCCATGGGCTACATATGACAATCTTTTTAACATTAGCTGAATTTTGTATTAGTGTTCTATAGAGAAGCAGCACTAATAGACTCTTTTACAAATATGCATTACACATTCATTTATATGCATATATACACATATAAACACATACATACATATATACATACAACATAGAGAAAGAAAGACACAGAGACAGAGAAGGCTAGACTGATTATGAGGACTGGCTTGCAGCACCACAGAGGCTAAGATGATGTCCTTCATTCTGCAAGTACCAGGGGATCTGGTAGCATAATTTGGACTCAACCCAGAAGTTCAAGGACTAAGAGTATCAATGTCCCAACTGAGGAAAATATGGATGCCCCTGCTCAAGCAGCATCTGACTTTCCTCTGTCTTTGCTTCTATCTAGGCACTCAACAGATTGCATAATACTCTCTCACATTGGCAGGGCAGATCTTTTTTATCTATTCTACCAGTCCAGCAATAATTTCTCTCAGAAATACTATCACTGACACACTAGAAATAATATTTCACCAGCTACCTGGCCATCCTTAATTCAATTAAATTGACACATAATTAACTATCACAAATTATATACAGAAGAGAGCAAACAGCAATGGGCAGATTCTTATGTACTCATTATAAAAATTTAATGTTTCAAATGCCACCATAATTTCAGATTAAAAAAAATTGTTTGAGTGCAAGGAGAGAGAGAGAGAAGTGGGGGGGGGGAGGGGAGAGAATGGTGTTTGCCAAGGCCTCCTGCCACTGCAAATGGACTCCAGATGCATGTTCCACTTTGTGCATCTTGCTGTACATGGCAGGGTATTACAGAATTTGAACACAGGTCATTTGGCATTGCAGGCAACTGCCTTTACCATTAACCAATCTCTCCAACTGAATTTCAGATTTTTTTTTTTATGTATGAATGAAATTTGTGGTCTCCTTTGTACACCTAACCCCAATCCTATAGAGGCAACCATTCTCTTGAAGTTAGTGTGTTTCTCAAGTCCACAATATTACATTTTTTTCTTAAAGAAACAGTGAGTGTGTGAAATATTGTTACCTGCCCAATGCTACTGACTAAAAAAAAGAGCCTGAGGGCAGAATGTTACTGTCCTCCTGTAAGTCAGAGCCAGGGGGAATGCGCACAAACACAGAAGTTCACACAAAGGTAGGAATAAACAAAATAGATTGCCATCATTATAAAATGATGTTCCAAAAAGAGTGGCAGGAGTAAAACTATATGGTTCATTTGAATTCATTTTTCTGACATAGATGTGACTGGACAGTTCTCTAAGTAACTTTTCAGTGTCCAGTTACGCCTATTGGTACCTATTATTTTTCTCACTTTCAGATTTTTTTAAAGATTATGATGGCATCTAAAAAACTAGGATGGGCACCCTGACCTGGCTTATGTTTCCCCTGTGTCCACTTTTGATCCAACAGCTTGTGCTTCCAAGCTGAAGTAGGTTTGCCTGACTAATTGAAAGATATTGTTTTCTAAGGTTTTACGAGAGCCAGCCATTTGGGATCTCTGTGGCACATCTGTCAGCTGATGATAATTTCATGTCCTCTACTCCAAGGAGTCATTTGGAGGATAAAATAAATCAAAACTCATGTGATTAAGAAGTATTTACTAAGTAAGTACTTACAACATGTAGAGACTTGTGTTCATGGAGAGGACACAAATCTAAACAAAGCAGATGCTGTTCTCACAGAACTTTAAATCTACAAGAGTAGGTGGAGGAGAAAAGTGTGATTGAAGAGAGCACAGCACTGAAATACATTTTACTAAAGGGGAAACATGAAGATCTGTGCAAGAATCAGAAAGAAGTCCCTAACATAGACACAACAGAGAAGAGACACCCACGAACTCAGCCCTGAGGGATAAGGGTGGTTGGGCAGAAGAAGGAAGGAGAAATATGTGCTCCTTCACACACAAACAAAACAATGTGATCTTTAGGAAATGCTAGTTCTATGGAAACAATTGGTTCAAATCAACACACAGTGACTCTTTCCTCTGGAGCTCCTTAGGATTTCTTTAGCTTTCCTCTCTATTTCCTTATCTCTGTTCTTTCCCATTTTACCAAGTTTCCATTCATCTCCAACATATCACTGTAACTGCTGAGTATGGAGGCATGATGGACACTAATGGAATGAAGGAGCTAATACAGAACCACAAGAACATTGGTAGCTGTACCCACTTATGGCCAAGGGCTCCCCAGTGGTCCCTGTGGAGTGGAGTCTGGGTTGCTGCTGCTCACAATGCTCTGACACCAGTCACATGGTCTACAGGATGTAGCCAATTTCCTCAGCCTCTGCCATGCAAATGTAAAATGTGGATAAGCATAAAAGAGGAAATAATGTCCAAGGGATGGTTTATTTTAGTCTTTCATAGGTATTTTGTTCTGTGTAATTCTCTAAGCTAAACTCTTTATTCCACAAATAAGCTCCTTGTTCATGTGTAGGAATATTATAATAGTCATAACATATCTTCAAATATATTCAGATATATTCAAATATTTATATATGTCTTATGTAATCATAGGCATGGAACTCCTGAAAAAGAACCAATGTAAAAGTGTGGAGATCACAAATTACAGAACAAACTGAAAATTTTAAAATACTGCATAGAAACAATGGTAGATTAGACAATAGTAGAAAATGAGTGTACTTGCAGACATAATACTACATATATGAACCTATTTTAAAAGACCCATATTGGCTAGGGAATTGGCTCAGTGTTTGAGTGCTTGCCATTTAAACAGAAGACACTCTTGGGATAGAAATTCCCAAGTTCAACTTCAACGCACCCATGTAAAAATGTGGGCATAGATACACATGTTTGTAACCCCAGTCCATTGAGGGCTGAGATCAGAGAATCTCTTGATACCCTGTTTCAATGAAACATGTGGATGATTGATAACAAACAGACACCAACAGTCTCCTCTGACATCCATATAGACATGAGACATGCACATCTGTATACGCACATACACACACATACACATGTATCCACCACACATAGTATCACATAAATATACTCTACATGTACACACAAAGAAGAAATGAGAAAAAGAAAAAACAAAACAGAGGCATAGAGGAAATCATAATCAGATATGTAGGACAGTGGTGATTGGTAGATCTTTTTCAGGAGTATGATATGTATATAAGTGGATTCTCAGAAGTATAAAAGGGAGGAGACATAAAATCCTTTAGAAATATTGATAAAGGTAATTTTCCACTTACATTAGTACAATGAAACACTAGATATACATCTTATATGACATGTATAAAATACATATAAGGAAAAAATAAAACTAAAAAAAATTAAAAATTAAAAGTAGACCTAAATAAAAGAAGAGATATTCTATTTTCATAGATAGTAAGACATATTAGTCAGCTTCCCATCACTGTGACAAAATACGTTTAATAAAGGTTATTTTGACTTGCTAATTTTCAGACTTCAGGCCAATGTCAGTTGACTCTGTTGGGCCTGTAGTGAGGCAGCACATCATGGCAGCCATGTATGGCAGAGGAAGCTACTTTCTCCATGGCAAGCAGGAGGCAAAAAGCAAAAGAGAGAAGGGGCCAGGATGCCAAAATTCTCTTCAAAGGTGCAGCCCCAGTAATTTGCCTTTCTCTTGCTAAGCCCCACCTCCTAAAGTCTCTTCAAAGGAGCAGCCCCAGTGATTGGCCTTTCTCTCACTAGGCTCTACCTACCAAATCTCTGCCACTTCTCAACAACATCAAAGACTCCTACCCAAAACTTTAAAAAATGAATTTGGAGTGTTAGATCATGACAAAATGGAGTTATAGAAGGAGGATGAAGTGAATCATTCACATTCCTCAAGAAATTGTCCAGCCATTATCCCTCCACTACCTAACAAGTCTCCAAGTCTAGATTTACTGCCTCCCTACATCTCTCACTGGGTCACTTCTGGTCTCATCCTATGGATAATGTAAAGAACAGAGATTTGCTGCCCCAACAAGGAATTTCTTCCCTTTCTCACCTTGCCCCAACTGAAGAACCTATAAACCCCAAGCTGACTTCTCTGCTCTCTTCAGAGTCAGTCCTGGCAGCTCATGTGTTTCCCCTGAATAAAAGCTTCCATCTTTGCCTCAGAATTGTCTCCATGATCCTTGGTCACTCCTGAACATTACAGGGAGATAGTTATCTAAGTCATGAGAGAAACCAAGATTTTGTGTCAATCCTTTCCATTGTTCTCAGCATGATCCCAGTCAAAACCCCAGCAAAGATATTTCCTGGTTTTGACAAACTGATTTTAAAGTTCTTGTGAAAATAAAGAAGGCCTCAATAAACCAGATAACACTGAAAAATAATGACTCAGGAAGATCTGTACTACCTAAGTTCATGGCTCATTATAAAGCCACAGTGCATCCAGGTGTGGTGGTATACACTCTTATTCCCTGCACTAGAGAGGCAGAGGCAGCAGGATCAGCATGAATCCAAAGCTACCCTGAGTCTACATAGTGAATTCCAGGGCATAGTGAATACCAGGTCATCCTGGGCTGGAGTGAGATCCTATCTAAAAACAAACAAACAACAACAACAACAACAAAAAAAACACATAGTACTAAGTCTCATGTATCTCATGTAGTTCTGATGAAGGAATAGACAAAGAGTTCTATGGAATAGAATAGAATAGAGAGCTTTCACCCAGACCCACATAGACATCAACAAGTGAAATCTGACAAAAGCACAAAAAATAACTCAGAAGTGAGAAGTCTTTTTCAACAAATAGTGCTAAAATAAGTGTATATCTATATGCAAAAATATGTATCTAGACAGAGACCACAAGAGAGTAGATTGATATGACCCCTTAAAAATCATTATGCTGCTAAGTGTCAAGGTATTTGGAGGTAGCAGGGAATTTGGGAGGTGGATATGGCACAGAGCAGAGCCCTGTTGAATGAGATTAATGCTATTATAAATAAAAATCAGAGATATTTTGTCTCTTTTACCCTGTGAGGGCTCAACAAGTAGTATCTATCTACAAACCATGAAGTGAACTTTCTGTAGACATTGAATCTGCTAGTGCCTTGATCTTGCACTTTCCAGACTTCAGAAATGTAAGACATATTCCAGTAAATTTATGGTATTTTGCTATAGCTGGTCAAACAGACTTAAACTCACAAAGGACTATAACTTACAGCAAAACTTTTAGAAGATAGCAAGAAGATAGAAGATTAGGATTCAATAGCTTATGTTACTAGGGAAATGCAACTTATAAAACTATGATGTAGGATAATACATCTATTATAATAACTGAAATCTAAAATTTTGACAACCCCAAATATAAGCAATAATGTAAAGCAATAGGAACTCTTGTTCATTCCTGGTGGGCATGCAAAATGGCATAAACACTTATGAAGACAGTTTTCACTTTCTTGCAAAGTCAAACAAAGGCTTTCTTATGATATAACAATCATAGTCCTGGGTGTTTTCCCATACATGTTGAATATTTAATGTCCACATAAATATCTACCCATTAATGCTTGCATGTATTTTAAAAACTGAGATTCCAAGTCCTGTTTTAACATTTTTGATCCTCAGAATGCTTCAGAGAGGTAACTGCGTGTTCAGTTTTGACCTTACATGGATAACTGGTTTTTGAAAAATGTTTTAGGCAAGTCAGTGAAGAAAGAATTGTCCTTTCAACAACCAGTACTACAAACACAATAGACTTTAATCTATATCTTGTATCACATATAAAAATCAATTTAAAGGAATCATAGGGCTGGAGAGATGGCATAGTGGTTAAGCGCTTGCCTGTGAAGCCTAAGGACCCCAGTTCGAGGCTCGGTTCCCCAGGTCCCACGTTAGCCAGATGCACAAGGGGGCGCACGCGTCTGGAGTTCGTTTGCAGAGGCTGGAAGCCCTGGCGCGCCCATTCTCTCTCTCTCTCCCTCTACCTGTCTTTTTCTCTGTGTCTGTCGCTCTCAAATAAATAAAATTAAAAAAAATAAATAAATAAAAAATAAAGGAATCATATACCTCAATGTTAAGCCTAAAAACACAAATTTAGAAGGATTCCTAAAGAAAGAGTTGATAATTGAACTCCAATAGAATTAAAACCTGCCCTTTGAAGAAGTTTAGAGAATAAAATGAAAAATGTATCAAGACAAAAATGCTAGAAAGTAATATAGCCATTAAAAGACTTGTACCCAGCGTACATTAAAAAAAAAAAAAACCTCATAATTCAACAGTGAGAAAACAACCACGCAACTTTAAAATTGGCAAAGGTTTTTAAAATTGCTTCAGCAAAGAAGATATACTGCTGGCAAAAGGGGGAGCTCTGAACAGATGCCCAACTTTCTTTGTCATTAGGGAAGATGCAAGTTAAAACCATAGATTGACTGTGGGTGCTATTAGTTAGACACAAAGGAATAAAGACATATATCCAAAAATACCTATGTAAAAATGTCCCCATGTAGGAAACTCTATTAATAATCACCAAGTGAGCTGGATCCCAATGTGTACTATGCAATCAAATAGTATACAGCAAGAGAAAGCAAGAGTATTGTGTTGCTATACATATTTTGCTGAATCACAAAATAAATATGTTATGTGAACAAAATCAAATATAGTATATGCTTGATGACTGTTTATTTAAAAAATGCACACATATTAAAAATACACATTAGTTGACTGAGATAGAAAGTAGAGCAATGGTTGCCTTGGGTTAAGAAGAGGTTAACTAGGAGCTAGGCGTGGTGGTGCACACCTTTAATCCCAGCACTCGGGAGGCAGAGGTAGGAGGATTGCTGTGAGTTCAAGGCCACCCTGAGACTACATAGTCAATTCCAGGACAGCCAGGGCTAGAGTGAGACCCTAACTCGAAAAACCAAAAAAAAAAAAAAAAAAAAAAAAAAAAAAAAAAAAGGTTAAAGACAAGGACTTTATATCTAGAAAAAAGTCCTTGTACTTTGAGCAAGCTCTCTGAGAACTTAGAAATCTGAAAGTGTGGTTCAGGTTGTTTGGTTACTGAAAACTCACACATTGAACCCTGCCTGGAAATTTCAGCTCTGTGAGAATTCAGAAGGTATGTATCACACACAGATCTGTGGTGTGACCATCAGGCCACTGCACAGGTCTGACATCATCATTTTGTGGCCCTAGGCCCTAGGCCCTGGGCAGTGGTAGGGCTGGTATCTGGTTGGAAGCTTTGCTCTTGATTGTACAATCAGAAATAACTGCTTGCTAACTCTGATCCATTTTAATCTTCCCATGTTCTGCCAGGAAAAAATCTGCCTTAGCACCTGTTTTCAGCTTCACGTTTCCTGATTGTCAGTTGCTGACCATTCTTGTCTCCTTCTGTCCCTTCATGTCACTAGTCTTCCCATGACCATTCCTTTTCCTCACCTTCCATCTTGCTGTTCACAATATGCCTTTCACAAAGAGGCTATTGATCATCCATGGAAATAGTGACCGTCTATCTGATATGTTCTGGGAAGTATAGGGAGTTCTCCTGTTTTTCTTAGGGGCATACTAGAGAACTTATCCCTCGAATATCTCACTAATAAAATCTCCTGCCTACATAGATTTCTTTGAAACTATAATAGCCCTTTGTCCCTTATACCACAATGTCAATTCCCTGGGGACTTTCCTTCCCCTGTCCCATCCTATCCATAAGAGCCTGTTTCACACAGAGAATGCCACTAGGTTTTTGGGAGAAGTCTGAGAACTGTCATTCATTCCAGGTGATAAGGAGGAGCCTGGGTTGCAAGGACTTTACACCTCAATAAGACATGTGTATGAAGCTGTTCAAGTTGTTAATGATTCACCATGAAACATCCAATAGCACCAGGGACAAAGCACTGTACTACATGAATGAATATGCATACACAGAATATGAGAATCACTCCCCAGCTCTTTCACTGCCTTTCATAACATAGGCTCCAGAATCATCCCTACTGTATAATGAACACTGCAGCCTGAATTGTATCAATGCACATCACAGGAGCTGCCTGCAATATTATAACTTATTTGTAGGGACAATAAAAATGATATTCCATTATCAGCCTTGTCCACGTAACTATTAATAAGGCTCCCTAGTAGTTTCATCCCATTACCATCTGCAGCTCCCTCTGTCAGCACCATGTCCTGATCTTCTCCACGGAGGGTCTCCACTGGAGTGTCATGAGACATAAAGCAAAAGCCTCTCCATTTTGCCTGGGCCTGTTCTTAAGTGAGTCATTTATCGGAAAGTTGGTCCATCCAGCTTGTGGTTAGGAATGTCCGACAGCAGAGTGTTTACAGAATCTTATCTTTTGCAAAAGGCCAGTTTATGATCAGGTTGTCAAGCCGTTAAGGCAAGATTAGACAAACACCCAGTTACATCTCCTCTAGGTTCCCTAACAATCCCATGGCCCTAAATCACGTCAGTCAGCTTACTCCCCCCTTCTTATGCCTATATAACCACTGTGTAAAAAATAAAAGTTAGAGACCTTGATCAGACTCCAGACTTGGTCTCCTTCTTTGTGTCTGTCTTGTCTGTCATCCAGCTTAATTTCCTTCCGGGTCCTTGTTTAACTCCCCGCTGGCTGGGGCATGGAGAGGGTACATGGAGCTGGGAGTGCCTGCAAGTGAAATTCAGCTAAAGTAATACAAATACTCTTCAGGGGTGCATGGCTTTCATCCAAGACTGGAGGTCCCCTGGCCAAGAGGCTCCTGCTCTGAGTCACACCCTTTCAACGCATCAGCGGGTAGTCCGGTCCCTCAGAGTCATGGGCAGATAGGTGGAGTGTCTGTATCACTCCTGACTTATTCTTTGGAGCAGTAAAGGGAAACAAGGGCAGGACACCACTCGATGGAGACTGGCTGTCAAATGTCCATTCCAGCACTGACATTCCATGACCTGCTCCAATCTGTCCTCTGCCCTCTTTGCTCCCCTAGGAATTCCTATTGTAAACAACCTCAAAGCAAATACCCAGTATTCCCCACTAGATGAGATGTCACTGTGCTGTGACCACTAGGTAGTGCTGTTCTCATTAAACCCAACGTAGTTGGCACCAGGAGAAAGTAGAGCCCTAGGTGCCAAGACACAGGAGAAAACACCAGTGACGTTCTGTGGCACACAACTTTTATGTGTTCTTATCATCAGTTTCTTTTTCTGGTATTTTTAGTATTTTCTGGTATTTTCTCTTCCCAGATCGTTCTTCTCTTCATTTCTTGGATATTGTTCTACTGCACAATTTTATTTTAAAAATTACTGATGCCGTCCCTTTTTTCTAAACTGCCTTAAGTTCATTTCATAGTCAAGTTAAGTGCACAGAACAGTACTATAGCCAAAAGGAAATTTCTGAAGGAAAGTTTCTTGGAGGCATTTTTCTTGTTGGCTAATCTACCTTGCTGGGATTCCTCTCTGGTTAATTAATAGCACACAGGACTCATATTTGATGGTGCTCACATGCCTCTGTTGTCTCTTGTGACCTTCACAGCATTATTACTAACAATAAATAACAGCTGAAGTGTTGTTTACCCCTGCTTATTACTGAGGCCTCAAAGGTAGGCAGAATGGCCTTCTGGTTAAGGTGTGAGCAGCTGGATAGCTGCTGAGACTTTACCAGAGCAAGCCCTTCAACTCCTGCCCTGCCTTCTTTCTCCTGGAGCAGTGTCGCCTCTTTTTGCAAGAGGCATACAGAGGAGCACTCCTGTTAGCCTTCTGGACATGTCACACTTTAAAAATCTGCTGTTATTGACAGGTCTTTTCAAATCTTTCAAAGCTTTTTTTTTCTAATCTTAATGAAAGTTCTGCTAAACCTGTCCTGTCTAGTAAACTTTCTATGTGGCTGACCATTAGCACATTAGTAGTATTTTTAAAATAACTTTGCCCACAATATTCTATGTAAGCCTACCATAATTTAGAATAGAAAATTAGTCTGTTCCAGTAAGACATGGAAGCCAAGTGTTAGTGGCATGAATGTCTGCACCAGACCAGGCACAGGGTCTACTTCCAGGGGTCCCAAGGGCAGGCTTCATTCATTTCTACCCCTCTCTCTTACACACTGCCTCTGCAAACAGCAACACTAAAAGTAGGGTTCTTTGTTTCATTTAGGAAAGGACATGAAGAGTAAGTTATCTTAGAACCACAGGAGAAACAAGAGGTAAGCAAAATGCAATTACCAAAACTGGACAGTTGCCATAGACTACAGCTGCAGAATTCCACTGTGGGACAAAACGCAATATTACCCAAGAAATATTATGTTACCCTTCACATGCCTATTCTGACAGTGTGTCCTTCACCTGCAGTTATTCAAAAGACCTTGGAATCTAGCTGCTTTGTATGAGAAACCCATTTCTGGCTCTTGCTGATGCTAGGGATATAATACCTGAGATTGAGAGGAGGAAACAGGTAAGAAACATAATACATCTAGTAAAGCCCATTTAGTTTTCTATCTGTGAAGAAGAGCTTTGTGATAGGACAGTCAGTGTGGGTGGTATTCATGGAGAGAAATTGGACCACCAGCAGGATAGATATAGAGCATTTGATGGGATGTCCAAGTCACTTCTGCAAAATCTGACTCCCCCTCAAACAAGGCAGAGGAGCTCAGTGTAGATGGAGTATTCAGCTCTCCCCTTCCTGCCACCCTGGGGTGGAGCATGCAATGGTGCAGATGGGAGCAGAGGCTCCACCAATCAGCCTCCCCGGTCTATAGAGAAGCCTGTGCAGTACAGAAGCCTCTAGCAGCTGGGGAGTTCTCAGCACCAGAAATAGACCTTCTTCCTGGTGGGCTGGATAAGCTTTCAAGAGGTGGAGGGAGAGGGAAGGACATTTCATAACCCAGTGAGGGGCTCATTGGATCAGGCACACAGGCTGGAAAAACTAGGATAGGAGAAGAGGAGAAAGCATGGACTAGGGAAAGAGAGAGGAAATAAAGGGTTCTAGGAGGTGAATGGGGGCACACTTACTGCACTAGAAAAGAAATTGGAAACTTAAGGTGTGGCAACATTTGGAGGGTTTGATTGGAGTACAAGTCTTTGTTGGAAAAGAACTTTCCAGTTTTTGTATGTTTATGGTAGGGAGGGAGTTACTTTTGCACATTTGGGGAGATGTTACTTTTTAAGCAGAAATGAACGATCTTCAGAATTTTGTCTTTAAAAAGATAAAATTCTGTGATAAAGCAATTATGCGATTCACACACAAACACTTGCATATCTCTAAGCCCAAGAAGGTCAAAAGTAACATCAATGTGAAGGAAGGTTTCATTAGTACTGGCTTCATGCCATTTAACAACAGGGGTTCTAGGTACTTATGAGAAGATTCCATGGTGGATGGATTTTGCAGAGCACTGAGCCACTCCTCTCGAAAAACTCTATTACTTTTGCCTTTTCATAGTGAGCTCAGGTCTTGACAACTGTTCTGAATTATAAAGTTTTCACTGTCTTGAAAAGATGTTGGGCCTCCTCATAGATGTATGTGAAAATTGCATTCTTATTTTTGCTTATTCATTTATTTTGTGTAACTACTTAAACAGATCTAATTTTTTCTGACATTGTACTTAGTCCCAGAAAGGACACAGTAGATTCAACCCTTTCTTCTGAAAAATGAGGATACTTGCTGTTTACACATGTGGTTTGAATAGAAGGCTAGTGATTAAATAGAGTAAGATTTCCACAGTTCTAGAAAATTCTCTTCTAGTAGGTGCTTCAGCAGTAATCACTATCATAACAGCCAGGTTACTTCTGACTGAATTTGGTGTACTGTCATGGCTACCCTGTCACCCTGATCCTTCAGATCTACTCTAAATGCTAAGGTGTCTGAACCAGACAGAGTTGGTCTGGAGGAAGTATCCTTCAACTTAACATTCTTTGTCCTGCCTGCAGACTTAAATGTATTCATTATATATTCCTCTCCTTTCTTATTTTGTTGAAGTCTCACACTTTAACAACAAATTGTAATTTATTGCAGCATTAAGGCTCCTAAGAATGTCAGGGAAAATCCACCTCCAGCTGATGGGAGAAACTAGATAAGTTTGAAGATAGAAAATTATATTACACCATAAAGGTCAAACACAGGTCCTTCTGGGGCTGTGCCATTAGAGCAGGAGTGCTTCTGCTCAATCAAGGCGATGATGTGAGGAAGTCCTGAGTCCTCTTTCCTGTCAGAGCTCCTCGGGGCTCTGGAGTGGCCAGAAGTAGTAGCTGACTACCAATAGCTCAGCTTGCATTTCCCGAAACATTCTGGAATGTTATGGACATTCTACTGACCTTCCAAAATAATTTTAACATGTAATGTTACTGAAGTATTCTCATAATGGTGCTACTTTGATCATAATAAAGAAAAACGTGAACACAATTGAACTAAATAAACAAGCCTTCCCTCCATGCGAGCTTTGAGAGACCGAATCACAAGGTGCCAAAGCAATGACCATTCCCAGGCCATATGAAGAATTTCCTGCACATGAGACATAGTTCTGGTTATTAAAATGCTAAAGATATAATCTTCACATCATTCCAGTTGGTAAACTTTATTATCATACTCAATTTAGAGGTTGGAAAACTGAGGCCCAGAGGGAATATATAATGCTAAGTAGCTAGACCTGGTATTTGAATCCATTCTGTATTGAGGCTGTATGTGCCTCCACAGAAAGCACTGAAGACGCCCGTACTATAGGGTTGGTGATTGGCCTTAGGCACAGTGTTTGCCTAGCATGTATGAGGTGTGGATTTCTGTCACAAGGGGAAAGAGAATAAAGCACCCACTCAATAGATAGCTATAAAGTCACAGCTTTGGTTTTGGGTGGGTGCTGATAATATGAAATAGACCAGAATAACTAGAAGTGAGATAGAGGTCTGCTGTTTTTACTGGAAACTTCATCTGGCTTCAGTACAGGGGAACTGAGCATATGTGTCTTACACAAGCTCTGAGTGTCCATTAGGAACATCACTTAAGTACCTTAGATAGGTTAGCCATGACTGGCCATTCATTCATATATTCCCCTCATGGAAATAAATAAATGAGAGTAAGCATAATCTTACTGAAGTGATTGAGAAATTGTTAGAAAGAAAGGAAAAGATAAAATGAGTTGAAAAGGAAAGTGCATGAACTTGAGAGAGACTGCCTCCTGGGGTGAATAAAGGATGTAGTTGCACGAAGTGGAAGATGGTGCGTGCCCTGTCTCCATTCCACCTGGGTGTCTTCTAGTCTTACCCATCCATTGCACTTCTCTCAGTGGGCACCTTTTATCTTTACTCTTGCTTCTCTCTCTGACCCTCACTATGTGCACTTGTTCTTTTGTCTTTTCTCTTCCTTTGGTGTATACCAACTGTATATACAGAACTAGATTCAACAAGTGTTCAAATGTTGGAAAAATGCACTCTCTTTGACTCCCCAGACTCTCCCTTGACAAGGGTGCTACCCTGACTTTTACCTCCCCCTTTTTAGGCATGACTCCTAAGTCTCTCTCTGTCACTCCACCTAAACTGTTATACTGCACAGACCTTACTCTACAGAGGTGACTCGTGCACCTCTAATGACTCTACCTTTCTTATGCCTTGTGAGACCTGGATGTTCCCAGCCATTGAATAAGTCTGATTTTTCTGTACTGAGAGAATAAATTACTAGTTGGAGCTATCAACACAGCTAGAATTTTTATCCACTTCCATTTGAAACTCAACATATCTCAAGTTAAATCAACCAGCCCCCAGACCCTTTAAATTTGTTCTGGTAATTTTCTGCACAGTTACTTTTTAGTCAACCAGGATGAAAATTAAGATTAACATTTCCACTAGCCTTATTCCCTAAATGCAGTATATTAACATATTTGATCCATTCTTCATTTCAGGTTCTGCATCCTTCTTTCTTTTGATTCTTATTTCTCCCACCTTGACTTCCAAGCTCAAAACTATGCCAAGTTCCTAGCATTTGAGGGCCCAAGCTTGCACTTCCATTAGAACAATTAACTAAAATAATCAATACATAGAGTAGCAATATAATAAAATGATAGTTACATGTTGAGTAAATTTTCAGTTTGCAGCAGTTTTGAATATTATTTTCATTCCTCTCCTCTTGCCTGTGTTATTTTCCACTGTGTCTTCTATGAACAAAGGAATCTTTAAATGCACCATTCTTATAATAGTATTTCACTAACCAGGACCATGAGAAACTTCCAAATTTCCAATAAATAAACAAGACTCTATAGCCTAGCATCTTCTTCCCTGAAGTCGTCTATCTTTATTCTACCTGGTTTCACTTCATAACAGCTCCTAAGTCTATGTTTATGCCACTGTTGCTGATAAAAGTGTATAAACCCTCAATTGGGAGGCTAGAGGCCCTTGGCACATTGCACTGACCTGCCTGTGGCTCCATCTTGAACATCTTTAACCCTATTTTGTATTTTCATCAGTATTGTTCTCTCAATACCAACTATAAACCACTTTTTCCCAGCACTAGGCACTACAGTCACAGGAGTCTTAGTAGTACATGGCACACACTAGTTTCTCATCAGGCATTGCTAGTAAAAGGTGTATGGGATGCTTGTAGTCACTGAAACCCTGAGAGTTAAGAGCTCAGAGAAAAAGAGGAAGCAGCATTTCCTGCAGGCATAGGTGCCCATGGTCTGGGTTTAGCTATCATATAATGGGAATTCTGGTGGCTTCAAGCCAAAGTTCAAACTCTTTGGTTCACAGGAAGTCATTGTATCATATTCTGTCAGTGATTACCAAGGCTCTTTGAATCTTCCTAGCCTGTGCATCCTTTGATGTGATTGTGATTATGTAGCACAGGGGCAGGCCTGGTTTTGTCTCTTGCCCTAAAAGGCAGTAGAAATGTGGAAAGGCCACATGCCGCTCAAGCATTCATTCCATGGAAGTGGGTATGTACTTGGTATCAGGATCCTCAACAGGTGAATCTAATGCCAGAAGACATCCTAGTCTTGGATGGCTGTGAGGAAGAAACACCTGAGCTTCCACTGGCCATATAGAATGATGAATGGCCCTTGAATGATCATCTACATGGATTGGCTTAGAGCCTGGCCAGACGCGTTTCTCTTTCTGGACACACATAGCTGCCTTTGACAGCTCCCTGGGATGTGGGCAAAGCACTATGATTAATCTTCCTGAACAGGATGTGAGTGACCTCTCTAAGCTTAGGTTAAATCTCATTCTCTCTCTCTGTCATAACCTTGAAGTTTACTACTTGAAGAGAGAACACGAAAGAAGTCTGATGCAGTAGAGTAGGTACTGCTACCTAAGCCACATTTGTGAGACAGGAAAGAACTCTTTTTGTAGTGAGTACTAAAATCTGACTTGCTTACTATGACACAGGATTGTTTACACTAATATACTGTTCAAGCATTTCCCCATATCTCATCTCAGATGAACCCTAGAACAAATCTAGATAAAAGAGAAATGAATCTGATTTTGCCACATTCTTTATGAGGTAACCGAGAACTGGAATGTTTATTAGCCTGCTCATAATCCCTCAAATAAGTGCGAAAACTTTTAAGACATTGCCTTTCTTCTTTCTACTCAACCATGCTATCAAAAATATCACATATAATGCTTAATGAATGTCATCGTTTAGAGAACCCACACATTGCATGGCTGTGGTACGAGCTGCAATCCACTCCTATAAACTGCACCACTCTTTTTAAGAGGAAAGGGACAAGGAAGACAGAGGACTCTTGAGATACGGCTTCACAAAGATGGAGGAATGTGAGTGCTGTACTTGAGACCAGGCAGCTGTGCCTGGTTCGCATTTCATGGCTAAAAGTGAAGAGAGGCCACTTAGTCAGGGTATGCCTGCTTCATTGTGTCTGTCTTCTCCACTTCTTTCCTCTGATGAGAGGATTTGAGGGCAGCTCCAAGAAGGGATTGTGAACGAGGAGCAGCTTCCTCCCCTAGCATTGCAGATTCTCCAGTTGCCAGCAGAAAAGAGAAAAAAAATAGCTCCTTTCTGTTCCTGTCCCCTGCCTTGGGGTGCTTCCTAGGATCTGTGTATTTATCCCCAGCCTGACCTGTCATTCTCCCTGTCTACCACAACCTTACCACACTTTGGTGCTCAGCCTTGCTGAGCCAAAAGGAGATATAAGGCAAAATTTCCTGGCAGTTGACACACCTTCTCTCTTGAACTACATTTTGTCCTTACTCAGTAATCATGACTTTTATGCCTTCTGGTGGCTGTGCATTGTGCTTACAAACTTTCCAATCCACAAGTGAGAGAAGTTAGGGATACACTTGACTGAAATGGGTCTAGCTAGCATTTCTTTTCTATGAACTCAGAGAATACCATCTATAATGCCCTATACATTACAAGCTTTACAGCTCAGTGACTGGCAAGGAGTCAAAGCTTTTAAGTGTCTGTTGAGTGAGTAAGTGATTGGGTATTTTGAGTCATGACCTTTCTTATTTCAAATGGTTTGAGGGGTGTTTTCCTAGCATGGATGAGGCCCTGTGTTATCTCTAGCACACAAAACAAAACAAAATATGAAAATGTGGGAAGCCATGCTGGCTTTATCAGGCTTTGCTGTGTCAGCTTGTTTACTGCTTTTGTATCCTAATTGTCTGTGCATGAGCACATGATGTTATCCTAACATGGCTGCTCACCTATCCCGATTGGGTGATGCATAGTCAGCTGATGAGACTTAAGCCAATCAGACGACACTGCACAATCATCTGACCACTAGTATATAAGCTTGGGGCTCTGTAGGGTCAGGGTCCTTCTCTCTTTCAGTCTGGAGCTCCCAATAAAGTGTGCTTGAGAAGAATCCTGTTGTTGTTGTTCTTCCTGCTGGCGGGAGGGGCGCAACAAGTGGTGCCGAAACCCGGGAACTTGTCAACAAACGGCCAATTGAGAGGACCCCTGAGGATACTTCCGAAGGAGGATTCAGAACTCAACATACGGAGCGGCGGTACCGGTAAGTTCCCCTGGTGCTATATGATAAGTTTTGGCCTGTAACTGATCTCTAAGTAACATACATAAGGTTGCAAAATGGGACAACACCACTCCACCTTTTTGGAGCCACTTCAGGAAGTACTAACACAACGTAGACTTAAGATTTCAGATAAAACTCTTAAAGGGTTTTTGGAAGAAGTGGCTATGATAGCGCCTTGGTTTGAGCTGACTGGAGGTTTAAATTTGACCTGCTGGGATAAATTAGGCAGAGACATTGACCGTGAGTCAGAAACGCGAAAGTTGCGCGCAGGTACACAGCCCTTATGGCGTTTGGTGCGATCCTGTTTGGAGGACAAACATTGTGAAGAAGTGATCAGGGAAGGTCAACACATATTAGCACATCATCAAGATAGTATGTCAGAGTCTGAAGAAAGTAAAAGGGGAAAACAAAAAAAGGTTAAAATAAAAAGAGAACCTAAGTTTCAAATAGAACAGAATAAAAGTGCGCAGAATAAAAATGAATCACAAAAGGAAGGGCCAAATTCAGGTCCTAAGTTATATCCAGATTTAATGGAACTTGCAAATTTATATATAGAAAGTTCTAGTGAATCTGAGGGAGAAGAATTAACTCCAGAAGAAGAACAGGATTTTGAGGAAGTAGAGACTGAATGTGGTCGGGAGTGTTCTAGACCCAGACAAGATGGCGTCTTTGCTTCTCCTCCAGCTTATGCTTCTATGAGTAAAAAGTGTAAACAACAAGATGGCCGACTTCCGTTTGGGGCACGTCCTTCGTCTGGATGTAGTCTGATAAAACCAGATACTTGGAAAAAGCTGGCTAGTGCTTATCCAGTCTTTGAGGATCCTAATACCAATAATAGATATCATGAAGCTATAGGATATAAGGAACTCAAGGATCTTACAGAAGCTGCTAGAACTTATGGGATAAATGCTTCTTTTCCGATGGCTTTGTTAGAACGTCTTGCTAACAATTGTATGACTCCGGCAGATTGGTTTGGAGTATCAAAGGCTTGTTTAAGCCTAGGACAATATTTAGACTGGAAATCTCTATATACTGATGCTGCTCAAAGTCAAGCTAGAATAAATGCAGCAAATAATCAGCCAATATGGAATTATGATATGCTTATGGGACAAGGACAATGGGCTAATAATCAGATTGCCTATCCTCTTCAAGTTTATCAGTAAATAAATGCCATTGCTCTCAGAGCCTGGAGGGCATTGCCAAATAGAGGGGAAATATCAGGCAACCTTACTAAAATTATTCAGGGAGCTACTGAACCATTTTCAGACTTTGTAGCTCGCATGATGGAAGCCGCTGGTCGTATTTTTGGTGATGCTGATCAAGCCATGCCACTTGTGGAACAACTAATTTATGAGCAATGCACTAAAGATTGTAGACGGGCAATTACGCCCTGGAAAGGAAAAGGACTTCAGGCTTGGATGAAAGCCTGTAGAGAAGTTGGCGGTCCACTTTCTAATGCAGGGCTTGCTGCAGCAGTCTTGGCTGCCACTAGGGGGCACAGAGGAACTTCTTCATGCTTTAAATGTGGGAAGACTGGCCATTTTAGAAAACAATGTCCTCAAAATAATTCTAGAATGCAGGGTCAGGTGCGTTTGCCTGGCTTATGCCCTAAATGTAAAAAGGGAAAGCATTGGGCAAATGAGTGTCGCTCTATTAAAGATATCAATGGACGACCAATTAACCATGGACAATCAATTAACCAGTCAACAGCTAATACAAAAAACGGGGTCAGGGGCCCCCGACCTCAGGGCCCACAAATATATGCGGCACTTCAGAATCCATCTCTCCGCCCTCCAGCAAAATCAGACGACCAACTCCAGGTTCCGCAGGATTGGATGTCTGTGCCACCACCAGACTCATATTAACACCCCAAATGGGAGTGCAACCTGTGGAGTCAGATTTTCAAGGTCCATTACCCCCTAATACTGTAGGTTTATTGCTTGGTAGATCTTCCTCAGCATTGAGAGGATTGACTATTACTCCAGGAGTCATCGATTCTGATCATACAGGCACTGTAAAAGTGCTTTGTTCATCTCAGAAAGGAATTGTTGCTATTTCACCTGGGGATAGGATAGCTCAGTTATTGGTTATTCCTAGCCTCCATAAGCAATTCCCTTCTGGTGAGAAAATTAGAGGGAACAAAGGACTTGGCTCTACAGGAGTTGATTTGACATATTTATCCATGGAATTAGATGAAAGACCAATTCTACAGCTTACTATTGAGGGAATAAATTTTCAAGGATTGCTGGATACAGGAGCTGACCGAAGTATTATTACAAGTAAGTACTGGCCCAAGAACTGGCCTAAACAATCATCTTCACAAACTTTACAAGGTTTGGGGTATGCTCATACTCCAGCTATTAGTTCTCGGGAACTTACATGGTCTACCTCTGAGGGACAGAAAGGTAAAGTTAGTCCTTATATAGTAGATATTCCTATTACTTTATGGGGCAGAGATGTTTTGGCACAAATGAATCTAAAATTAACTAATGAGTATTCTCCTCAGAGTCAATCTATTATGAAAATGATGGGTCATATACCAGGTAGAGGACTAGGAAAAAAATTACAGGGGCAGATGGATCCTCTTGTGGCTTCTAGTAATCCAGGCACACGAGGATTGGGTTTTTCCTAGGGGCCACTGAGGATGCGATTCCCATTCCTTGGAAAACAGCTGAACCAGTCTGGGTACCTCAGTGGCCCCTTTCCTTAGAAAAACTCCTAGCAGCAAAAGACTTAATACAAGAACAATTGTCATTGGGTCATTTAGAAACCTCTCAATCTCCTTGGAATACTCCTATTTTTGTTATTAAAAAAAAATCTGGAAAATGGCGCCTACTTCATGATCTCCGAGCTGTGAATGCGCAAATGCACCTTATGGGACCGATTCAACGAGGTCTCCCTTTGTTATCTAGTTTACCAGATGGCTGGCCTCTTATTATTATTGACATAAAAGACTGTTTCTTCTCTATTCCTTTGGCTTTGGAAGATTGTAAAAGATTCGCCTTTACTCTACCAGCTATCAATCATGAGGAACCTGATCAACGGTTTCAATGGAGAGTTCTCCCACAAGGGATGGCCAACAGTCCTACTATCTGTCAATATTATGTTAGCCTAGCAATAGCACCTACTAGAAAACGATTCCCGAAATTGAGGATTTGCCACTATATGGACGATATCCTCTTGGTGGCTCCCGTGCAGGACATTCTGTCAAAAGCATTTCTATCTCTCAAAAAGGATCTTGAAGCCTATGGATTACATATAGCTAGTAAAAAGGTACAGGAAGGAGAGGTAGGTAAGTTCCTTGGAGCAACTATTACAACTCATATTATTAGACCTCAAAAATTACAAATTAGAACGGATACATTGCAGACATTAAATGATTTTCAAAAGTTATTAGGAGATATAAATTGGATTAGACCATATCTAAATATTCCTACTCATGAACTGAGACCCCTATTTCAAATATTGGAAGGTGATTCACATATTTCTTCATTTAGAGCTTTAACTCCAGCTGCACGAGTAGCTATTTTTAAAGTAGAGCAAGCGTTACAGTCTGCACAGTTATACAAAATAGTCCCTGGACAACCTATTTTATTGTGTATTCTTGCTACGCCAGAAACTCCTACAGGAGTCTTATGGCAACACGGTCCTTTGCTTTGGATACATTCCCATTCTTCTCCTAAAAAATGCATAGAGCATTATCCTACTATGGTAGCCACCCTTGCTCTTCAAGGTATAAAGTTATCTTTGATGCATTTCGGTGTGGCACCTGATACTTTGATAACCCCTTATAACTCTGAACAGGTACGTATTTTAGCTGCTACTACTGATAATTGGGCTATACTTATATGTGCTTTCTCTGGCAAATTAGATAATCATTTGCCCAGAGATCCGTTATTGCATTTTGTTTCGCTACATCCTATTATATTTCCAAAGATTACCTCGCAATCACCTATTGTTGGTGCTTTAGATATCTATACTGATGGCTCTAAGACGGGTCTTGGAGCTTATGTTATTCAGGGACAACAACCAGTTACTGTACAATTTGAACCGAATACTGCTCAACTAGTAGAATGTCAAATTGTGTGTCATGTATTTGCACTTTTCAGTGAATCCTTTAATCTAATTTCTGATTCTCAATATGTAGTTAATGCTGTTAAAAATTTAGAAGTAGCAGGTCTTATTAAGGATACTAGTCCTGTTGCTGTACATTTATCACAGCTGCAACGTTTAATTTGGTCTCGAACTAACCCATTTTTTATTCAACATATTAGAGCTCATTCTATGCTTTCTGGTCCCATGGCTGTTGACAATGATCTTGCTGACAAAGCCACCAGAGCCTTTTTTTTATTCTCTTCCGATACATTGTCTAAGGCTCGTGATTTTCATAATTTGTATCATGTATCTTCTGCAGTATTACGCAAAAAATTTCATATCTCTCGGGCCATGGCACGTGACATTGTAGTTAACTGTCCTGCTTGCGTCCCTTTCTTACATTCTCCTCATGTTGGTATTAATCCCCGAGGACTACGTTCAGGAGAAATTTGGCAAATGGATGTTACTCATATCTCATCTTTTGGTAAATTACAATATGTACATGTATCTATTGATACTTGTTCAGGTATTGTTCATGCTTCTCCCCTTGCTGGTGAACGTACTCACCATGTTATCACTCACTGTCTGGAGGCCTGGGCAGCTTGGGGTAAGCCCCGGGCATTGAAGACGGATAATGGCCCTGCTTATACTGCTAAAAGTTTTCGCCACTTTTGTGATGCTATGGGAGTAGTTCATACTACTGGCCTTCCTTATAATCCACAAGGGCAGGGCATTGTTGAACGAGCCCATCGTTCTCTTAAGGAATACTTACAAAAACAAAAAAGGGGAATAGGCCAAGGCCACACCCCAAAGAATAAATTATCTCTAGTACTTTTTACTTTGAATTTTCTGACAATTGATGCTACGGGTCTGACGACAGCTGATCGTCATGTGACCCAATCCCCTCCTTGTTACGAAGATGCAAAATGGAAGGATGTACTTGAAAATGTCTGGAAAGGCCCGGATCCAGTTATAGCCAGATCCAGGGGAGCTGTTTATGTTTTTCCACAGGGCCAAGCTGATCCTATCTGGGTGCCAGAGCGGTTGACTCGAATCGTGCGTCATGAGACAACAAGGAATGACAACCTCCGTATTACTACTGATGATCCTGAGCCTGTTCCTGCCGATGATGATAAAGGGAATTAAGATGCAGTTTTGGGCTGTGGCCAGAACATGGCCTGTCCCTATGCCAGTTCATTCATATTCTAGTGTCTTACCTACTCTATTTTCCACATCTTGCCAAGGGGAAATGCCTTGCATCAGGGATCCTATACAAACACCAACAATTTATAATCAAACTTCTTTTCATCTGAATGGCACTTTGTGTTTTTTCCAGGGTAATAAAAACCTAGCTCCCCCATGTATTGTATTACAAAAACAAAATCTTAGTGCTTGACAGGACCCATTAGAAAAGTCTAAAGTTGATATGAGTATAATACTTGCAACTTTAACTCAGATTACTAAGGAAAAACAAAATGGGTCAGGAAAGGGAGGTAATGTTACAAATGTTAATATTACCACATTATTGATACAGAGTAAAGTGACTGTCCCTTCTAGACAGCCCAATCTTAAGATAAATGCTAGTAATGTAAAAGGTGCTCCCTGGTGTGAACCTAATTATACATTTCCTCCGATTTTTACTCCATGTCAGAGTTCAGATAAAATCCAAAAACAGATCTTACAGGGATTTCAAATGACCCCTCCATTAAGGCGTTACCAATTTAAAAGTAAAGGAGATGATACTCTTAGTAATAGTGCTGGTTGGCCCTGATATAAATGGCTTCTGTCCAATGAGGCCGATGCAATGGCAGATATGTCAGCTTTAGCAGGATTATTGGGAACTAAACATGCATTATGGAATGTTTCAGCAGTTAGAGTTAATATAAATGATAAAATTTATATTAAAGACATAAATAAAAATCACCAATGGATTAATAGTAGCTTTAATCCAGCCTCAATTTGTGTACAAGCTCCATTCTTTTTTCTGACAGCAAATGTTAGCACTAACATCTCTTTGATAGATTGTAGAAATATCACATGTTGGCTTACAGAGTGCTGAAATGCTAGAGTTAATCTAGCTTTAATAGTAAAATTACCTACTTTTGTCCCCATTCCAATAGAGGCGGATCCAAATACCTTTCCTTTAGTAGGACTTATTCGTCATAAAAGAGATTTTGGTATTACTGCAGCAATCATTTCCGCCATTGTCATTTCAGCTGCAGCAGCAACTACTGCTGCTATTGCCATGACATCTCAGGCCCAAACTGTGAAAGTTGTTAATAATATAGTAAAAAAGACTTCAACAGCATTAAAAACACAAAAAGCAATTAATACACACCTTCTTGCTGGTATTCATCTAGTCAATCAAAGAGTAGATTTGGTGCAAAATCAAGTAGAGGAATTATATAAAATAATACAACTTGGATGTGTGTCTCAGTATCAACATTTGTGTATTACTCCTTTGCAATTTAATTTTACTGCTTCTTTTAATCAAAGTCGCAAGCTAGCTGAATTTTTGGCAGGAAACTGGACGCTTGAAGGAGAGCAGCTATCTCGGAAGTTACTGTTCCAGATTGTACAGCTAAATGAAACTCATTTGGAGCCAATCTCTTTGGGAGATTTTACTTCTTGGTTATCTTCTGCATTTTCTTTCTTTAAGGAATGGGTGGGGGTGGCTATGTTTGGAGCAGCCCTTTTGTGTGGTATGGTGTTCTGTCTCTGGCTTATCTGTCGAATCAGACGACAACGTCACCAGGATAACATAAAGATTGTTCAGGCACTTATAGCTTTGGATCAAGGAGCATCTCCACAAGTGTGGCTGGCAAGCCTGCAAAATGGTTAGTTCCACCCTGCTTACTGTAAGGCCTTTGCACACCAAGTGACCTTGTTGTCATTGCACCTTGGAAGGCTTACATTCCTACATGAGCAGCCTTTGCACCCTGAAGGGATTTTTCCATTGCACTCGGGAAGATGCTAAAGCAGGCTTTTGGTCTTGGGCTCTACCCTTGATCGGACTGGCCATCATGAGGGCTGGTCCTGGATCGGGTATCCTGAGGTTCAAAACAATTTTTAAAGGGGGAACTATGGGAAGCCATGCTGGCTTTATCAGGCTTTGCTGTGTCAGCTTGTTTACTGCTTTTGTATCCTAATTGTCTGTGCATGAGCACATGATGTTATCCTAACATGGCTGCTCACCTATCCCGATTGGGTGATGCATAGTCAGCTGATGAGACTTAAGCCAATCAGACGACACTGCACAATCATCTGACCACTAGTATATAAGCTTGGGGCTCTGTAGGGTCAGGGTCCTTCTCTCTTTCAGTCTGGAGCTCCCAATAAAGTGTGCTTGAGAAGAATCCTGTTGTTGTTGTTCTTCCTGCTGGCGGGAGGGGCGCAACATGAAAACAAGAAAAAATGGATTGATATAAATGGCTAAATGTCAGTATTCTAACATATGATGGGTTTTTATGAGTTCTCTGGTATTATTATGTAAAAGATGCTCCTAAAATAAGAGTTGTAGAACAAAACTAACCAATGCATCACAAACAATCTTCAGGTCTCTGGGTGACAAAGAGAGATGAACAAATTAAAATTTTGGAAACCAGGAAATAGATGTATCTTGGACAATGAGGCAAGAACAACTAAGAACAACTAAGGCTCTGAACAACTAAGGATGAAGACAGGGATTGAATCTTCATGTGACTGACTGGGACCTGCAAGGAATGGTCATGAGACCAAGTGAGATCTCATTTCATGTTCACACTGTGGTACAATTGCTTGATTATTTTAGGTGACAAAAGAATGGTAACAGCTATGCCCATCAATGTCTAAATTAAACAAGAGAAAAGAAGATGCTCTAAGTAATGGAAGGTTGGATATGACTTAACTATGTGTGGTATAGCAGAAGTTCAGACTGGGAACGTCAAGGTGGGAGACAGTAATGATTTGCTTGGTCATTTACAAAGTGATGGGATTACTTAAACTTTGAATGTTAGACATGATAATGATTTAATTATGTGGATGATGGGGAAGATAGGAAATATGATTACAAAAAGAGGAAATGTTGTAAAGGAAAACCAGGGACAGGTAATATATTCATCAGCAAGTTAGTTTGACTCAAGGTAGAGGTGGACTTGAATAAAAGGTGTACTAGAAAGAATTCTGGGAAGGTTTGGTTGTGGTTCTGACATGTTCCTAGGGAAGAGGATGCAATCCAGGACTTTGTGCATTCTAAGTTTAAACTCAGAACTGTATTTCTAGCCCTAGAAACTGGTAAGTTTAATAGAGACAGGGTGTTTAGAATTATCAGCATAAGTATTAAGCATGTATTCTATCTTCTGAATGCAAGTAAGAGCTAACCAAAGCTCATGAGCACAGGAGTGCCCCCATGCCCCTTTTAAAGCAAGATGCCCCACACAAACAAGCAACAGCAGAAAGCATGGCGACTTGAAGGTGGAACCAGGGCCACAGTACTCTGAGCTGGTGCAGTGTCACTTGCTGGGCTCAGGAGGGTCTGTGCTGAGAGGATTAACTAGAGAGGCAGATTGTGCTTCTAGAGGAATATGGGGCTACAAGAAAGGAAGAATCTCTGGGTAGATGCTCATATGTGGAAACCAGAGGAGAGCATCAGGTGTGCTCCTCTCTAGGTCTTAACTATTCTTACTTAGAGATTGTCATTGAGCCTGGAGCTGCTGTTTATAGTCAAACTGGCTTACCAGTGAGTCACAGTAATTCTCCTGCCTGTGCAACCCTCTCCTCCACTAGACTGATGTTACAGGAATGGCTGTCCATCTGGGGATAGAACTCAGGCCTTCTTAGGTCTTTACACTGGCATGGCCAGTGTTGTTATCACTGAGTCATTGCCTCAGCACTCAATCACCAATCACTTTTTAAAATATTTTATATATATTTATTTACTTGAGATAGATATATGCATATAGGCAGGAAGAGAGAGAGAGAGAGCACAAATGGGTGCACCAGGGCCTCCAGCCACTGCAAATGAACTCCAGATGTGTGTAATCCCTTGTTTATCTGGCTTACATGGGTCCTGTGGAGTTGAACCTGGGTCGTTTGGCTTTGCAGGCAAGTGTCTTAACCACTAATCCATCTCTCCAGCCTATCATTTTAATAGAGCAGTGGGATTCTGAGTCAAGGAAAAGGGAGACCAAAAGAGATTTAAGACCTTCCCCACTGTGGTGGCTAATGCCTCAAAGTGAATGCCAGCCCAACATTTCCTATATGGCACTAACTCTGGGCAAAGGGTGCCACCCCATTTTTATTATGGTTCATCTCAGTCTGATAACTGGATCAAGTCCAACGGTCTCTGAGTACAGACCTCTCTGGATGCAGCAGCTTCCCATTTCCATATAATCCCTTACAGTTTGTAAAGCCTCAGGTTTAGGATAGAGTTGACTGAAAAGAATGAAAGAAGTACTGTGCTTAGCACCTTCAGACTCCACTTTTGGAATCATTAAAATGCCAATGTTGTGGTTCTACTGGACCCTGAGAAGGGATAGTCTCCTGCTTTGGACTTCAAACACATGCTACTCTAACAAACAATACCACATGACCTTGGGGAATGATTTCCCAGGCTGTAAGGATGCTCATATAGAGTTCTAAAGACAGCACTGTGAAAATGTTTTATTAGTACCATTGAAAGAGCTTGCATAAATCTCTGTTAAAATTCTGGGCATGGAGAGAGAGGTCACTGCTGGCTTGTTGATCTCTAGCGGTGTGTCTTTCTGGGGCTCTGACTACATGACCAAGAAATGGGGCTACTAATGCCCACTAGTGGCCTGCTTTATGGGTATTTGAGGATGATGAATGAGCTGTGCTAGGAGCTCCAGAAAAAATGTGGTCCTTAGAGTACAGAGATTGTCACTGTCAGAGCTCTGTCTCCTACCCTTGTCTGTCATTTAAAACCAGGAGGCACCCTCTTTGGCCTAGCAACATGACAGCTAGAGCCATTGTTCAATGTAGACAAGGGGAGAACAAAATTCACATTTGAGATTAAACTTTAAAAAAGAGCTGCCCAATTTGTCAGCCATTTCCCTCCTGACCTTTACTGAGTGCTGAGGAAGCGAGAGGCCTGTCCCAGCACATGGCTTCTCCTTAGGAGACACTGATTAGCACAGCATACTTAACTAAATGTCTCCTAGGCTGCTCCATCACATACCAAAAAGGATACAATTCATCCCATCAGCACTTGGCCACAGGACCCAGTCCATGAGAATCAGGACACTCCCCTCCTCTGAGCACATGGACCTCACAGAGCTGTCAGAGACATTCAGAGTTGACTTGCTGAGCCATTTTCCACATACATATTTTGACTCACCACCTCTCACAAAGCATGGGGGGAAAAATAAAGGGCTGCCCACTCACAAAGGGAGAGTCAGAATAGAAGTCAGGGAGATAGCTGCTCATGGGAGATTTGAGGAGTTATGCAACTTTGTCAGAATGAAGGACAAGGAAAGATAGACTAACACCAGGCTGAGCCACCTTCAGGAGCACTGCTATGATTGAGCAGACAGGTAGATAAAAGATATCCATCTCATTCAAAATAGGAAGAGCTTGTCACCTGAGCATTAACAGCATTGACACTGCCAAGTTGTGTGTGTGTGTGTGTGTGTGTGTGTGTGTGTGTGTGTGTGTGTGTATGTGTGTGACTGAGAGAGAGAGAGAGAGAAAGAGTTTATAAGGTGATTGTGTGAGTGTGCAAATGCTTACCTGGTGAGAGTTAAATGAGGTTAGGTGAGTAAGTCAGTGTTTACCACTTCCAGGGATTCAACAAATGCTCCTACCTTGTAGCTTCCTCCTGTCTTATCATACCCTGCCTTTTTTTTTATCCTTCTTTGCTCAGTTAAGGATTTACATTTTCAAAATTACTCTAGAACTAGATAAATGGGAGCACTTGCTCATAAAGCCAAGTTTCATTCCCCAGCTTTCCCAAGTTTCATTCTCTCTCTCTCTTCCCCAGGAGTGCTGGCACATATATTTAATCCCAGCATTTGGGAGGCAGAGGTAGAAGGATCACTGTGAGTCTGAGGACAGCCTAAGACTACATAGTGAGCCCTAGGTCACCCTGGGCTAAAGTGAGACCTAACCTTAAAAAAAAAGTTACTCTAGATCTGGAAAGAGATGGTTCAGCAGTTAGACACACTTACCTGAAAAGCCTGACAACCAGGGTTTGATTTCTCAATATCCAAGTAAAGCAAGATGAACAAAGTGGCACATATATCTGGAGTTTCTTTACAGTGGCAAGAAGCCCTGACACACCTATATTCTCTCTCTCTTCCTCTCTCTCTCTCTCTCTCTCTCTCTCTCTCTCTCTCTCTGTCGCTCATAAATAAATAAATATGTTTTTAAAATGATTCTAAACACAATTTGAAAGCAAAGCATTTGGAACATATAGGATTTATTGACAAGTAAAAAATAATTTTCTTAGTAAACAAGAAAGAAGTAAACCCAATGGAAAAATAGAAAGAAGCTCAAATGGTTAATCAGCCAATAACAATGAAATCAGTGTCTGCCAAGTACCAGGCACGGTAAAAGACAGGGTTGGTGGTGTAAAAGTACATGTGATTAAAAACCCCTGCCTTTGAGGAAGTCACAAGCTTCATTATTTTCCCCTCATGCATACTCAGCTAGCTCTGCTCCATCAGTTTAACTGTAGACCCAAATGATGATTTATTTAATTCAGAGCCCTGTCTATCACAGGTCTGGGTAGAAAATGTGTGCTGTCTGTGTACCTCATCTCTGCTTCTTATCTACCTGTCTGGTGGAGGTCGATGGGGGCCAAGATGTTAAAGGTAAGTGCAAGGGATTGCTGTCTTGATATAGTATACTGAGGGCAGCCTTTCAAGGTTATACCCTGTCAGCTTGCCTCCTCTGTCTTCTAGGCAAAGTATTTCAGAAGGAAATGTTGGGGTGATAGTGCCCTATCCCATTAGAGTCCAGAGTTCTCTATCTTTTGACATGATGTACATCAGAGTGAGCTCCCACTTCCTCTCATGCATGGGTGACTGGACAGTCTCTCTTCTTCTCAGGATCTAGGAGCTGGGAAATGTATGTTCAATACCCATCTGAACATTCCTGGGCTCTTGTCACAGTCCCAGGAGGAATAATCAGAGAACCTACAGGGACCAGATGACTCAAAAAAATGGATTTGGCAGACTGTACCTACCACATTCAGGAACGAGGTCCTGGTATCCTGAGAACAGCGGGAATAAGGTGAAGGTGAAGGGAGGAAGAAATGGCCCCTCTTTACTGATAGCCCTGGTGTTCCCCTCCTTTCTGGACCATCACAAACATGTGGTCACTAAACTGGGAAAAGTAATATACCTAAATAGCCACCTTCATTCCATTTAACAGTTTGAAATCTAAATTGGTGGTTCTCTTCTCCTCGGAAGGTCTTTTATTTAGGTTTTGTGTTTTGTTCATCTTAACTTTGTTATGCACCATGATGCTTGCAAATGGGGTAGCATAAATTAAGACATGGTGACGATAACATTTGGAGCAGGTCCTGTGGGATACTTACATGAATTTGATTTGTACATATGAGAAAATTGTACAATTTGACATTGCAGCATACAAACCATATATTTCTCTCTGAAATTCCATTTCCTACCCCTGCTAGCCTACCTCATTGAGCCAATGCAAGGAGAGGCCCCAAGCAACTGCTATGCTTCCCATTTCAAGCAAAGGAAAGTTAATTTACTTGCATGAAAGATGCAAAATTTAAATCCCCTCTCTTTCATCTCCTAGACTTCTTAGTTTGTCTCTGACAAGACAGGCACCCCATCCAATCTGGCTCAATTTCCACATTTCCTGCTGTCACAAACTAGTCCTTCAATTTTAATGGCAATTAGCTGTTTGTTTTTTTTTTTTGTTGTTGTTGTTGTTTGTTTGTTTGTTTTTAATCTCTAACAACTTGGAGAAGGTTTATTTGGGAGATCCACCTTTCTGGACAATGGGATGGATATTACACAAGGATAAAAAAACACCAAGGTTTGGAAACTAAGATGTTTAAGAAGACCAGAGCACTTCCTCACAGCACTGAGAAGAGAGTTCATCTAAGCTCCAGGTGAACACAGTCCCTATCTGGGCTCCAGCTAGGCCCCCTGAAGCAATACCACCCTATCTCCATCCCTCCTTGAGGCCAGACCCAGAGCAGAAAAGTCTTCTCATTGTCTCATTTCAACCTTTACTAGAGACCTTGGGAAATAGTCCTGCACTTTACAAATGAGGGAAGCACAGCCTCACAGATAGCATGTACTGCCTGTGTGGCACACATCTGGTAACAGGACAACAACTGACATTCGCTAACACTTTCCTAGATGTCAGACCTGTGCCAACCTCTGAAGTTTTTATCGTTTTCATGTCATATAGGAGTTTAGGGCTCCCAGAGAATATGGTCCTTTTCTGACGACCAGGAGTTGGACGATAGCAAACAATGCAGCTGAGTTGTAATTCAGGCATCTCAACTGTGCTTTTAGCCATTACACCCATAAAAACCAGAGCTTCCAGACTAAGTACCTATCCATGCCATTGACTTCAAAATCCATACTCTCAGAGTCTCTCTGACTAACATTGTTGTTATAAACTGTTTCTTGGTATGGAAATCTGGGCTGCTTCAGTACTTAGCTCTTACCTGACAGTCAAACATCGCTTATCTCACCTCAACCCACAGGATCCTAGATAACTTCTGGCATCACAGTCATCCCTTAGTATCCATGGGGAATGACTCCAGGGTCCTCACACATTACACATCCTTAGATTCTCAAATCACTTATATAAAATGGTATGCTATTTGCATGTAACCTACATATATTATCCAGAGTTATTTGTCATCTATAGATTAGTTATAATACCTAATATAAATGCAATATAAGCAGTTCTATGCTGTATTCTCTAGGGAATGAGAGCAAAGAGAAAAACCTACAAAATTTTTAGTACAGATGCAGATTCTTTCAAGTCCTTTTGATCCATAGGTTGAAAGTATGGATGTAGAATCTATAGGTATGGAGGGTGGCCCAAATCTCCAAGGTGCATCAGGCATCTCATTAAGCTGCCATCCTCCCTGCTTTCTTGTCCCAGCTCTCCCCATTGCTGCAGGAAGCTCTTATGGACACCATGTCTTGATCATAGGAATGGTATCACTTCAGTGTCCCTAGCATCATGGAGGCAATCAGGGTGTGCTGAACAGCTGCAGAGGCCAGCAAAGAGAGGAGGTGCTGGGGGTGGGGATGGGCTCAATCCATCAGAAAACCACACAGTCCTCTGCCGCAGAACCGTTCTTGGGGAAAGTGGCTTGCCTCTGAAACCGTTTCAAAGACATTAATAAATCATCAGACCCATAGGAAAAAGAAAAAAATAAA
This sequence comes from Jaculus jaculus, assembly GCF_020740685.1. Classification (NCBI taxonomy): domain Eukaryota; kingdom Metazoa; phylum Chordata; class Mammalia; order Rodentia; family Dipodidae; genus Jaculus; species Jaculus jaculus. The sequence goes on along the minus strand of NC_059104.1, from coordinate 77,584,004 downwards.
ATAAAATGGGGAAACAACGATCTTATGGGTCCAAGAGTCTCCCATTCAATTGTCAAAGGTTGCTTTTATATACAGCTGCTGCAGATATAGGAATATGGAGAGAAAGGAAAAAGAAAAGAATGTATTTTGGGGTAAACAAATACAAATAACAACAAAATGTAAAAGTGAGAATAGAACATAAAAACATGATCATAAATTTCTTCAGAATTCATTAGTTTTTACATATTTTTTTATTATTAAACATATTGGGTGAGGAAAACATGGCTAAAATTAATTTAAGCTTTTGGTGTCTGTAAGATGGTATCAGTTTGCACAGGCCCAGACCAGACCTTGTTCTTCAGAAATCCTGCAGCACTTTCTCACTCACTTTTTGTCTTTGCTCCACCAAGGAAGTGCTAATCCTTCTAAGAAGTGCCAGGAGACCAGGTAGACCAGGAGACCAGGGCTGTGAATGCCCCAGACTTATTCTAGCAAAGATCTCCGGTGTGATCCTCACTGTGGACAAAGGACCATGGAAACCATCATTGATTCAGTTCAATACCTCAGGGGAGGATTTCTTATGACCAGGAGGAAGAAGGTCTCCCTGACCTTGAACTTTCAGAGGTTCTAATTATTCCTGTGTAAAGAAAAATATTTGTTTTTACAGTTATGAGTACAGTAAAGTAAACCTAACTAACTTGTTTCCCATGTGTTATTTCTACCTTGGAATTCAGAAGTCAAATCTGTCTGAATGTATTTTGAACTGCTATCAGAATTTAATGTCATTCTACAAAACGATGATCTATTTTCAAAGAGGTTCAGGCACTCATCAGTTTTCACTTTCCATCACTGTAACAAAATAACTATTAAGGTTATTTGAAAAAGTTTAAAGATTTAGTTGGCCTCATGGTTTTAGAGGTTCTAGCCTGTAGTCAGCTCCAAGTTGCTGGGATGAAACTCCAAACAGACATAGTTCATGAGAAGAAAGGATTTATTTCAGGTTACAGATCCAGGGGACATTCCATCAGTAGTGGAAGAAGGAAAGAGAAACAACTACAGCAAGTAAACTTCAACACCAGCAAACACACACCAAATTGCTCTCTCCACACCTAAGGGCTATACTCAGATCAACCCCCAGTGACATGCCCTCTCTAGCAGGAATCTGCCTACTAGGGCTGAACTTGCAAGGCTCATTTTTAACAAAACACCTAAGTCTATGTGGCCATACACTTACATTATTACATTCAAATTACCACAAGTATCTAGGTGGCAAAGGTACTGCTACCATGGGGAGCAAACTGCTCTTCTGACTTCCAGGGAACAAAGGAGGAAGAAAAATAGCCTACATTTCTCTCAGGGTTGGAACCTCAATGATCTCCTGCTAGGCCCCGCCTTCTAACACTGCCACCCTGTGGGCTTCACCTTCAACTAATATGTCTTTCCAGATCCAGACTACACCCATCTTCTGATTTCTTTCCTGACATCCTGCTTCTGCTGTGTCCCCTGCCTAGCCAGATCCACAAAGGCAGAGAAATGGGCTGTTTGTCTTTGCTTTCTTGTTTCTTGGTGACAGAAGCTTTCTTCTTACTCTCTGTAGTTTCATAGCATTATCTCTTATGAGTGCCCTTTTAGAACTTAGAATTCTTCTAGAGGTTGTCTCGGCAAAATATACCATTCATTATAGCATTCTGCATCCACATAAGCCAACAAAAATTTTACCAGTCTTCTTTTGTTATCTCCAACAACCTTTACCTTCCCCAACTCTCTCCATAGCCTCCTTTGATTCAAGGCAACCTCTTCCCTCCAGATTCTCCACAAAGCAGACTGTTTTGACTCTTCCTGGTAAAAAGGCTTCTTCTTTTTTTTTTTTTTTTTTTCAGTAATCTGGGACTGTTAAAGTGCTAATGCAGGGAAATTGTAATTAATTTCCCTCTAATTGATGTTGTGGGCCTATCTGGGCCCTTCATTTTCCTCCCTTCATTCCATTATAAATATGTGATTTGACAGGTTAATTTGAAAGCAATGTTAGATTCTTTACAACCATCTAAGCCCAAGCCCGAGCATGTGAGTTGCTGTGTACTTGTGTGAAGCATAATAAAAAGTTGAAGTCAGGTTATCCCCCTTCTTTTAATTGTCATTTTGCTAATTTAATCTTTTCTCCATTCATAAGGTGATAAAATATCATTTTACAGCCTGAAAACCTTGGCAGCTGCTAGCAGGGTAGTATCCACACTGTGTATGTGTGTGCACAGTTCAGGGCCCTGCAGGCTGCCCTAGGATAGGATCCTGTGGGTTGTGTGGGTGGCTGTGGGTGAGTTCTGCTTTGGCATATGAATCAGGACTGTGTCAAGCCTCCCACATTTTGCTGAAACTCAAAGAAAATACAAGAGATGGCTGAAGGCTCTATGCCTGCAAAAGTTATTCCACAGCATGTGCCTGCAGCCAATTCTCAGAAAAGGCAGGAACAGAAGCCATTTTCCATCCACTGTGACCTGAGTTCAGGGAGGGCCTATGGATAGAAGGCAACTCTTCTCCAGAGGGGAAAGAGTCCTTCAGTGAGGAATGAGAACCCGTCCAACTAAATGATAGGCTCAAGTGTTGCCCAACTTATTGCAAGTATATCAACTTAAACCGGGGACCCCCAAGGAGCATATGACCTTCCCCATAAAAGAATGCTAAAATTGCTTTCCACCCCACTTGCACCAGTCTCCCTAGTGGCATCCCAAAATGTTCCCTACACCCAAGCTTGACACTTCAAACTGGGCCATTAGAAGGACAGAAGCCTCTGATTTTTCAGACTTAGCAGGAGACAGAGACATGGCAGAACCATCTTTGGTCACACCAATTTTTCTCCCTGGGTTTCCACTTCCTACTGTTCTTGTCATTGGGGTGAAAAACAAGAATGGAAAGAGCAGGATGTTTGCTGTTCCCTGTAAGTTATAGTACAGTGACTTCCATGGAAGTATGCTTTCAGTCAAATATGAAATACAGAGGTTCCTAAGGAGATGCATGTATGATATGCCAAAGACACAGGCTCGCCATCCCACACTGTTGGCCTCTTTTTGCAGAGAATGAGAAGTACCTATTCTGAATGGAGAGTCCTGAAGAAGAAGTAAGTCTCAGGAGGGAGGGCTGATTAAGGCACTGTGGTCACCAAGTTTTCACTGCAGAGGTGATAGTCAACCGAGACACTTGAGTGTATCATCTTAGGGGATATGCTGAATTCACTGGGACTAGAAAGAGGATGGATGGCATTCCTTGCTCATGTCACATGGGTTCATGTTCCAGGTGTTTTACATATATATATATATATATATATATATATATATATATATATATATATACATATATATATATATATATATATATATATATATATATATATATTTATTAACATTTTCAATGATTATTAAAAAATAATCCCATGGTAATTCCCTCCGCCCCTCCACTTTCTCCTTTGAAATTCTATTCCCCATCATATTACCTCCCCATCTCAATCATTGTACTTACATATATACAATATCAACCTATTAAGTACCCTCCTCCCTTCCTTTCTTTTCCCTTTAGGTCTCCTTTATAACTTACTGGGCTCTGCTACTAAGTATTTTCCTTCTCACACAGAATCCCAGTCATCTGTAGCTAGGATCCACATATGAGAGAGAACAGGTGGCGCTTGGCTTTCTGGGCCTGGGTTACCTCACTTAGTATAATCCTTTCCAGGTCCATCCATTTTTCTGCAAATTTCATAACTTCATTTTCCTTTCTTGCTGAGTAGAACTTCATTGTATAAATGTGCCACATCTTCATTATCCACTCATCAGTTGAGGGACATCTAGGCTTGTTCCATTTCCCAGCTATTATAAATTGAGCAGCAATAAACATGGTTGAGCACGTACTTCTAAGGAAAAGAGGTGAGTCCTTTGGATATATACCTAGGAGTGCTATAGCTGGGTCATATGGTAGATCAATCTTTAGCTGTTTTAGGAACCTCCACACTGTTTTCCACAATGGCTGGACCAGATTGAATTCCCACCAGCAGTGTAGAAGGGTTCCTGTTTTTACACATCCCCGCCAACATTTATGATCATTTGTTTTCATGATAGTGGCCAATCTGACAGGAGTGAGATGGAATCTCAAGGTAGTTTTAATTTGCATTTCCCTGATGAGTAGTGACGTAGAACATTTTTTAGATGCTTATATGCCATTCGTATTTCTTCCTTTGAGAATGCTCTATTTAGCTCCATAGCCCATTTTTGGATTGGCTTGTTTGATTCCTTATTATTTAACTTTTTGAGATCTTTGTAAATCCTAGATATTAACCCTCTATCAGATATATAGCTGGGGAAGATTTTTCCCATTCTGTAGGTTGCCTCTTTGCTTTTTTCACTGTGTCCTTTGCAGTGCAAAATCTTTGTAATTTCATGAGGTCCCAGTGATTAATCTGTGGTTTTATTGCCTGAGCCATTGGGGTTGTATCCAGAAAGTCTTTTCCAAGACCAATATGTTGAAGAGTTTCCCCTACTTTTACCTCTAGCAGTTTCAGAGTTTCAGGTCTGATGTTAAGGTCTTTACTCCATTTGGACTTAATTCTTGTGCATGGCAAGAGAGAAGAATCTATTTTCATCCTTCTGCAGATATATATCCAGCTTTCCCAACACCATTTGCTGAAAAGACTGTCTTTTCTCCAATGAGTATTTTTGGCATTTTTATCAAATATCAGGTGGCTATAGCTACTTGGGCTTACATCTGGGTCCTCTATTCTGTTCCACTGATCTACATGTCTGTTTTTGTGCCAGTACCATGCTGTTTTTGTTACTATGGCTCTGTAGTATAGATTAAAATCAGGTATGGTGATACCACCAGCCTTATTTTTGTTGCTCAGTATTATTTTAGATATTCGAGAATTTTTGTGATTCCAAATGAATTTTTGGATTTTTTTTTCTATTTCCATGAAAAATGCCTTTGGAATTTTGATAGGGATGGCATTAAATGTGTATATTGCTTTAGGCAAGATTGCCATTATCAAAATATTGGTTCTTCTAATCCAGGATTGGATTGGAACAAGGGATGTTTCTCCACTTTCTAGTGTCTTCTGCAATTTATCGCTTGAGTGTTTTAAAGTTCTCATTGTAGAGATTCTTTATTTCCTTCATTAGGTTTATTCCAAGGTACTTTATTTTTTTGATGCAATTATGAATGGGAGTGATTCTCTGATTTCATCCTGTATGTGTTTGTTTTTAGCATATATGAAGGCTACTGACTTCTGTGTATTTATTTTGTATCCTTCTACATGGCTGTAGGTTTTGATCAGCTCTAACAGTTTGCTAGTAGAGTCTTTAGGGTCCTTTATGTATAGAATCATGTCATCTGCATATAATGATAACTTGATCTCTTCCTTTCCAATTTGTATCCCTTTTATGTGTGTCTCTTGCCTTATTGCTATGGCTAAGACTTCCAAAACTATATTAAATAAAAGTGGGGACAGTGGACACCCTTGTCTTATTCCTGATTTTAGTGGAAATGCTTCCAGTTTTTCCCCATTTAGTAATATGTTGGCTGTAGGCTTGTCATAAATAGCTTTTTTTTTATATTGAGATATGTTCCTTCTATTTCCAGTCTCTGTAGGACTTTTATCATGAAGGGATGTTGGATTTTGTCAAATGCTTTCTCTGTGTCTAATGAGATGATCATGTGATTTTTGTCCTTCAACCTATTTATATAATGATTTACAATTATAGATTTGTGTATGTTGAACCATCTGTGAATCTCTGGGATAAAGCCTACTTGGTCAGGGTGAATGATCTTCCTGATATACTCTTGTATTCTGTTTGCCAATATTTTGTTGAGAATTTTTGCATCTATGTTCATGATGGAGATTGGTCTATAATTATCGTTTTTGTTCGATCTTTGCCTGGTTTTGGTATCAGGGTGATGTAGCCTCATAGAAGGAGTTTGGTAGAATTCCTTCTTTTTCTATTTCCTGGAAAAGCTTAAGAAGCAATGATGTTAGCTCTTCCTTAAAGGTTTGGTAAATTTCACTAGTGAATCCATCTGGGCCTGGGCTTTTTATAGTTGGGAGATTATTGATAACAGTTCGGATCTCCATATTTGTTTTAGGTCTATTTAAGTGATTAATCTCATTTTGATTTAATTTAGGTAGGTCATATAGATCAAGGAAATCATCCATTTCTTTCAGATTTTCATACTTTGTGGAGTATATGCTTTTGTAGTATGTCCCTATGATTTTTTGAATTTCTCTGGAGTCTGTTGTGATGTTGCCTTGTTCATCTCTGATTTTATTAATTTGTGTCTCTTCTCTCTTTCTTTTGGTCAGATTTGCTAAGGGTTTATCAATCTTGTTTATCCTTTCAAAGAACCAACTCTTTGTTTCATTAATTCTTTGGATTGTTTTTTTTTGTTGTTTGTTTGTTTGTTTGTTTGTATTTCATTAATTTCTGCCCTAATGTTTATTATTTCTTCCCGTCTACTGATTTTTGGTTTGCCTTGTTCTTTTTCCAAGGCGTTAGGGTGAAGCGTTAGGTTGTTTACTTGTGACCTTTCTAATTTCTTAAAATAGTCACTTAAGGCTATAAATTTACCTCTTAGAACTGCCTTCATTGTGTCCCAGAGATTTGATATGTTGTGTTCTCATTATCATTTGACTCTGTAAACTTTTTGATTTCCTTCTTTATTTCTTCATTGACCCATTCATCATTTAGTATTGTATTGTTTAGTTTCCATTTTTTTTTTTTTTTTTTTTTTTTTTTTTTTTGGTTCTGGTTCTACCTGTGCTCTCTTGTGTTAACTAGTATTTGAGTATTGCTTGCTTTTTCTAGGTTGCTTATATGTGTGCTTTTCCTTTTCTTCAGCATGGAGGATTCTATCAAGTATTTTCTGTAGAGCTGGTTTTGTCTTCAAATACTTCTTTAACCTGCTTTTGTCATGGAATGTCTTTATTTCTCTGTCTATTTGAATGGATAGCTTTGCAGGATGAAGTAACCTTGGTTGACAGTTGTTATCTTTCAGAACTAGGAAAATATCACTCCAAGCCCTTCTGGTTTTTAAAGTTTGTGTTGATTAATCTGCTGTAATCCTGATGGGCTTGCTTTTGTAGGTAACTTGATTTTTCTCTCTAACTGCTTTCAATATTTTTTCTTTTGTGTGTGTGTTTGGAAGTTTGATTATAATATGGCGAGGAGAGGTTCTTTCCCGGTTTTGTCTGGCTGGGGTTCTAAAGGCTTCCTGTATCTGTATTGGCACCTCTTTCCCAATTTGGGGGAAATTTTCTTCTATGATTTTGTTGAAGACGCCTACTATGCCTTTGGAGTGGAATTCTTCTCCTTCTACTATGCCCTGAATTCTTATATTTGATCTTTTCATAGTGTCCCAAATATCTTGAAATTCCCACTCATACTTTTCTATAATTTTCTCTTTCTCTTTGTTGGACTGTATAAGATCTTCTACCTGGTCTTCTAGCTTAGATATTCTGTCCTCTATCCTACTGGTGAGATTTTCTATAGAGTTTTTTTTTTTTTTTAATTTCATTAACTCTGTTCTTCATTGCTAGTAATTCTGACTAGTTTTTCTTTATTATTTCTATTTCCTTATTTATGTCTTTTATTGCCTTCTTTATTTCATTAAATTGGTGTCCTGCTTCTTCTTTGATTCCTTTGATTTCCTCTTTGATTCTTTTGATTTGTTCTTTGACCTCTTTGAACATATTTACAATCATTCTTTTGAACTCTTTCTCAGGCATTTCCTCTATTTGTTCTCACTAGAGGACATTTCTGATGCATTAATACTTTTAGGTGGATTTATATCATCTTGCTTTTTAGTGTTTCTTGTGTAATAATGTATATATTTTTGCTTCTTGGATTAAGTTAAAGCTTAGATTTTCTAGCTAGCTGGGTATTCTTAGCTGTATCATTTGATTTGATGTTATATATTTTCAGGGTAGAAGCTCAAGTTGTTAGGTGTGGCTCTTAAGGCTCTCATCAGCGTATCTACAAAGGTGTTCCTAGGGGTTGAGTTTCCCTGCTATGGGAGTATTCAAGCAGGCTAAGTGGAATAAAATACAGGTATATTCTAAAATTTAACTAAACACTGTGCACATTCAATCAAAAACAGCCCCAAGTATGTATGGAAGAGTAGTTATTACAATGACCAGATCCTCTATCAACAAAGAGGTTAAGTTTTCTGGTCTGTTGAGGTATCCAAGTCAGCTTGTGACCAAGGGAGACCCTTCCCTGGTGCAATCCCAGTTACCTTGGATGATTGCTGCCTGGGTCATTGGGCTGTTGTTCTGATTTCTGGAGCTGGGCACTGGCTTTTCCTGCAGTGCAAACCAAGCCTAGCAAGTGTGGCCCTGCAGATCAGCACCCTGCTGCTGGAACTGCTGCTGTTAAAGCTGCCGCTGCTCGGTCTGTAGCCGCTGCTGCTGAATCTGCTGCTGCTGGGTCCACTGCGGCTGCTTCCACTGAAGCTGCTGCTGCTAGATCTGCCACTACTGCTGCTCCTGGGTCTGCTGCTGCTGCTGGGTATGCTGCTGCTGCTGCTACTGGATCTGATGCTGCTGTGGCCACTGTTACCAGTGACGGAGCCACTTATATTGCTGCTGAACTCTGCTCCTGCTTGGGACCCGCTGTCGGCTCAAGTATGCATGGCCGGGTCCTGGGATGCTGCTCTGTTTGCTGGAGCTGGACTCAGGCACTGGGGGAGGGGAGGGAGCCGCAGCTGCTCTGTCTCCCTCGCTGCTCCATGTGTTCTTCTACCTTGTGGTCTGCTCCTCCATTTCTCACTGGTGCTCTCACTTCACGTTTCCTGAGTTGCAGAGAACGCCAGTGTGAGTGGAAAACCCCTGCACTTGGCTTTTCCTGCAGCTGGAGCCAAGCCTGGCCACTTTCTGGTGCGCCACTGCCACCACGGTTGGCGGAGCTGCCGGGGCCACTTTTACTGGCCTGTGTGGGCTCTGGATGCTCTGGATCTCTTCTACTTCTCCGCTGCTGCTTCAATTTCCTATACACCTCACTTTTTAGTAAAAGTGTGTATTTTGCTGAGTTTTTTTGGTCTCCCCCCCCCCCAGGCTGCTTTGGCGTGGTACCTACGCCACCATCTTAACCAGAAGTCCCAGGTGTTTTATTTTTAAATAATTAACATAACTGTTGGTTCTAGGAATAGAACCCAGGCCATCCTGTCTGCTAGGTATGTGCTCTGTCAACAAGCAGCACTTTCAGGCTCTATTTTTATTTTTATAATTTATCATGAATTGGTTAACCTGTTCCCTACTCCAGAATGTGACAAAATAAGTTTTCTGATGAATGCCTTCAAATAGCTAATTCTTCAATAAATTTCATACAAATGCACATTTCAGTGGCTATATCCCCCTCCACTTTTGCATGTCATTAGGATCTTTTATTTCCATAACAGATTGTGCAATTATAACTATTCTTCCTTATGAAATTTAGTTTTATTCTTTCTGTCCAAATATTTGGGAAACTTCATTCATTAGGGAAAAGGTCTCTTTCACTCACTGTTAGTTTTAATTATCAGCATTAAACTGGCTGCCTGAAAACTGAAGAGGAGAGCCATTTATCAGGAAAACAACTCAAGCACATCAGAGGGAAAAAAAAAAAAAAAAAAAAAAAAAAAACCACACTATGCAAAACTGCCCCAAGCAGTGGATTGAGGAGACACTGAGAGTTGAGAATGGGCCCAGACTAAGAGGCAGTGGAAGAGGAAGGAGGGAGAGGAGTGAGAAACTGGAGAAAGGAAGAATTATGGGAGGAGCCTTTTGGAAATGCATGCTAGGTTTTCATGAACTGAACACAGAGCCATAGCCCTGCAGTGAAACTTCCAAATCTTAGAACTTTCAGCAAAACTGGCTTAAGCCTATTCAGAAGAGCAATTGGAGACTGCATAAGAGTCCACCCTGTGTATCTTATCATTGTTTGACTAGTATAGGCTGCTAAGAATTAGTATAGATGTATAAGGTTTGAGAGTGTGCAGACAAAGAGAACCTTTATTCTCAAGCTCCCAGTAAGTCTCTTCAGCCTGGAGGAGGGACTCAGAAGTGAGTAAGGCAAATGATTTTTATTAGCTCCTCTACTTGCTTTCCTAGCAACAGACTATTGGCATGAGGACTAAGTTTTTTCTCTCAGTGCTTTTGCATTCTTTTTTTTTTTTTAATTTATTTATTTATTTGAGAGCGACAGACACAGAGAGAAAGACAGATAGAGGGAGAGAGAGAGAATAGGCGCGCCAGGGCTTCCAGCCTCTGCAAACGAACTCCAGAAGCGTGCGCCCCCTTGTGCACCTGGCTAACGTGGGACCTGGGGAACCTAGCCTTGAACCGGGGTTCTTAGGCTTCACAGGCAAGCGCTTAACCATTAAGCCATCTCTCCAGCCCTGCTTTTGCATTCTTTAACCTCACTCCCATTACTTTTTCTCCAACAAAGAAACATGACAGAAGAGTGGTACATGCTCAGTGTTGCACTTCCTTCCATTTTTATTTCATCTCAATGTCATTTGAATTCCATTCCTGCCATCATATTGCCCTCTAAGGTGGTTGCTGTGTAAAGGGTCAAATGGTCATCCTTTACTGCCTGCTTTTTAACTGGTGATTGTTTGGACCACTGTGTCTTTGAAATCTTGCCCAATTTTGGTTTTCACAAAATCATCTCCTAAAATATCTGGAATTCTTTGGCCATATACTTTCTCTCACCTTCCTTGGGCATCTGAACACCTTGTATGTGAGTGCTTCTCACTGCTTTTCTCAGAATTATTCTCAATCCCTAATTCACTGTCCATTATCTACTCCATCCCCACAACATTGCCATGCAGACTAGTACAAGTAATTTATATGCCTATATTCATATCTATGTGAAGGCCAGAAGTCTTTTCTGAACTCAAGTTGATTCATTGCCTACAAGATGTGTCTCCAGATTCAATTTCATCATTCCCCAGTCACCTGTTCTCAGCTCCCCTCCTACTCCAGTCCCCATTTAGAACACAAGTTTTAATCTACCCACTATCTGGTTGGATCCTTGCCTGCTTTTCCCTCATTTGTTCAAACCCAAACTATGAATAGATCCTGAACTGTTGGTCAACTGGAAAACTGAAATCTATTTTTTTCCCCCCTCTGGTCTTTGTGCAAGGTCACAATCTTACCTTTACTTATTTAACTAGCCAAAAAGATACCAACTTAACATTCTGCCAATAGTGTTAATTTTATACCAGTCCATTTTTTTTGTTGTCAAAGCATCCCTACTACATGGAGTGCCCCATCATGTCCCTGATTAAACATATTCAATGGCTGTTTTTAACCTTGAGAATAAAATCCCAATTTCTTGTCATGGTGCACAAGGAATTGCTTTTCCTTCTCCTCCTTTACCTCTCCCTTCTCCCCACTTTCCTCTCTCCTCTCCCATCTTCCTCTCCTCCTCCTCTTCTCCTTCTTGCTAGGCTGGCTTTGAATTCTTGTTCCTCCCATACTAGCCTGAGCCTCCAGAGTGCTGGCATTTCTTGCATGTGGCACTACACTTCTCTCAGAGTTTGCATTTTTAAAAGATCACCATCACATGCTGCTGTCCTTTTTTTCCACCTCCTAACTATACCCCCCTATCTACCTGTTTTATTCCTATATACCAGCAAAGACAGGAAGACATATCTTTCTTTCTACAGGGACTTCCTTCTTGATGGACTATCCAGTCCTGAGCCTGAAGGTTTTAGCTTGACTTCTACCATCTGCAGGAGTTAAGGCTTTGTTGCATCTGGGGTCCTAAAATTCTCTATGACACTACTTGTCATGCATTCTTCCATCTCTATTTGCTTATCTGATTAGCTCACAAGTCTGAAAACTTCCAGAGGGAGAAAAACCATGTCCTTTGCCATCCTTGGTAGAGCATTTGCCACATAATAAGAGCTAACAGAAAGTTTGTTGAATTGCTTAAGATATATACAATAATTTATCATAAATACGTATATAAAGAATCATGAATATGTGTTAATTTAGCCAGAAGTCTTTCAAATAATGTATCTTGAGTAAATAGCCATTTTAAGATATTTTATTTTATTTAGTTAGTTGCAAGGAGAGAGAGAAAGAGAAAGAGAGAGAATAGGTGCATTAGAGCCTCCAGCCACCGCAGACAAACTCCAGATGCATGTCCCACCTTCTACATCTGGCTTTATATGGGTACTGGGGAGTACCTTAACCACTGAGCAATATCTCCAGCCCCAATAGCCATTTTTTTTTATCTCAAAGCAGAAAAATTTACTTTGAAGAATAAGAATTTCTTTAAAAGCACCTGAACAGTTTACAGTGAGTTCAGTTTTATTATTGTAAAATTGTTGCTTATAAAACACATTCAGTTTGGGCAGTAGAAGAACTACATGGTTAGAATGTAGGAGACCCTGGATTTAATCCTTATAACTTCAAAATAATTAATCAGCTAATTAATTAATTAAAACAACAAAATAAAAACTATGCTCAGATACTTAAGAGTTTATGTCCTGTCATAGCCCAGGATGAAAGGCCAGGAAGTCTCTGTGTGTACACCCATCTCAGCAGCTCTTACAGGTCTGCCCATTCACCACCCATGCTCCATCACTCAGTCTGTGAAGTCACTTAGAAAAATGCATCCTCACAGCCAGAGATAGGAGACACTAGGCCCCAGCTGCACTTACACATTTGCATTCTGCTTATCAGGTCACTCAGTGGCAGGATCTTCAGAGGGAGCCAGCAATTTCTCCCTCATATGGAAGCTAATGAGCAAAATAGCTTTTGCTGAAGGACAAGAAAAGTCGGAGTGTGCATGGAGTACTGCGGGCTCCACGGGCAGGCTGTCATAATTATGAAAACTGTAGCAAGACTTACAAATTAAATGATGTGGAGGGAACTTTTGCCCTATCAGGAGCACACAGAAGCATGTCTCCACTCATCAGGACCCGGCAGCTACAGTGGGAGCTCATGCAGGCCGCTGAAGGCTCGCCATCTCCCACGAGCTCCTGGAGCAGACACACCATCAGCTGTCAGTTGCAGAGCAAAGAGAGGTTGTTTTATATCCACTTTGGGCTCTCTTTTCATTTCCAGTCCCAGAGGTGACTTCCATTACCAGGTTGATCCCCAGCAAGCTTAGCTGGCTAGCAAGCAGAAATACATGGGCTCCCTCACTTGTTCTCCATGCTTCTTCTGCCCCCTCTTGCCCCTTCCTGACCCAATCTATGAGGCTCCTTTGCTGCTGCTTGGGTGTCTTCTCAAGGCAGCTCACATGGACAGACGGTTTCAAAGCCAGTTATCAACCTTCCCTCTGGATCAAACTGTAGACTCAAATTGTTACCATCAGTCTAAACAACCCAAAAAAAATGGGACTTAAATTGTCTAATTTTGGTGTGCCCACTTAACTTGCTAATTTAATTTTGGTTTTCAAAAACCTGAGACTTTGCACTGCCTCCTCTGTGGTGAGCTAAGAAAATAAGTAAAGGAGAAAAAATAACATTTCCAAGAACAAATCATTCCACTGGCTCATGTGTATTGGTGATGCAATGGCCATTGTTCAGGTATCCAGTGAGGGCCAACTGGAAATGCAGAACTAGGGAAAGTGAAAAATAATATAGGAAAGGAGAAACAATCATCTCAGGTTTGTCTGAAATTGGTATTTCAGGCTCTGTTCTGGGGAAAAAAATATGATGAATGGGTAATAACAGTTCCTAGCAGCTGTGTTTGGGGATTTTCCAGTGGATTCTGGATCTGTCTTTGGACTCTTACATGGCCTTAAACTCAGTTTAGAAAGGTAGACATGGCCCTTATGTGTTCAGTTCCTGACATAGGAGCTTCCCTAGATACCTGAAGAAGATCTAAAATTCTGAACATACTATGAATAGAAAGCTTAGTTGCAAACCTAAAACCTCAAATGAAAACTTCATCAGCAAATGATACAAGGAAGTTGTCAAGAAGGTAAATGCTGAACTCTTAAGCACCTTGGATTCATTTCTTCTTGGAGAGCTCATGGCCTGCTGCCTGAAGCAGGCTGCTGTGTTCTGCTATGATGTGGGGTGTTCTTAAAACCAAGATCCAAGAGTGGAAAACCCTTGTTAACAAGACACAGGATATCTTTGTCATTATTATTAATATTAATGTCTGTTTGTGTGATGCACCCACACCCCTGGGTCTGTTGCTACTGTAATTGAATGTATGGGCAGAAGTTCTAAAGAATTTTGCCATGGCAGATCCATCAGAAGCTCACACACTACCAGTGAGAGCCAGCCGTGCTGTCAAGCTCCACTTCCCTTCACTGATTTGCACCAAGCCAACCAACGACTTCAAGGAATTCACACGTAGGTTTCATGTCCTTGTCCACTTCATGGATTTGTGGATGAGAACATGGGCATGACTGACTGAGTCCTGATGGGACTTTGGAAGGCTGTTCTGCCTTTGATACCACAGGGATTGAGAAAAAATGCCTTAGTGATGCAGAATTTGAAAACAAAGCCAGCCTCTTCTGTAAAGTATGGCAGATATTCTAAACTGGATGCTTTATTCCCATGTGTTCATTGTCTGTTCTGGCTCCCTTGGAAAGCAGAAGTTTTGGGGGCAGGATACATAAATTGGAATGAGCTAAGTTACTGTATGATAACGAATGTCCCTGGGCATTAGAAAATGGTATGAGCTACTTTACCCCCCTCATTCTCAGCTCTGCCCCAGAGGATGGTTGTTATATACCAAGACAGACAGAATGGCTATGGAAGCCAGCAATTTGGTGAACCGAAATTTTATTTGGGATTAACACGACCACATATTTCCACACTTCACTGTCTATAGCCAGTTGTGTAGCTATCTTGAATGTAAGAAGGAATTACGAAAGCCAATGCAATGGATTGTGCGATCTCCTCTTGTTGCAGTGTCGCTATGGACCCAAGTCCTGACAAGGACTCCTCCTAGATTTGGTCTAGGCTGCTATTAGTCTAGTGGCCTTGCCCAGACCTGACTGCCCTGGCAAGATACTGGGCCACATCGGAATGAGACATTCCAGTCATTTGAGGAAGAATCTTGGAGAGGCCTGTTGAATTGTTGGAGGGAGACAAGGCCAAGAAAGCATGTGGAGGGTTGGAGAGCTCATGGCCTGCTGCCTGAATCAGGCTGCTGTGTTCTGCTATGATGTGGGGTCTGCTCTAGAAACAGCCCTGGCCTGACACCTCCAGCCTTGTGCAAACCAGGCTGCAGGGCCAGTGAGAAGCAGGTGGAATGTAAGCAGCATTGGCCCTGCCCTGTATTTCTCTTCAGTATTCATTACTTCAGCACAAGAAGACACAATCTTGACTGATTATAGAGGAAAACATGAAATGCAAAGAACCAAAACTAAAAACAACTGTTCAAGAATTGAATGGAAGAAATATCAAGTAGCATGGCATGCTACCAGAATCAGGAAGGAGAATTGAAGTGATGATGGAGAGGACTTACAATGAATGCAAAACTAAATCCTAGAAGGTGAGAAAAGAGTGAACACAATACTCTAAGGACCAAGCCTGGTGTGAGTAGGGCTAGGATGTGAAACAACAGTGATGATTGACAAAGCCTATTTTCCCTGATTAGTGTGAACTCAGTTTGGTTTGACAGCTTGGGGATCATTTATAGTGGACACTTAAGAGTTCTCTCAGCTAAAGGAAATAATGTTTCACTTTTCTAGTAAGATATCAAATTGAGAAATTTGAAACAGATGCCATGTTGTGATTTGACTAATATTAACTGAAAAAAACCTCTCTGTGTGAGTGTGCCATGTATAAAGGTATGAATTTACATGCTCTTGAGTCTCTTTACCCTCAAGAAGAATTCTATACACATCACAGCATTGCAGTACTTATATAGCCAGATATATGAAGAGCATTTGGGCACAGAAGGAAATAAAGCTGAAAATTGTTGAAATCAAACCTTCAACAAATATTTCTAGAACAGTGCTCATTTTCTAGTGCCACTGATGTTCAGCAGATCAAGGACAATAAACAAATGAAGTTCAATGCTCTCTAGCCATCACTTCTTCAAGGTTTGCACAATAAAGTGCTATGTATCCACCTGTAGACTGATCACTTCCCAAGATGTTCCCTAACTTGAACATCAGTCAGTTCACTGTCAGCTATAGGAGAGAGGGATGGCAGGTGCAGGCAAATCATCGAAGCACTAGAAAAAGTAATAACAAGAAGAGAAGTGACTCTCACTAAATGTGTGGGGTGGCCCTGCAGACCATAAACTAGGCAATGCTCCTCCCTATGCACAAGACAAGGCATGTAAGCATAAGAAGGCATACATAGGGCTAGCAGGTTGGTAAGTTGAGCATTTTGCTGGGAGAAATGGCTGGCCTGAAAATAAAATGGAACTGTGCTGAATTACTCTGACTATAGTGTTAAGTGACATGTTAATGTTGGTGATCTGGGAGGGAAGCTGTGGCTCTTGGTTTGCCACCAATGGCTTATGAGACTCCTGCCCACTAGTGACTCCATCAAAGAAGAACTAGGGTATATAGGAAGCATGGATGTCAGCATGGCAGTATCTCTGGTGATTTGAATGTACAAGGTGCCCATTGCCTCATATGTTTCAGTACTAGGTCCTGAGCTGGGGGCAATTTGGGAAGGTTATGGAGCCTTTGGGAGGTGGAGACTTGCTGGAAGAGGTGTTTCATCGAGGGGCAGACCTTGAGGCTTGTTAAACTAGTTCACTGGGAGTTCAGAATTGATTCACCCTAACTATTTCCTCCTGGCTTCTGTAACAATATCTGATGCCTGGCTGCCTACTCAGTCATGCTTTCCCTGGCATGATGCAACTTTCCCTCAGATCTTTAAGCCAAAATAATCCCTTTCCTCTCATAAGCTGCTCTGGTCTGGTTTTGTCTAATCAAGAAGTTAACTGCTACAGTCCCTATGGGAGAAACTTTATAGTTAAAGCCACAGAAGAGAAGAAAGAACAGCATCAGTGGTTGGATCAAGCAGGAATATACCCCATAGGCAGCGGGCACATGATTTTTCTTTTGCTATGGATCCCTTTTCATGTAAATACTTTTGCAACCTTACCAAAAATTCTGCATTATTCTAGTTCACACTATTTTAGATGGTAAGCAATGGACAGAGACTACAGTTTCTAAATTTGGCAACACCACCTTACCCATATAAATGGATATATTTGGTGAATTTTTGGAGGAATGGTTATAAATAATTTAAGACAAGTGAGTTGCTGCCAAGGTGAAGTATGTTCTGTGGTATCCATAGGATGAAAGCTAGCTCAACAGAAAATATAATAAGCCCAAGAGTGAATCTATCCTGGGGCATATGCCAAGGGAGTTCATGTAGTGCTCAGGAGTAAACGTCTTTTTCCTGACAGTCCTGTGCAGAAAGCAAGAGGCTCATCCTTACCAGAGCTGAAAAGTGCCTGTCCATGGAAGTTTACAAGCAGGAACGATTTAAGAATAATAGCTTTTGGAAAAGATACAGACCATTGCTTCCCATTGACTTCAGCGGATCCTGCTTGCTGCCTGTGTTCGTCCTCATTTTTGGACAGCGCCCTCTCGTGGCACATTTCTTTCCAACAGCATGGGCATTGAAGGGAGCAATCCTCTTTGGAGGCCCCCTTCCATCTCTTTTTTTCTTAATCCCTTGCAGTACAGAGAAGTGGCCCTGTCTCCTTTACCTCTACTGTAATCACGTGAAACAAAAATAGCAGCTGTATTTCAGATGACTAGGCACTATTGCTCTCTCCAAATTTCATTTTACTTTGGCAATAACAGCAAACCTAGTAAGATTTTCATTAAAAATCTGTAGCATGGCTTTCAACTTAGTCTGTGTTACTTGGATAATTTTTCTCCTGCTAATAAAATACATAAGCTTATGTTTCTCTATAAATTAAGCGTCAGTGTCTTGCCTACAACCTTTGTACTGCAAATTCAGCAACTGCTCTGCCAATTACCGGAAGGCCACCAGCTATACAGGCTAGCTTGCTCCTTTACTAGGTGGATTCATACCAAGTGTAACTAAGAGAAGTTGTCCAAATCATAGCAGTCACACTGTGATGCCACCAGGCAAACCCTCAGCTGAAGTTCAATTTTCCTAGCCAAGGCAGAAACAGGTGGTTTTGGGGAGAAAAAGCTTTGAGCCTTGTTCCCTCAGCTTTCACTCCCCTTGTGAGATAGAATCAAAAATGGCTATCTTGCAGTGTTAGTATTCTAGATTACAGCCTAGAACATTAATTTCTCCAGTGAATGACAAATACTAGATGGATTACCTGGTGAAGTTCTGAGTTCAATGAAAAGCCAGGTGTTCCCCTTAGCCTAGGAAATTGTTCAAAGCCAGTAGAATGGGAATGAGCTGCATTGTCAGACTGGCAAGTACCTTAGTCCTCTCTTGAGACCTACGGCAAGAAGCAGTCCTTCCCTAGACCACATATGAGTGAGTAGTGGATCTCAATTCTTCCCCCAGTGCCGTGTCTTATCTCCAGTATAGTGCTCTCTGAGGTAGTGAAACATGTCAGAATTAGAGTCTATTAGGAGATTGTCAGGTCAGCAGACATGTGTCTTTAAAGGAGATTTCGAGGTCCTTAACCATATTCCTCACTTTCTTTTGCTTTTCAGACTTGAGGTGAGTAGCCATGTTCTGTCATGTGTTCTTGCCATGATGGCTGCCTGGCAAGAGTCAATTAATCATGGACTAGGTCATACAACATAGTGAACCACATTAAACCCATATCTTTATCAGATAGATGATCATCTCAGGCATGTTTTATAGTGGTGAGCAGCAGACTAGCACTGGGGCCAATTCCTTCCATGCAGTGCTATAGGGATAAGAACATTTAACATCAAGAACTCAATAGCTGGTATGTATTTGGTGCACTGTAAATGTTACCTCCCATTAGGTTATTTCATCAAACATGCCCCAGGTTATTCTCTCACATTTACAGGGTAAAGACTCTCTGGTAGACACAAATTGGTAGAAAATGAGAATTATTTTCCTACCTTGGTTGAAGGGTGTATATATATCATAAGGGTTAGGGCTTTTGGCTTTATAGGCAACACTGACTGAGAATTCCAGGCCAGACAAATAGCCTTTGGGACTCTGAGTCCATTTGCTCCTGACAAAACTGTTGCTAGAGGGAAAATGATTTTTCCAAGTTCTTATTTGAATGGTGTGAAAAGCTCCTTGGATGTCTAATGTTCTTAAAAAGAATTTTAATGATTTAAGGGTAAATGAACTAGAAACACATGGATTTAATTTCCCTTGAAATTCATATACATTTGAAAATTGAGAGGGAATGTACTCAAATAGCCTATTTGTGATTTGGGCAAGACGAAAGCATTCAGAGTTCGCTGAGCCACAATCCAACCAGCCACACATGCAGAGTGTACATGGGCTCTTCACAGAGCTTTGCAGGGTCTTCCATGGCAGGAAGACTGCTGTCTCTTTGGTTGCTTGGAGACCAGGAGTCTTCCTGTGCCACAGCTATGCCACAGATGTAACTCCCTGTTGCAGTCTGGTCCACATTTCTGGTAGAAATCACCCAACCAAGAGCAGCTTCTGGGAAAAAAGAGATTTATTTTGGCTTACAGGCTCGAGGGGAAGCTCCACAATGGCAGGGGAAAACGATGGCATGAGCAGAGGGTGGACATCAACCCCTGGCCAACAGAAGGTGGACTACAGCAACAGGAGGGTGTGCCAAACACTGGTATGGGGAAACTGGCTATAAAGCCCATAAGCCCGCCCCCAACAATACACTCCCTCCAGGAGGCATTAATTCCCAAATATCCATCAGCTGGGAACCTATCATTCAGAACACCTAAGTTTATGGGGGACACCTGAATCAAACCACCACATTCAGCCCCTGGGCCCCATAAACTGATATCCATACATGATGTAAAATACAATGCATTCAGTCTGACTTTAAACGTCCCCATAGTTTTTATCAATCCCAATGATGTTCATACATCCCCATAGTTCAAGATCTTTTAACTGAGCCATAATACCAAAAAATAACCTCATAAAACCCATAATGGCACAGAATAAGTATTCACACTGCAAAAGATGGCATTGGGCATAGCAAAGAAACATTCAACCAATACAAGATTTAAAACAACCAGGGCAAATTTCAAACTCTGTAGCTTCAAGTCCAGCAACTCTAGCCAGTGACAAATCTTCAAGTCTGATAATTCTAACTAGCAACAAGTCTCTGGCATTCCAATTCTGCCCCTCCAGCTAGGCTACTCACAGTCCTGGGAAACTTCATCGGGGCTGGCAGCTCCTTGGCAGCCATCTCGTGGTCCCGGCATCTCCACTGGGTCTCCACTGCAAGCCACGGTTCATCCTCATGGCCCCATGGCATGCAGGCAACCAGCAAACCTGCTTCACACTGCCCATGGCCATTTCCAAAACACAAGACCGTGTTGCAAACTCAATGACCTTTCCAGCATTTCTTATACTCCATGATACCAGGTAGGTGCCAATTTGTTAATCCAGGGGGGAATAAAGCAGACTTTGAAGAACAAGACACTCCTTGAGCACTCAGGCCCTTTCAAAAGAGGCTACATTCTTCTTGTTGCCCCAGCGCAGGTCAGCTAGCCCAGTATCAAAGGTTGTAATCTCTCAGTTGCAGTTGAATGGGCAACAGTTCACCCAAAGATTTTTCTTTCTGTGCCATATTCCTCTGCTCACACCAGTTCATTGCTACGCAAAGCAACCCTGCACAACTTCTCAGGACATGGGCATAAGAGCAAGCTTCTGGGCTTAGCGGTTAAGCGCTTGCCTGTGAAGCCTAAGGATGCCAGTTCGAGGCT
This sequence comes from Jaculus jaculus, assembly GCF_020740685.1. Lineage (NCBI taxonomy): Eukaryota > Metazoa > Chordata > Mammalia > Rodentia > Dipodidae > Jaculus > Jaculus jaculus. The sequence goes on along the minus strand of NC_059104.1, from coordinate 77,563,227 downwards.
CGGTTCCCCAGGTCCCACGTTAGCCAGATGCACAAGGGGGCGCACACGTCTGGAGTTCGTTTGCAGAGGCTGGAAGCCCTGGCGCGCCCATTCTCTCTCTCTTCCTCTATCTGTCTTTCTCTCTGTGTCTGTCGCTCTCAAATAAATAAATAAATAAATAAATAAATAAATAAATAAATAAATAAAAAGAGCAAGCTTCTCACACAAACTGCTAGCCCAGTCCAAGCAAAGCTCTTTCTCGCCCTCATAAGCCAAAACTCACAGTCCATAGTTCTTACTGCCTTCAGGTCTTTCAGCTCTCACCAGGATAGATCATCAAGCTGTACTTACAGCACCGCAAAGCATCTCTTAGGCCAAGGTTTCAAATCCTGCCACATTCCTCTTGAAAATCAGCTCCAAAAGACCAAAGCCACACAGTCAGGTGTCTAGCAGCCACACTCCCCATGCTTTCTCTGTTCACAAGGAGTCAATGTGCTGGGCTCAAGGAAGGCCCTTAACCATGGCCTAAAAGCCCCAGCTCTTGCTGAAGCTGCAGAAACCTGGTGAGAACCCTCTCTGGCCAGGAGGGTGAATTCTCATTGCACTGCCTGGCCTGGCATGCATGGTTGGGAGGAGGGTTTCCCTTCCTTCTATATCTGAGCCTAGAGCCTTGATACTTACCAAGTTCAAAAAGTCCTTTTTTTTTTTTTTCCCTCTTGGTTAAAAGTAGGCATGCTATGGAAGTTGTGCCCTCAGATAAATGTTCCTTGTGTCTCTTGCTTATGTGACCACATAGCAGCAAGTAAAGCAGGCAGGTGCATGTTTTGGGTAGATGCATCCTGCTGTCTGATCCTGGCCTATCCTTCAAGATCACTTCATGTGTTTCTTTAGGAAATTTCTTTGATGACTGAAGGCAATACAGATCTCTGTGCCTTAAAATCCCACACTGGAATCTTCTAACCCACAGCACCTCAACTAGGGCCATGTAGATAAAAGCACATCCTGGATTCAATAGAAACAATGTAAGTACAGGAGAAGCCTGGGTGATAAAGATAATGACTTTCATCTTCTAAAAATTTGAGGGGTGCCCACTCTGTGTGGCCAGTGTGCAGCTTTGTTACTCCCTGGCTTACTCACTTGATTCATTAATTGTCAGATGCTGCTTTAGTCACTTTCAGCTAAAAGGCGCTTGCTTCTTTCAACTAGCAGTAACTGAGCGCTTGCTTTGTACCAGATAATTCTTAGTGTAGAAAACTAGAATCCTAAGGAGTGGCTAATGCGTACAAGTCCATGAGGATAAACATTATGTATGTAGGGATTCCTATGTCCTATATGTGATCATTTTATTCACACAGTACCACAGGAGTTGGTTCTGCTAATATTAATGATGGAACTGATACCAAAAGATTAGTTAATTTGCCTCCAAGTCACACAGTTAATGACAACAGAGATGAGATTCCAATCCAGGGCTCTTAAGTCTAAGACCAAAGCCAACACTATATATATATATATGTATTTATTTGTGACAAGGGAGAAAGATTATGGGTAGTCCAGGGCATCTCTGGCATCTGGCTATAAATGGGTACTGGGAAACTAAACACAGGCCAGCAGGTTTTGCAAGCAAAAACCTTTGACCACCAAGCCATTTCTCTAGCTCCAGAACTAAAGTGTTTACATGACTCTATGTACAAGAAAGGTTAAATGTTACAATGTTGGTAAAAGACATAGGATGCAGAGGAGAGCCTTCTGTCCTGCTGGTAGTGATGAAGACGGCAGGTTTGCTGCAGAGAGCCGTGACCCAGCTGCTGGTAGATGTGCTGCACTGATGCTGAGCTGAGGTTCTCATGTCATCAAAACTTCTCCCTTGCCAAGGAGAAGACACAGACCTGGAGACTGAGTGGACCAACTCAGAAGGAAGTGAAACTATGGGTGTACTCAGCCTAGGATATTTTAGATTCCAAACAGATTAAACTCATGTGCATATAATTACCATTCCTGTCCTCTTACGGCGGCGGGGGGGGGGGGGCACTAGAGCCTGCAACTCAGTACAGTTGGTGTTGGCATGGATCTGGATCATTAGCCTAGCATTATTTGCATGTTATCTGGAAGAAAACTATGGTCCCTGGTGAATAGATTTGCATTTCTCTCTCCAGTGTTTTGATGTGCTTATCCTCTCATAAGTCAGAAGAGGAAAATAGCAGTGCACAGAAAGAGCAGCTAGCAAGGAGCTAGGCCAGAGATGACATGGAATAGGTGTGAGCAAGAGGAGGAGCCCACAGTTTGCTTGGGTTGAGTGGCAGATTGCAGAGTCAGGCCAGATCTGGATGGCTGCTGTGGCACTAAGGTGTGCACTGCATCCCCATCCCATTGCTTCCCTGTTTGCTTCCTTCATCTCTATTAATAGAATAGTGTTGTCCAAATTGCAAAGAAATGCAAAATAAAATAATGTATGGAAACCACTAGGTGCATGTTAGAAATTATTGGTAAACCCAATCAAATTTTCTTGAATGTCTCAGTTGAATTCCATCAGATATAAAAGCTGGTTGTCTTTAAATTTGGGGCAAAAGATCTGACCACGGTCTACGTTGTTAAAACTCAGGCTTGCTTTATGTCTGGGAAATTATTCCAACTTTATTTTTCTCCAACTGTAAATACACTGATGTTTATATATTTTCCTATTATTTTTTAGTAAAACATTCATTTTTATTTATTTATCTGAAAGAGAGAAAGAGATAGAGAAAGAAAGTGAGAGAAGAAGGGAGAGAATGGGCATTCCAGGGCCTCTAGCATCTGCAAAAAAAACTCCGGCAGAATGTGCCACCTTGTGCATCTGGCTTACGTGGGTCCTAGGGAATCCATCCTGGATGCTTTGGCTTTGTAGGCAAGTGCCTTAACTGCTAAGCCATGTCTCCAGCCCTATTTTTCTATTATTAAAGAAATTCCAGCTCCATATTAGTTTTCCTAGTTTTACCTCAGTGCTCCATTCATCTCCTTCTGCCAGAGCCTGCTGTGGGGAGGGGGCTGGCAAACAATTCTTCCCTCGGTGTATTGAGGTCACTTACCTTACTTTGTTATTCAAAGAATGTACTTAAACAAAAGAAGTAGAAGAAAACTGGAATACTGGAACACCTGGCTTGACCAGGTAGCCAGGGAATGGAATGTTCTAGGTTGGTTACTCTTGTAACTCTGTGTTTACAACAGTAGCAGTGATCTCAGGGAGGTCTTTGGGGAATCCTTTCTGCCCAGAATGAGGTGTTTTGCAGTTGGAGAAACAGCTGCTGGCAAAAAATAAATAAAAAATAAAAATAAAACCACCTTCAAAAGAGCAGGTACAGGAAATGAAGCCAGAGGGATAGAAATTTAGTAGTGGATGGACAGGAGTGTGCATCCTACAGTCTGGTTTGCCTGATAGGCAGGCAAGAAGGAACCAGTCCTGAAATGTATGTGGCCCAATGTTCACAGAATTTTTTTTTTTTTGTGGGTAGGCAGTGGTGATGGACATTGAGTAAACAAAATTTGATGTCATAAGATTACACAATTTTGCAAGGCTAAAGAATAAAGCCGGCATAGAGCTGACAGAAGGCTTTAAATAATCATATAAAGACGTATGGGGCGACTTTTAAAATGTGTAGTGAATCCTTTCACAGCTAGCTTTGGCTCATGCCATATGCATAAGTCTACATGGACAATTGTTCCAGAGGCTTTTAGAAACCAACAGATCTGTCAAGAATAAAGAATGATGTTGCAAACAGGGCATGGACCATTCACATTTGGTATGCCATTTTCATGATTGTGTCCTAGGAATTTCTAAAACTCCTTTACACACATCGATCGATCTCCTTATTGAAGGGTTAATGAAGCCCTAACGTTGCTTGAAAGGTTAATAAAGTTCTGAAGTTGCTGAGACAAGCCTGTGAATAAAGGTCAAATTCTTTGGTAATAACAGATCCCCAGACCTTGGGTGCAAAAAAGAAACAGAAACACATGTTCAATGAAAAGCCAGTGTTCTATACAATAACATATTCATATCCTGAAGACAGTATAGTTTAATCTCAAATGTTGTAGCTGTCTCATCAGCAAGAGAAATGGCCTTGTTCCTATCTTGCTCAAGCTCTTCCTTCCCTTCCTTTTGTACAAAAGTAATTTCAACTGTACATATACCACTGTAGCCTCTCACCTAAAAAGAGGCTTCCAGTCCTTCACTGCTTGACCCCAATAAAGCTGTTTATTGCCAGTGCTGTCCGGTTTCCTTTTTCATTCACGTTGCCCAGTTAGTTCTGATCCCGACTCAGATCTAACACTTATTAGCAGAGGAAAGTAACTTTTATGAACTTATCCTCTCAGAAAAACTGAGCACAAGGAGATTAAGCAACTTTCCCACACTCACAGTGCTACAAAGTGATTGTCTTATTTGAAACTAACCAGCTGTATCCAGCAGCTAATTTATTAACATAATGAAAACCACATGATGAAAGAGAGTATTTATAATGTGAACTTTCAAAATCACATAAAAATAAACCTCAAGCACCCACAAAAGAAGCAAGGGTAGAGTCTGGGAAGACTGGAAAAAATATAAGATTCACTGTAAAGTTAATATCTGAGACTCCTCTTTGAGACCCTGTTAAAATGGTGACAGTATTAATTTGAAGAGAAAGAGTTAATGTCTTATTTTTTCAGAAAATAAAAAAAATAAAAATAATGTTGATACCCAAAATGAATACTAAATTTCATTTTGCTGGTGGGATATAAGGATCAACTGGAATTATGTTCTTATTTATTGGTTTCCAAAGCCTGATAAACTCTATTGAAAATTGACATCTCATCAATGTGTCACAATATATACACACTGTCCATCTGATGTTTAATTTTTTTCTTTTAAACTTTTAATTTATTTATTTATTTATTTATTTATTTATTTATTTATTTATAGAGAGAGAGAGAAAGAAGCAGATAGAGAGAAAGAGACTGGGCATGCCAGAGTCTTTAGCCAGTGCAAATGAACTCTAGATGTATGTGCCACCTTGGGCATCTGGCTTATGTGGGTCCTGGGGAATCAAACTGGCACTATGATCTGATTTTTAAAACCTAACAATAGTGTATAATGTAGTTTATATATACATAAAAGGATATCATTTTCATTGACCGCAAGGGACATACTTGCATAAAAAAATTAGTTACTGCTCATCTGAAGTTCAAGTTTAACTGGGTATCTTGCATTTTACTTCACAGCCTAAGGAGAAGAAGCCACAGACATATGTGCCTGGAAATAGGAAGGCTATCTTGGGTCTTCAAACCTCTACCTCTGGAAAGAGCCAAACCTTGGTGAAAAGTGGGGCTCAAGCTGGTTATCTGTCCTGTAAGGAAATCCTGCTATAGTCACTGCACAGCTGAGTAAATCTCTATAATTAGATAAGCATCTCTCTGCTCTGTCTTCATCTGTTGGAGGAAATATGACGTCTGTTCACTGTAAGAAAAAGTATCACACATGTTATTTGAAACTTGTCATCATCTGGGAATTCTAAGTTAGTTGAGACAGTAATTACAAACACAGCTAACCTAATTGATTACAAGTGAGGATGGATAACAATAACCAGAAGGATGAAAACTGTATAGACAGATTCCGTAACCAACTATCTCAACAAATAGGTGTCAAATACCTGAGATGCCTAGTAAGACAATGGAACTGCAGATTTGTAATCAAACAATATCCAGCCAGAGAGCAATACTGCTACAGAGGAAAGAAGGGGGTTGATTAGAAAATGTTATATGCAGACAGTAGCCCCAATTCTGATTTTCAACATGGCTCAGTGAAAGTGCTTTCACCCGAGTGTTGAGTGACATGAAGGCTCCCATCTGTGTGGATCTGGAATCTGGATATTCCAGCAAAGCAGGCACACAAGATCTGGAAAAAATACCTATGACATGTTGTTGTAAAAGAAGAAAGGCGCGTGTGACATGTGACTGGAGACAGGCTGGGAGAGCAGAGGAGTGCTTCTGAGACAAGGTGGAGCACTAACAGGCACTATGTCAAGTAGGACTCCACGCTAAGTATGATTGACAGCGCCTACTAGCTAAGTTTCAGTGTGGAGAGTGAAATGATACGTCATATTCAACAAGTATTTGTAGCCGCAGAGAGGAGAGCGAATGAGAAAGAGTCAAGCAAAACAACTCATTGGAAAGTATTTTACCCCTAGGTCATATTGATAGTGTGGCTCCATGTGTACCAATGGAGATAAAGAGAAATGAATGGACTCAGAATGTAATTAGAGAGAACCAAGAAGACTCACCAATGAATTGGATAAGATGGAGAAAGTACCAGGAAAAGTAGGAGTTAAAGCTAACAGATGAACAATGTCGTGAGTCATTGATAAAACAGAAGAGGATTGTAGGAAGAGTAAATTGCTCAATAGAAAATTTGAATCCCAATGGATTAAAGATCAAATATTCTGCTTAAACATTAAGGTTGTTTGTTTATTTTTTTTTGTTTTTTTTTTACACTGCTGGTGATCAGTCCCAGCCCCTTATGCATGACAGGCAAAAGCAAATATTGTACAACTGAGCTACATACCCAGCCCTTTTAACTTGTTAAGTTTGAAATATCTATGAGATATTCAGTTTAGATATTGGATAGTCAATTCAAGGATCAAATAGACCCAATATACATAAGCTTAATGTAATTTTATCTCTCTTTCTCTCTCTCTCTCTCTCTTTCTCTCTCTCTGTCTCTCTCTCTGTCTCTCTCTCTCTCTCTCTCTCTCTCTCTCTCTCTCTCTCTCTATATATATATATATATATATATATATATATATATACATATATATGTGTGTGTGTGTGAAATATAACATGTTTCTTATAGGGTGTATAAATGTTATATCTGAATATATATATTATATATATATAATACATATATATATAACATATAACATATTATATATATATAATATATATATATATCTGAATATATATATATATATGGCATATTCAGATATAACATTTATACATTTATATATATATATATATATATGTATATATATATATGGAGAGAGGAGGATAATAATAAACTCATGCATACTACTAAGGGAACATCCATGATCCTGATATCATCAAAGAACATTTCATATTTGAAGTTGTGGGGTAATATGGTATTCACTTAGGAGAAAGCAAGAACACAGAAAGCAATGGACCTGGGACATGTGTGTCAAGGGAACAGTCAAGTCAAGGTTTGCTTTCAGATTTCCAGCTTGTGTAAATGGTAGCTTCATTATCCAAAAAGGAACTATAGAAGCCGCAGATTTATATATATTTGAAAGCAGAGAGACAGACAATAGGCACACTAGGGCCTCCAGCCACTGCAAATGAACTCCATAGGCATGGGCCAATTTGTGCATCTGGCTTTTTAAAATATATTTTATTTTTATTTATTTACTTGGGAGAGAGAGAGAGGAAGAGGGAGAGAGAGAGAGAATGGGTACACAAATTAACTCCAGACACATGTACCACCATGTGCATCTGGCTTATATGGGTGGTGAAAATTGAACCTGGGTCCTTTGGCTTTTCTGGCAAGAGCCTTAACCATTAAAACATCTCTCTAGCCCATGCATCTGGCTTTATATGGGCACTGGGGAATTGAACCTAGGTAGTTAGGTATTTTAGGGAAACACCTTAACTGCTGAGCCATCTCTCTAGTCCCAGAAGCCTCAGATTTTTTTAAATAAAGTGATAGCTACAAGTGTAAATAGAGTTACACTTGCCTCAGTGAAGACAGGGATATTCCATGGACGATTAAAAGATATGTTAGAGGACCTTTCAAGAAACCAGATGAGGTGATAAGCTTGAAGCTTACGAAAGGCAAGTAGGAAGTATCTGGATATAGGGCATCTGTTCAGTGAGATGAAGCATGACATTTAGGATTATGTCTTTCCACTGATATGATTATATACTGGGTAGGAGTCTGGTAACAACTGAAGACAGACCCTTAATGAGCACACAAGATTAGCATAGGCTTGCTATAGGCAATGAGGCTGAGGGTAAGGGCCACACAAAATAGTGCAAAGCTTTCAAAGAGCAGTGAGAATGAATACTCTCCCAGAGAGCTATAAAACATACAGGGAGTCCGAAGTGTCAGGAGGGTGTCATCATGGAGGCTGAATTGCTGAAGGCAAGGACCCAATTCAGTAATCACACTGGAGGTCCTGGTGGTGAGAAATAAATGGCTGCAACAAGAATACCTGCCAATCCCAATGAATGAAAGGAAGTGCTTAATTTAAAGGCAGTTTCTGGCACCAAATGGGACTATAGAGAAGATTCCCTATAGACAATAGGGATAAGGCTCCAGCCCAGACTGCAGATACCATGTCAGTGGGAATGCAGAGGCATGACAAAAGTGAAGTTGAGGATGAGGTTTTCAGGGGACAGGGCAGGCCACATATCTCATTGTTTCACTTATGAGTTGCCATCCAAATGCTCGTTTTCTACCTATCAGTGTTCCCTCTTCTGTTGCCACCACAGTGATTAAGGAAGGCATTTCCACTGTACGTGGTGAGCCATCATCTCTCTCATGTTATCCTGCAGATAGGTTTCTTGGTGCTTTACTTGCCCACTTTTCCAAAAAAACTCTTATCTTGCCTCTCCTAATAGCTGTTATTTACCATGATTTGCTCCATGATCTGCAAGTCCACTAAATGACTCTTGAAGAGAAAGACTGAGCTCTGTGAGTACCCTCTGCAATGGTATTCGCACATAACCCATGATATTGTAATAACCTGTTACTTTCAATATTTTTGGTTTTTCAAATCTCATGTTTTATTTTTCCAATGAATATCAAGAGGATGAGGAAAATTCTGTGGCAGAGAGGGAAAATCAATATCCCACAGAGGAAGCCCCAGCCCTGGCAGTTTGCTCTTGTGTCTGATACCAGGCTATCTTGGGAAAATTTTACATTTAAGATCTCAGAATGCTTATCTTTCCCCAAAGTTTTAGGGAAGCACCCCCTTGAATATCTGTTCTCCCAGTAGTAGCCAAGGCACTTAAAGTGCTCTTTAACACTGAAATTCTAGAAATTTGTCAAAAAAATATAACAATGGCTAGGGGACTAGAAGAAGCTTTGTTCTTTGCCAGGATGTAAGAGATACCTTTGGGAGAGAAGAGATGAAGGCATGGTGTCAAGGAGATAACTAGGGGCTAGAAGAATCTAGTGTCTACAATTCAGCTGGCTTATATGTGCTGCTTGGAAAATTGATTCAGGGAATTGATTCAGTTTTGGTCTCTTTCTGTAAAATGGCAGCTGCCAATTTGCATAGCAGAAATCCCCTGTATGGAAATGGCACACAAATGCCAATGCTTTGAACTTCTTTGGGAGAATACCCTTCCTTTAAATTTAAGCATTTTAGAAAACTTATTTTTTAAAACTCCTCTCTACTGGTATTTGCTTTGAAGACAGATTAATTCATTTAGCAGGTAGGGTGTCAAGCCCATACTCTTCCATCTTTTAAAGGTTATGGGGATATAAGAGTTATGAATATGAGTTTCTGATTCCACGAATCATGGTCCAATACTAGAAAAATATAGTTTGATTTATAATTTAATATGCTGTGTTATGGTGGGAATAATGTAGGTTACTACAGAGTGTTCAGAAGAACAGTGTGGTGGGCTAACAGGCTATCCTAAAACATGAGCCTACTTGAGACCTGGAGGGAACAAATTGGGTATGTAGGTGAAATGCTTCATGCAGAAATTCACATGGCACAGACTCTGAGAAGGCAGGGCATAGTGTGGTGGAGGAAATGAAAGTGGTCTGAGTGGCTGGGAGATGGCTCTGAACTTTGGGGTATCTGGACTCATGGTAGTTGGCATTCACTGGAAACAGGAAAGCAGAAGGGGGGAACAGATATAAGTCAGTCCAACATTTTGTATTCTGATTTTAAAGTTTCTACAACCTAACAAGTGATGTCTAATAAACAACACATGACTCAACAATATAGGAAAAGATTCTGGCTAGATAAATTAATTAGCACATTAATAGATGTACACAAAATGCCTGTGACATCAGTTCTGTTAAATGTATTTTATACATTATCTCAGTTAATTTTAATAACTATTTAAAGATAATGAGTTTTAGTGATGTTGACTCTTGCCTAAGACATATAGTTGGAAGTTGTAATACTATTTTCATTTCCTGAGAGAGTCCCATGCATTAAAAGTCAAATATCAGGGCTGGAGAGATGGCTTAGCGGTTAAGTGCTTGCCTGTGAAGCCTAAGGACCCCGGTTCGAGGCTCGGTTCCCCAGGTCCCATGTTAGCCAGATGCACAATGGGGCGCATGCATTTGGAGTTCATTTGCAGAGGCTGGAAGCCCTGGAGTGCCCATTCTCTCTCTCTCCCTCTATCTGTCTTTCTCTCTGTGTCTGTCGCTCTCAAATAAATAAATAAATATTTTTAAAAAATCAAATATCAGTCGGTCAACCTTGAACCAGGATTGTTATTCTTGAATTAAATTTTCTACGTCCCTGTGTTTTCAGTCATATTTGTTACCAGAAACTACCAGATCTATGCCTTAAAATTAACCTGTACTTCATGTATTCAAAGTCATATTTCATATGTATTCCTAAGGTGTTAACTCTCCCACATTTGTTTTAAAAATTAGTCTTGAGGCTTCTGGTTAAGATGGCAGCGTAGGTACCAGGCCAAAGCAGCCTAGGGTAGAAAACGCCAAAAAAATATCATTAAAATGCACACTTTTACTAAAAAGTGAGGTGTATAGGAAATTGAAATGGTAGCAAAGAAGTAGGAGAGATCCAGAGCATCCAGAGCCCACATAAGCCAGCCAGAAAGCCACCAGGCTTGGCTTGAGCAGCAGGAAAAGCCAGGTGAGGGAATTTTCCACTCACAACAACATCTCCACAAACTCAAGAAACATGAAGGGAAAGTGGAAGTGAACAATGGAGGAGAAGATCACAAGGTGGAAGAACATATGGAACAGCAAGAGAACTAGAGCAGTATCAGAATCCTCCCCTCCCCCACTGCCGGTGCCCAGCTCCAGCAAACAGAGCAGCAGTCCAAGGACTTGGCCACGCTAACTTGAACTGACAGCAGGACCCAAGCAGGACCAGAGGTAACTGGGATTACACCAGGGAAGGGTCTCACCTGGTCACAGGCTGATTTGGAAACCTCAACAGATCAGAAATCTTAACCACCTTGTTATCAGGATTAAGGGTGTGAGTGGGTCACCACACACCCTAAGGGACAGTTAGAGGATCTGGTTGTCATAATACCTACTCTTGGATAAATACTCTGAGCTGTTTTTCCTTGAAAGTTTACATTGTTTAGTTAAATTTTAAAATCTGCCTATATTTTGTTCTACTCAGCCTACTTGAATGCTGTCATAGCAGGCAAACCCAACACATAGGGTCAGTTTTGTAGAAACTCTGAGAGCCTTGAGGGACAAACCTAATGCCGTAAGCTCCTACCCTGAAATTATATAACGTCAGAGTGTCTGATACATCTAATAATGCCAAGCTAACTAGAAAATCCAATCATTAAATAATCCAGGATGACAAAATATATACATTATAACACAAGAAACAAAAAAATCAAGATAATATAAATCCACCAAAAAGTATTAATGCATCCGAAATGACCTCCAGTGAGAACGAGTTAGAGGAAATGCCTGAGAAAGATTTCAACAGAATGATTATAAATATGTTCAAAGAAGTCAAAGAAGAAATCAAAGGAATCAAAGAGGAAATCAAAGGAATCAAAGAAAACATAGGACACCAATTTAATGAAATAAAAAGGTCAATAGTGGATATAAATAAGGAAACAGAAATACTAAAGGAAAAGCCAGGCAGAATTACTAGCAATGAAGAACACAGTTAATGAAATAAAAAACTCTGTAGAAAACATCACCAGTAGAATGGATGAAGGAGAGGACAAAATATCTAAGCTAGAAGACCAGGTGGAAGATCTAATATAGTCCAACAAAGAGAAAGACAAACCAATAAAAAATAATGAGTGGGAATTTCAAGATATTCGGGACACTATGAAAAGTTCAAACATAAGAATTCAGAGCATAGTAGAAGGAAAAGAATTTCACTCCAAAGGCATAGTAGGCATCCTCAACAAAATCATAGAAGAAAACTTCCCCCAAATTGGGAAAGAGGAGCCAATGCAGATATAGGAAGCCTTTAGAACACAAGCCAGACTCTCACCAAATGACAGGTCATCCCGGAAAAAAATAAACAGAGAGGCAACTGGACTAAATGAGGTCATAGAAAGAATGGACCTAACAGATATCTACAGGACCTTTCATCCAAATGCTGCAGAATATACATTCTTTTCAGCAGCACATGGAACATTCTCTAAAATAGACCATATATTAGGACACAAAGCAAATCTTAACAAATACAGGAAAATTGAAATAATGCATTGCATTCTATCTGACCACAATGGAATCAAAGTACAAATCAATAGCAAGAAAGGCTATAGAGCACACACAAATCATGGAAATTAAACAACACACTACTAAATGATGAATAGGTCAATAAAGAAATCAAGAAGGAAATCAAAAACTTTATAGAGTCAAACAATAATGAGAACACAACATATTAAAATCTCTAGGACACAATGAAGGCAGTCTTAAGAGGTAAATTTATAGCTTTAAGCGCCTATTTTAAGAAATTGGAAAGGTTTCAAGTAAATAACCTAATGCTTCACCTTAAAGCCTTGGAAAAAGAAGAACAAGGCAACACAAAAATCAGTAGACAGGAAGAAATAATAAAGATTAGGGCAGAAATTGATGAAATAGAAACAAACAAACAAATAAACAGAAACAATCCAAAGAATCAATGAAACAAAGAGTTGGTTCTTTGAAAGGATCAACAAGATTGATAAACCCTTATCAACTATGACCAAAATAAAGAGAGAAGAGACACAAATTAATAAAATTAGAGGTGAAAAAGGTAGCATCACAACAAATGCCAGAGAAATTCAAAAAATCACAGGGACATACTATAAAAGCATATACTCCACAGAGTATGAAAATCTGAAAGAAATCAATGATTTCCGTGATTTTTATGAACTACCTAAATTAAATCAAGATGAGATTAATCATTTAAATACACCTATAAGAAGCATGGAAATCCAAGCAGTTACCCAACATCTCCCAACTAAAAAAAAGCCCAGGCCCAGATGGATTCACTTCTGAATTTTACAAAACCTTCAGGGAAGAACTAATACCATTGCTTCTTATGCTTATCCATAAAATAGAAAAAGAAGGAATTCTACCAAATTCCTGCTATGAAGCCAGCATCACCCTGATATCAAAACCAGGCAAAGATACAACAAAAAAAGAAAATTACAGACCAATCTCCCTCATGAACATAGGTGCAAAAATTCTCAAAAAAATATTGGCAAACAGAATACAAGAATATATCAGAAAGATCATTCACCCTCACCAAGTATGCTTTATCCCAGAGATGCAGGGATAGTTCAACATATGCCAATTGATAAATGTAATACATTATATAAATAGACTGAGGACAAAAATCATATGATCATCACATTAGATGAAGAGAACACATTTGACAAAATCCAACATCTGTTCATGATAAAAGTCCTACAGAGACTGGGAATAGAAGGAGCTTATCTCAAGACAATAAAGGCTATTGATGACAAGCCTACAGTCAACATATTACTAGATGGGGAGAAACTGGAAGCTTTTCCACTAAAATCAGTAACAAGACAAGGGTGTCCACTGTCCCCACTTTTATTTAATATTGTACTGGAAGCCGTAGCCATAGCAATAAGGCAAGAGATGCACATAAAAGGGATACAAATTGGAAGGGAAGAAATCAAGTTATCATTATTTGCAGATGACATGATTCTATATACAAAGGACCCTAAAGACTATACCAGCAAAATGTTAGAGCTGATAAACACCTATAGCCATCTAGCAGGATACAAAATAAATGCACAGAAATCAGTAGCATTCCTATATGCTAACAACAAACATAGAGAGGATGAAATCAGAGGATCATTCCCATTCATAATTGCATCAAAGAAAATAAAGTACCATTGAATAAACCTAACCAAGGAAGTAAAGAATCTATACAATGAGAACTTTAAAACACTCAAGCGAGGAATTGCAGAAGACACTAGAAAGTGGAGAAACATCCCTTGTTCCTGGATTGGAAGAATCAATATTGTGAAAATATCAACCTTACCAAAATCAATCTACACATTTAATACAATCCCCATCAAAATTCCAAAGGCATTCTTCTCAGAAATAGAAAAAAAATCCAAAAATTCATTTGGAATCACAAAAATCCTCGAATTTCTAGAATAATACTGAGCAACAAAAATAAGGTGGGAGGTATCACCATACCTGATTTTAACCTATACAACAGAGCCATATTAACAAAAATAGCATGGTACCAGCACAAAAGCAGATATGTAGATCAATGGAACAGAATAGAGGACCCAGATATAAGTCCAGGTAGCTATAGCCACCTGATATTTGATAAAAATGCCAAAAATACTCAATGGAGAGAAGACAGCCTCTTCAGCAAATGGTGCTGGGAAAACTGGATATGTATCTGTAGAAGGTTGAAAATAGATTCTTCTCTCTCTCCATGCACAAGAATTCAATCCAAATGCACTAAAGACCTTAACATCAGACCTGAAACTCTGAAATTACTAGAGGAAAAGTTAGGGGAAACCCTTCAACATATTGATCTTGGCAAAGACTTTCTGAATATAACCCCAATTGCTCAGGCAATAAAACAACAGATTAACCACTGAGAACTCATGAAATTACAAAGATTTTGTACCGCAAAGGATACTGTGAATAAAGCAATGAGGCAACTTACAGAATGGAGAACAATCTTTTCCAGCTATATATCTGTTAGAGGATTCCTCTCTACGTTATACAAAGAACTCAAAAATTTAAATAATAAGAAATTAAGCCAGTTAAAAAATGGTCTTTGAAGCTAAATAGAGAGTTCTCAAAAGAACAAATACAGATGGTGTATAAGCATCTAAAAAAAAAGTTCTACATCACTAGTCATCAGTGAAATGCAGATTAAAACTACATTGAGATTCCGTCTCACTCCTGTCAGATTGGCTACCATCATGAAAACAAATGATCATAAATGCTGGTAGGATGTGGAAAAAGAGGAACCCTTCTACACTGATAGTGGGAATGCAATCTGGTCCAGCCATTGTGGAAATCAGTGTGGAGGTTCCTAAGACAGCTAAAAATTGATCTACTATATGACCCAGCTATAACATTACTAGGCATATATCCTAAGGACTCATCTCATTTCCTTAGAAGTACATGCTCAACCATGTTTATTGCCATTCAATTCATAATAGCTGGGAAGTGGAACCAGCCTAGATGTCCTTCAACTGATGAGTGGATAATGAAGATGTGGCACATTTATACAATGGAGTTCTACTCAGAGTTAAAGAAAAATGAAATTATGAAATTTGCAGGAAAATGGATGGATCTGGAAAGGATTATTCTAAGTGAAGTAACCCAGGTCCAGAAAGCCAAGTGCCACATGTTCTCCTTCATATGTGGATCCTAGCTACAGATGATTGGGCTTCTGTGTGAGAAGGAAAAACTCAGTAGCAGAGACCAGTAATTTTATAAGAAGATATAAAGGGTAGAGAAAGGAAGGGAGGAGGGTAGTTAACAGGTTGGTATTGTATACTTGTAAGTAGAAGGATAGATTAATGGGGTGAAAAGGCCCAAAGTGAGATCAGGGGAGGAGACTGAGTAAAGGAAAGTTGATGGGAGGGCTAATCAAAATCTAAGAGGATGCAAATAAATCATATGGAATCCTCTGGTTTCAGACAATGGAACACTCAGAATCCATAGATCATTGTTAGAAAATTTTCAGTGCCAGGATGGGATACCTCCAGTGAGTTGTTGGCCATGGACGTCCCTGATTCCTCCAAAACATTATAGGCCATTGCTGAGGCCCTTGGTTCCTCAACAGGAATAGATGGTAAGACCCTATTGCTGAAGGCTCCACATACTTGCGCTGCAAGGCCACTGAGAAATCCTGCTCAAACGGAGCTGGTAATCTCCTCCATGTAGACCAGCTGACAGAAAGCTTGAAGAAAATATTCTACATGTAGTCAATGGGAAAAAGAGATACCAGCAGTGAAGTTACTCAACAGTGGACACTGCAAGCCCTATAATTGGCCAGACAGGCCAAATGAGCCAACGGGTGCAATAGTGCCATGTCTGTCATGTTGTAAATCAACGGCCCTGCAACTTGACTGGAGGCCCACTCCATGGGAGGAATACATCCCTGATACTGAAAACGTAAAACAGGGGTAGTCATGAGCCCTAGGGGTATAACATCTGCTGAAGTCTGGATAAGTGTATATACTATGCTTATCAAACTGCCCAGTAAGCACTTCTCTTAATATTTATACCCTTATATTAATGCTACTCTCACTTTGGGTAAAGAATCTTCTCTTTTCAGATGACAGTGACTGTGGGATGCCTCAGAAGGTATCATAGTGCTGGAAAGAAGTGACTGGAATACTGAGTAACATCTCGATCACACCTTCCAAGGCTCAGGGTCTAATGCGGAAGAGGTACCGGAAAGAATGCAAGAGCCAAAGAAGGGTAGGACTCCTTACAACATGCTCCCTCCAGACATAAAATGGCTTCAATATCCATGACCTCACAGTGCCTGACACTACTACCTATACAAGACCATCATAAGAGGTAGAAAAGATCATGACATAAAAATAAAAGAAGACTGATTGTGATGGGGAGGAGATATGATGGAGAATGGAATTTCAAAGGGGAAAGTTGGGGGGGGAGGGTATTACCATGGGATATTTTTTATAATCATGGAAAATGTTAATAAAAATTGAGAAAAAAACAGAAAAAAATTAGTCTTTGCTTTGAATCCCTTATCAGATTTATTGTTAGTATTGATACTATAATTATATGGCTATTTATGTTATGACATGTTTAATATCTGTCTTCCCTGCAGCAAATAAAATACTTATACTTGAAGTCTATGACTCCTGATCAAAAAGTACAGGCATGAATATGACACCCAAAATGTGACATATGGTAAGAAATTAAAAGAGAGCAAACTGAATAAACAAATGACCAGATGAACATGAACCAGGCTACATACAGATTTCTATAATGAGCAGAAAATGGCCCCTAAATTTTTTTTCTATTAAATGAATGCTACAATATTAAATTGGCTTCCCAAGAGAGGAAGCCCCCAGCATTCAAACTACATCATCTTAGGAATCACTTCTAAGAGCTTTTCATTACAAAAATTAGCAGTAATTTGTGAGGCTAAGGCAGGACTGGTAGGAAGGACATATCCCTACATGTAAGACATGTTGTTTTATCTTCAGTCCTGCTGAGGTTTAAGAAATTCTACAATTATATACCTTAGAAACGATTACATATATAAATTTATCTCAGTCTTAATAGCAATAGGACAGAGCCAAAAGATGCAGGCACTGATTTTATGAGTCAAATAATGAAGTTGATAGATAATTCTTCATTATGAGGGTTGTGGTGAAGATTGGACCGGGGCAACCAGCTTTGGGGCAGTCCTCTCCCTTCCATCTATACTCCGAGGATCCCTAGTCAGCCAATGCACTGAGACGCTGACATAAATCGGGGGCAACAGCGGTGAGAGTGAAGAACTGGCCCAACAGGCACAGTGCTGCAGCCATCAATCAGGAACTAATTCATTCCTGTGAGATACCTCATTTGATTAATTTATGTCAGCATATTCTATGTTGTCAGGCTTGGTCCCTTGTGTCTTCTCTTCCTCCTTGTTCTCCACTTTCTCTGAAAAATCTTCCCCCTCCCACATGACAACAGGAAGAAGAAAGGGATCTCAGAGCTGATCCAAGAAGACTAAACTGTTAGTACCAACATTCTCCACCAAATGCTGAGAACTGAAGAAAGATAGGCCCTTGCAGCAAACCCAGGTTAGAAGAAATAGCCACTTTCTATGTGTCTAAAAGCACCATTTCTTGAACTTGATAGTGACAGAAAGTGATCAAACCCTCAGTTTTGCTATAGAAGACAGAATAGTTTCCTTCGTGGCATTAAAAAATACATTTATGATTAGTAACCATTCTAGAAAGGTAATCAAGTATATTGCCATCTATAGAAGCAACAATGATACCCACTGGTGAGTCACACAGTTCTGTGTAGAAGGAATATGCTGTCATCTGTGTGAAGAAGAGCTCATGGAATGCCATGCAGTTCAAAATGGGTGGGGCTAAACATGTGAACATATAGTATATTTCTGTGGGATTTTTTACTGGAAAAAATTATAAAGTATAAATAGATGCATGCCTGTCTATATTTTCATCTGTTTATCTACTTTTAGTCTACTAACCTCTTCATTCTAATCTTTGTGACTAATAAATACTTCTTTTGCCCTGGGCAAATGTTAATCATGGAAGCAGAATTATGATTTTTTTTTTTTTCGAGGTAGGGTTTCACTCTAACCCAGGCTGACCTGGAATTTACTATGTAGTCTCAGGGTAGCTTCAAACTCATGGCAATCCTCCTACCTCTGCCTCTCAAATTCTGGGATTAAAGGCATGTGCCAACACGCCTGGCTAGAATTATGATTCTTTATTATTACCTTGCAAGCAGTTATAAAAGATGCAGTTTATATTACAAGATCCATCTGGGCAGATGTAAAAATGAGAGGCCTGTGGTATGTGTGGGCAGACAGAAGAAGGCCGCAGCTCAATTCAAACAGAAAAGGCACTGATCAGAAAGGATGTGGCTGAGGAGAGGCTGATATACTAGGTGTCTTCTGAAAGGCCTTCTATTTTAGGGCTACTAGTGGCCAAGTCCTCTCCGGCCGACATCTCCTCTATTATTCTTGCTATTGTAGATGTTTAGGCCTGACTTACTCAGGTAGAGTTTTGCAAATATAATGGAAGGGGAACTAAAGAAAAGACACTGACCAACTAGGTTTTCCACTGCAGACTGCAATCTGGGACAGGCAACATCTACCAGGTACATAGTTTCTCTGCTCACACATTTAATCAGGGAGCTCAAAACTAAAATAAACACACAAGAAAGGGTGATGAGCCCTAGAAGAAAGTTCTATCACTCATTGATTTCTTTTTTCTTTTTTTTTTTTTCGTGTTTAAAGAGTCTGAGTTTTAAAGCATCACTGGATGATCAGCAAAACCCTGACAAACCCTCTTAGGACAGGTATGCACGTAGGAAGCAGAATCAGCTGGGAATCTAAATTATGTCTTCCTTTGTGGTTAAGTGCTATGAACCTTGGTAAGCAACAAGTGAGAATGTACAGTGAATAAGGCCTGTATATTGGAAACTGAGTTCTTAATTCCTTAAAACTGTAGTACCTTCAGTTTTTTTCAAAAAAAAAAAATAGTTCAATTAACCTTGAAGATTTTGGCTACATCTGAAGTATTATAGAAGCATAGTGCTTCCTGAGTGTGGCTGTGAGCTGGCAGTACCTGTGAAACTCTGTGAGAACGTTAATCTCCTGGGCCACCATTAGGCAGACTTTCTCTGAGTACAGCCTCAGAGTCCATGCTTTAGAATGGCCCTCCATGTGCTTCTGTGCTCACCCAGGAGGGGGAAACACCGAGCTTCATGTATTTATAACTGTCACAAAACAAAATAAACACGGTTGGGTGGAAGTTATAGAAATCCAAGAGTTAGACTGGGATAGCAAACCTTTTTAATACAATGAATGAATGCACACTTGAAGCCAGGCAACCTGAGAGGAGAGTGCTTCATGAGGTAAAGAGGCTTTGAAAAGGAAGGCTTTGCAGTAGACTTCAGCCCTTTCATGTTTGTGGCCCTATTTCAGTACATTTTCCAACAAGCATTAGAATAGTCAGTAATGATATCCTCTGACTCTCACATAAGCTGCCTTGTCTACAGGAGCTCCAGAGTTGTCCACCATCTCCCCGGCCAACTGTCAGCAGAGCTGTGGAGCACCTGAGTTCTATAAACTACCACCTTGTGTGGCCACATGGTAAAGTCTTTGCAGGTCCCTTAGCTGCGCCACTTACAACCCTCTCAACATCATATCCCATGACATTTGTGGCCATGTTCCAAGTGGCAGGCATTAGCCGTGTGACAGTTTTGTAAAACTAGTGCTTTTTTTTTTTCTTATTAATATGCAGGAATATACCTATGAGGGCTCAGGACAGACTTTGGGTCTCTGTGTACATCGGAGGACCAGGGGGTTGGTAGGACCAGCGTAGGGGCTGGATGCATAATCAGAGGGAAATAAGGCTGAGTGACAGGGAAGGGTTTTTATAATTCTATAATTTGAAGAAAGAAATGGAGATGGCTGGAAATTCTGGCAGAGCCCCAAGGAAATCAGTTATCTTGAATCACTAATGCTAATTTATGATTTTGGACAGGTTGTTTGAACTTTATTAAGCTTGGCTAAATCCACGGCAATGAATGAGGCAATAAACAAATCAGAATCCTCTTCTCCTTGACAGAGAGGATTTCACTAATGCTGAGATTTCCCATGAAGAGTTCCAGAACTGAATAATTGAAGCAAAGAAATATGTGTATACCTCCATCCTCCATCCTACCTGTGACTCAATATCCACAGAGTGGGGCATCTGAGAAATGCCCATGGAAATCCCCACCACACAGATGCCCCAGATTTGCCTGGCTGCTCTGGAAAACATAGAGTACAATAGAACCTGTGCCACATGCTCATCGATGTGGCTCTAAAATCTGGTGACAAAGCTTTGATTCAGACACTCAAAATTAGTTTCTGTAGACATTAATTGGTTAAATGAGGAAGAAAGAGAGAGGGAGGGGCTGGTATCAGGAGGACATGGCTGGGTGGGGACAGATCTAGCCATTTTAGTGTTTATTTTGTCATTTGAGAGCATTGAATAAATGAGGACTGCCAGGAGGCCAGACTGAGTTTAAGACAGACTTATGATATCTTTGTCAATATATACATTCTAGGATATTTTGATTAGTCAAGTGGCTTCATCTCCAAGGATGGATGATAATGGATGAACAAATTCATTAGCACTTTAAAGTCAGGCTGTGATGCCAATAAAATATCCCTGGGCCTGGCTGACCTTAGACACAATGAGAACCACAGCCCAGACTACATAGGCAGTCGTGAGGAACTGCTTCCAGAGCACCGGCTCTGTGTGTAGGGAAGATCAAGGTCGATGAGCACTGCAATGTGCTGTTGCTCAGGTAGGAAGACACAGGAAGACATGCTGTACACAGGCCAGCATAGGTAACAGTGGACTTCTCCCACAGCCTGACCCAGTCTGGAGGACTGGGATAGAGGCAAAAACACGGTGGGTCCCATTCTTACAGACAGGACAGTGCACACCCTGAACATGAATCTGAGCTTCATGAGCAGGACAGACAAAAACTGCCAAACATTCCACAAAAAGATCAATTTAAAAGACTATTCAATGAGGTAATTTTTTCCATAGAATTTTTAATTAATAACTAGAGGGAGTTTAATAAGCATAATTGAGTTAATTATTGCACTGATTCAGAGACAAGAAGACTAATTTAATTTAAGCATGCAGAGATGATATAAACATTTGTGCAGTACACTGGCTGATGTTTCAAAGAAAAATACACTCTAAATTGTTTGTCCTTACTGTCTCTAAAGAGGGGACAAAACTGCACTGTTCTTAGACAAAGGACTTGTCTCAAGTGGCTGTGCAATCTAAACTCTCCATTATTATTATTATTATTTTATTTTTGGTTTTTCAAGGGTTTCACTCTCAACCAGGCTGAGCTACAATTCACTAAGTAGTCTCAGGTGGCCTCAAACTCATGGCCATTCTCCTACTTCTCTCTTCAGGCACTGGGACTAAAGGCATGCACCACCTCTAGCTTCTCTTTTATTTGCTATCCTGCTGTGCCTGAAACTTAAGGTTTCTGTTATAGTGGCATCTTGAGATTTCGGGGAGGAAATGTCTAATTTTTGTTCATGTGTCTTGGTAAATTGTTTTTAACATATCTAGATACCAGGCAGATATAAATATGAAGTCAAAAAGAAACAATTAAATGAAAGGAATGATTAAAGAAGAATGCAAAAAACACATAATAAAATGCATGTGTAAGGAGAGAAAGCCTTACTCCAGTGGTGCTGATGGTGATGATAACCACCAAAGTGTGGCTGGCTTTCAGCGCATTGGCAGCTGGAAGTGAACTGCACCCTGTGAAGCAGGACAAACCCGGGCTCCATTCAGGTGCCTAATGACATCATAATGGAGTTATAATGGAAAAGGTACTTCTCTAAGCGGAAGAACGTAGTAAACACGAGCAGCGATCCTGCCTGCACCTAGGGTGAGAGGGCCCTGCAGATCTCATTCTTTCTTCTATGCCCCCTAGTCAGCAGATTTGTAGCTACTACTGACTGAATACTGGGATGTCAAGAGACAGTGCAATTCTATGATGAACAAACTCAAATCTCCTGGGACGGTGACACCTGCACACTACATACCAAAGCAGTACATGCACTACAAGGTCCATGTGAGCCCCAGTGCTATGTTTCTTGTGGTTCATGTATTTCTCCATGTGTGGCTGTCAGGGTGGCTATGTTGAGAGATGCTGAGATTGATAAGATGTGGAGTTCAGAGCCATGAATTAGCTTACTAAGGAAAGGCTACAACACTTATGGGACCCTGGCTATTTCCTGCAAAGTATGTTGTCATATATATATATATATATATATATATATATATATATATATATACACACATATATGTATACATACATACATACACACACACACATATATATATACATATATATATATATGATTATATATATGATACACATATATATGATTAGCCATTCCTTCCCTGCTTCCTTACTGTCTCTCCATGTGCTGCCTTCTGTATGCATTCTCTCTGTGATGTCATCTACACTGAGACCCACACCAAAAGCAAACCTGGGAGCATCTGACCTTACTCTTTCTAGTTTTAAACTGAAAGTCACATAACCATGGGTATTTTGTTATACTGACATACAATGGATTGCTTTACATTGGGCCAGTAAACAAGCAAGTGTCTTGAATGTAAATAAGAGATTTGGTAGGAAGCACATAGAAAGAACATTTCAGGTAGAGAAAAATCACTGTGCAATAGGTGCAAATATAGTTGCTTGCTGGTAGCTACTGAGTAGGGGAGTTGAGAGGAGTAGGACATGAAAGTGAACAATGATAGTGGGTCCAAGTGATCGAGTATCTTGAACAATAGGATGTTTAATCTAGGTGACTAGAATCCCAAGAAGGTAGTGATCCTGCTTCAGGAAGGCAGCAACAACAAGAAGATGGCAAAGCCGATATATCAGTGATGCAAGTATAGCCCTTTGGACATGTTCCATACACTCCGACCACCACACTTCAGAAGAGACTATATGGACACAGGAGCCAGTGCCTTTTGGGCCACATAGGTGTATTCAGACTTTCCCAGGCCCTAAGCTGTCCATTACTGAGTGTTGAAAGTACTTCTCTTGCTCAACAGTGTGGACCTCAGAATGTGGCTCATTATGAGAAGGCAGCCACCCAGGAACTGCAGTTGTTCCTTTTCAGAGTCTGCCTACCCCACCATCCCCTCACTGCTGTCCAGTGTCCATGTAGAATATATGTGGGCTTAATGCAAATGGTCTGGAAAGGGTTCAAGGCCGTCCTCTCTGGGCTGTGACTGAGATGCTTATTTCACTGAGGAGGTGCCTGTCAACTCAAGAAAGGGAAATTAGAGGCTCAGTGATGTCTGGAGAAATATGGAGGTCAGCCTCAAAGTGAGGGTGAGGCTATAAGCATGATAGTACTCATGAGCTGGCATGAAGGTGCTCACGGTTATTTCTGGAGAACAATTGTGAGGATTCTGATATGCTACTACATAGCATTTTGTCTAGAAGATGTGCATGCCCTCCTTTGAACTCTGTGCATACAAGCAAGGTTCAGAGAAGCAAGGACTTCTGAGGGAAACCATGCTCTTAGGGAAAATAGGATTTAAAGCCTTTCCAACCCAGTGACTTTTACATAAAACAAATATATGTCAAATGTTGCATACAATTTTATTCATGGTGAGCAAAAACTGGAAAAAGCCTACATGTCCTGCAACAAGGTAGACAAGCTGGGATATAAGCACATCATAGAGCAACAGAAATTACTGAAACATTAGGACACCCAGGCAATGCCATGATGAAACTCAAAGAAATTATTCTATGGAAAAATGACAGATTTACAAAATGGAGAATACCTGAGTGGTTGCTAGGGCTTAGGAATAGGGGTTTATAAAAGATGAATGTAAATGTAATGAAAGGATAATACAAGGGTCCTCACATATGCAAACCTGCACAGAACTCAATACACATGCATACACACACACACACACACTGTGTGCAAGGAATTGGAGAAATCTAAATAAGATCAATGGATTTTTATAGATGTCAACATTCTAGTTGTACTAATGTTGTGCTTGATGTAACTATCAGAGGAAACTGGGAGCAAGGTACCCATGGTCATTACACCTGCATGTGAACCTACAACTTAAACTGACAAAAACTGAAACAGTGCTGTGGGTTAAGGACAGAACTGAATCTATTCAGTACATAATTCAGCTATACAGGGTCAAATGTCCATTTAGGCTCTGAATCATAAGTCTTAATGCTACGATCTAGGGTGGTCCTCCCTCCTTCTTTCCATCCTTCCTTCCCTCCTCCCCCCTCCCTCCCTTTCGTTCTGCTCAGAAATACATCTATCTAAATTGAATGTCAGGTGTGGATGCTGCACAAGTATCCCTCTCAGAGCTGCTCTATGTTCTCTGAGCCTTCAATTTGGAGTAAATATATGATTGCCAGGAAGCTGCCATCAGGGCTGGCAGATGGCTCAGCAGTTAAGGCACTTGTTGCAAAGTCAAAAGATCCCTGGTAGATCCTCCAGGACCCAAGTAAGCCAGATGCACAAGGTGGTGCATGTATCTGGAGTTCATTTGCAGTGGCTGAGGGCCCTGGTGTGGCCATTCCTTCTCTCTCAAATAAAATAAATAAATGAAAATTTAAAATTAAATAAAAGCTGCCATCAGATGTATAACTAATCCATGTGCTCACATGTACGGTGCAGATTTACATAATTGAACACATTTCACACTCCTTATTGGCCCTTTCTAAAAGCCCCATCTTCAAAAGGCGACAGCTAATGCTGATTCCTCGGCAAGGTCTCTGGAAGCCTGCTTAAAGCTGTGAATGCTTCACTGCTCCATCACAGCTGCCAGAGCACTTGCTGTCTCACACCCTTCAAGGTCCAGTGTGTCCTCCATTCTGCCTTTAACAGGGCTATGGATGGCCCTGAAAATAAACAAGCTGTTGTAGTGGAGAATTCCCAAATATGTCATCTTTGGAACATTTTGTCATAGCTATTCAGGTTTTTTTTTTTTTTTCTCCTGAGTTTAATACCTGGAGATTTGGAGACAAAGATAGCATCATTCCTGAAGCTAAGTAACTAGCCTGTGTGAACTGATGGCATGTCTCCACAGCTGCACAGAGGAAGAGCTATGCAGCAGGAATAAAGAGTCCTCCTCTGCACGATGTTAACGTTTGGGAAATGGCTAGTCCCCTGTAGGTGAAATCCATGCTACAAAATAATGCCAAAGATAAAACATTACATTGATTTCTTATTATTGTTGGTACTACAAAGACACTGTAACCTTTTTTCAAACAAATAGATGCTGCCATGCAACTTGTATGTTTATACTGAACAGATTTCTCATTCTTTCTATTTTTATTATTTTTTTTTTATTTGCAAGCAAAAAGGAGAGAGAGAATATGAATATGGCCATGTCAGGATCTCTTAGTCACTGCAAACAAACGCCGTATGCATGCATCACTTTTTGTATCTGGTTTTATGTGGGTACTGGGGAATTGAACCCAAGACACTAAGCTTTGCAAGCAAGTGCTTTAATTGCCGAGCCATCTCTCCAGCCCTCATTCTTTCTTATTAATACCAACCTAAAACTGATGCAGTTTCCAGATGACTGCCAGGCAGGATTTCTGAGGGTGATACATCTGGAATGAAAAGAAGAGATAAGCTTTTCTTGCCCAAGAATGCAGCCAGCTTGAGGCTTAATTCAGGAAATCACCTCATTCTGGTTCTGAAACATGTCATAAATATGTAACAAAAATGTCAGGTGCCAGGAATTTTCTAGGGCTGTCAAGACTGGTGAGGCTCCTATTAGAAAAGAAGAGACAGAGTCAAGATGCAAAGGAT
This sequence comes from Jaculus jaculus, assembly GCF_020740685.1. Classification (NCBI taxonomy): domain Eukaryota; kingdom Metazoa; phylum Chordata; class Mammalia; order Rodentia; family Dipodidae; genus Jaculus; species Jaculus jaculus. Next base: position 77,536,966 of record NC_059104.1, on the reverse strand, counting down.
AGTTCACTTCCATGGGAAGCAGTGTCACACCATACTGAGCTCCTGACTAAGTAGGTTTGATTACAGGCAGCTAATAAGGCTCTATTATAGAGTGTGAAGAAACTTGGTGGACTGAAGTTTATGATAAAAGTGAAGAATGCTCCCAGATGCTTTCTGTCAAAGAAGAGAGAAAAAATTTCCTCCAAAAGGCCTCTACTAATTTAGCTCACTTATCAGTGTTTGCAGCCCATTACCAGCCAAGGTGAGGATGCAAGCATGACTAGGAAATCTGTGATGTGCTGATTTTGCCACCAGCATCATGTGAAATGGGCTGGTTGAAGTTATGTGGTGCCAGTTTTTGCTAAAAATGAAATCTGTTCCCGTGGATCAAAATTTCCATTATAAATATTTATTGAAAGAAAATTTCATGAATCCCAATCTTAGAGAAATTCTACGTAAGCATGAAATTCTAAAAAAAAAAAAAAAAAAAAAAAAAGTAAGGTCTGTTTTGAGCTAAATCTTTTGGATTTGGCCAACAGTGAATAGAAAACACACAAGATGCATAGTTTCTGATGGGTTAGGGAGAAAGGAAAACACTTATCAACTGGGCTCCAAATTCTATCAACTGTACCCCAAGTCCAATTTCATTCTATAGTTACCCACTAGGACAATGTTTTTACTCCACAAAAAAAGAGTCATAGTGACCTGTAGAACTTCCTAAAGAAAAGTTCTTTTTGGTGGCAAGGTTTCAAGCTGAGAAATAATACTGTGCAAGATGGCTGACTTACTGCCTCATAACTACAAAATATTTTCTTTGAACCACTTTGAGAAAAGTACCCACAAAAATCTCTTCCTAGCCTTACTCTTCCACTTGTTTGTTAAGGGCATACTATGCTTGAAAAACTCATTTCCAGTTTTGAGAGTGTATTAGGTGTGAGATATGGTCATGTTATTTTAAAAGATACAAAGAATTATAACACTTGAGTATTTGCCTTAGAGATATTCATAGTGGCTTTAGAGATACTAGACAAACATTTGAAATGCAAACAAAAAGATGCACAAGGCAGTGTGATCTGGTGCCAAAATGAGCAGTTCTGCTTCTGAACCTAGAGCAACTCATGCCTTAAAGAGAAAATAAACTCTTAAAGAGCATCAAAGAATTTCAGCATCCTTCCTGCACACAGCACTCTCAACAAATGCCTTGGTTTTCAATTACAACCCTCTCTTTGAACTCATTGAGCCATGATTTGCTGCCTCTCATCTGAGGCCCACTTATGTTTGCAGCACCGTATCATGGCCACGCCTGGTTAAACTCAGGGTGGTTGTCTAGCTCCGCCTATAGGATCTGAGATTAAATGCATCAAGGTGAGGAAATGGGCTCTGCAGATGGCTCATACCGTCACTGAGAAACTGGAGGGAGAAAAAAACAGTCACTTATGGAATTCAAGAGCAGCTGGAATCTCAATATGATGTTTACTTGTTCTCCTATTTGCTGTTCTATTCAGCAGTGAAAACTTAGCTTGTATTAAGATGTTTCCAGATGTATGGGGAGGTAAAATGATGAGCATGATGCAAAATGGGCACAGGGGCTATATGTTGCAGCAGAGGACAGGAAAGTGGATGTTGAAGGTAGGTGGAAGAAAAGATGGCTTATGGGGATGGGATGAGGCTTCCTGGGCAAAGCAGCCTTTTAACCCTGCACCTTGAAGGACTTGCAGGCTGGTTGAAGGAGAGGCTTCTCTATGGGGGGAGGGACAAAGGTGAGCAAACAAGTGTGATGGTGTGAGCTCAAGACTGGGAGTAGCAGAAAGATCTGCCTCTTACACAGATGTATGCTGTTATGACTTCCATTATAGAAATATAAAAGTCACCATTGGAAGATCTATAAAGGCCAGGTCCATTAAATTGACTACTCAGCTAAACTTATGAGGAAAGGGAATTCTTCATACTTCATACTGAATACTGAATACTTCAGTTCAGCTGGATGATAGAGCTTTGATACTAAATAGGCAGCTGTGTTGACTGAAGCTAATAAATTTCAATAAATATTTTTTAGCCATATGTTCTTTGGCATAGGACAGTGGCATTGCATTGTCCAGGATCTTGGTACATAGATCAGCACATTCACAAATAGACGATACTTCCCCTCAGGACATTTTTAGCCCTGTCCTAAATAGATCCTTCCTCAATATGGTTTCTTTCATTTCCTTTGGGAGTCTGGGGAAGAAATAAACACACATTTATATGAGATAATTTTGTTTGACAGCTGGCTCAATTTCCCCCAATCTTAACTTTATCATAGTTCATTGCAAAGAATTTTTATAAACTTTTATAAAGTCAGTATAGCTTTAAACTTCAAAACATTGTTTTGCAAAGAAAAGCCAAATGGGAAAATGTAGCATATTAATGATAGACACAGTTTACAAAGAATAAGTGTCACTCTGTCAATCACTGGATTAGCCCTAAAACACCTTAAGAAAGGCAAGAACTGACACCCATAATCAGAGTTCATTCTCCAATTACATTAGGATAATCATGTTCATGCCCATTTGTGTTTATATAAGATTATTTGATTTTCTTCACTAAAAGGTCTTTTATTACCAACCATCAACATTGTAATAGCAGTCTTAAATGTGAAGAAAAGCCACTTAAATTAATACAGCTTTCTGACTTTATTTCACTGTGTCAGCAGGGCCTCTCTGAGAACTGCTGTGTGCTACAGCCAGTCTCAGGAAGGAGACAAACCACTTACAATAAAGCTGTGAGCTGGAGGTGGAAGAATTAGAATGGTTGGGCATGGAGAACAACCTTGAAGGTAAAGCCACTATGAAAGCTCAGTGGGGAAGGATACATGCATAGTGAGGAAGCAGAAAGACAAAATATACTGTGTATTTGATTGCTGACCACCATGGCTATTTTTAAAAGGTTATTTGTTTGCAAGCAGAGAGAGAGAGAGAGAGAGAGAGAGAGAGAGAGAGAGAGAGAGAGAGAGAGAGAGGGAGAAAACAAAGACAGAGGGTATGGGTGCACCAAGTCCCCCAGCCATTGCACAAACTCTAGATGCATATGCCACTCTGTGTATCTGGCTTTACATGGATACTGGGAAATTGAACTCCACTCATTAGGCTTTGCAGGCAAATAACTTAACCACTAAGTCATCTCTCTAGCTCTCACTATAACTATTTTATTCAGGATTATAAAGAGTAGTCCCATACTAAGTAGGGAGCACCCACTTAGAAGATGGAGGTAAGAGGGTACTGAGTTTGAGGCCAGCCTGATCTATATGAGACTGTCTATAAGCATAACAAAAAAAGTCCCCCAAAATGAACACAAACAATGACTCACAGTCAATAGGTCATCCTTCCTGATGGCTCTTGGTAAGTTCATTCCCCCCTTTCTCCAACATCTAGTTCCCGAGCATAGCTTACCAAACACAGTGTTTGTTTCCCTTCTATTGATATAAAAATTTATCTGTAGGTGACTTGTGGATGCTTTTTTAAAATAATAGATTTGTGGTATATATTTAAGAAATACAAAATGGTGTTATACATACCTAGCAAAATGTTTGCTATTGTTGAACAAACTAATGTAGCCATCTTTTCACATACTTACCCATTTCCTTCCCTATGGTAAAAGCAGCTCTTGACTTTTAACTAAGAAAAAAATTCTGAATACAGTTATCTGCAGTCCTCATGTTGTATATTAGCGTTTTAGGCTCATTAATCCTACATATTTCATTTTTGCATTCATTTCCTTCCCCCACCCCAACCTTGTTTTTGCAAATATCAAAAAAGAATTTTTAGGACAGCCATAGCAAATGCCCAGTGTATCTACATAACAGCAAGCAGTGGTTGTGGCTAAAGAAAAGTAAGGAGAGAGAAGGTGAAGAAGAAAAGAGAAAGTGGTGGCAGTGATATGTGGATGGTGAAAAGGCTTCCGAACAGCACAGACTGTGCAGATCTGAACATCTTCTCCAAGTGAAAGAGAAAGTCATTGCAAGGTTTTGAGCAGAGGAATGACATGGTCTGATTTATGAATGAAACTACACTGAGAGTCTCCTGCATGGAGGAAGAGTGAAACGGGGGAGGCGAGTCTGCAACCCAGGCAATTGACCTATGCCAGCTTGGTAGTGGTGGAGTGATACTGAACTCTGTTCCTAAGCCACTTTAGGCCCAGAAGCTCTTGTGCTCACTGAAATGCACTGCCCCAGATTTCAGTACTGGCATAGTTTCCTCTCCAATGTATCTACTTTGGGACAAGCTCCAGTTCCTGCTGAGATTCCCTAAGAAACTCCTGAAGGGGTCAAGGCAAGTGTTCAGTATTAGCTCTGCAGTGCATGCATGTTTGGCCTGGTCATGTCTAATGAAAGTGTTAGTTCTGGAACCCGTACTTATACACTTCTCCGTTCTTATTTTTGCATGGTCAATCTGTTTTCCTAACGTAGTCTCAACTCACAGTCCACTCCCTCCCTTCACCAAGTGGGGGATGTGAGCAGATAGGTTAAATAAGTCAGGACTCACCCTTCTCACAAAGCTACCGCTCAGCCTAAGCTACTGCACTGAGGAATTTGGAAGTTTGTTTTTCCCAGTGTTCAATATCATGGACATATTTTGCACACAACTTATAAAGGGTTATCATGTCCTTTATTTCACAGGATCTTTGTAATATCCCATGAAGCAGGCTGTACAGATGGAACTGTCATTGGCTTTTCTCTTTTACTCCAAAGTTATAAAGTGGGAAACTGAAGATCAGTAGGATAAAATAAACTGTCCCAGACCACACAGCTGACACATGGTGGAGTCAGGATGCATTTCCAAGTTGTTTCACAACTGGTACATGTCGCTATCCAAACACGAAGTTGGCTCTGGGTGATAATAGAAAACGGCTTTGAAACCTTCTGCCCCAGCTGAAAGTCTGAAAACATTTCACCTAGCTTCTGACCTCCAGATCTTTCTCCTATTTTGTTCTCAAGAGTAAATTACATGAATCAACAAATAGGATGTTTATTTCTGTTCAAGGAAAATGAATGACAAAGAATGAATTTACCTGCTGAGAAACAGTCATTGCAATTATCATTAGGCTTGTCTTGAGTCCAGTCTGGATATTGTCACACACCAGAAGAACTATTTGGACCTTATTTTACCACATGAAAAAAAAAAAAAGAAAAAAAACATTTGGACCATGTCTTTGGGCATTCCTCATTAATCCTTATGCCCAACTATCCCTTTCCCTGAAGGTTGGGTTCAATGTAAAAATGTCTCATCACTACTTGCTACCTTTCCTGTAAACAGTGGGGAAATCATTTCAAGGTTGCCTTCTTGTTAAATATTCCATGCAATCATTATTGCCAGACGTTAGTTAATAAAAGGGGGACATAGAGATACTTCAGTTGTTAACATGTTTGTCATGCATGGACCTGAGTTCAATCTTCAGTACCCATGAAAAAATGGTGGTTGTGGGGGTCAACTCTGGAGAATTATAGAGAGCAAGATCCCTGAGACTCACGGGTCCACCACTCTAGCCTTCTTGGCAAGGTCCTGTAGGCCAATGAGGGATCCTGTCTCAAAAAAAAAAAAAAAAGTGGCAGAATTCCTGAGGAAGACACTTGAGGTTGTCCACTGGTCTCCACATTCATGCATACCTGAGCTTGCTCGTGCATGTGTGCGTGCACACACACACACAAACACACACACATACACGAAAAATAAAGGACAGAAATTATTTTATAGTTTATGTGAAATATAAGCTTGATTTATTTTAAAAAGTTTGAAATTTCATTTTTTATTTCATCCACTATCCATTTATTGTTTAAGAGTGTGCTATTCAGTTTCCAGTTGCCGTTGGGGCTCTTGTTGGTTTTTTTGTTGTTGATTTCTAGGAATATAGCATTCTGATCTGATATCATGCAGGGAATTATGTCGATTTTCCTAAATATGTGGAGGCTATCTTTGTGACCCAGTATATGGTCTATTTTAGAGAATGTTCCATGGGCTGCTGAGAAGAATGTGTAGTCTGTGGATTTGGGGTGGAAAGTTCTGTAGATGTCTGTTAGGTCTAAGTGCTCTATGGTTTTGTTGAGCTCTCTTACTTCCCTGTTGAGCTTCTGTTTGGATGATCTGTCTATTACTGATAATGGTGTGTTAAAGTCCCCAGCTATGATGGTGTTGGTGGTTATTTCTGTTTTATTGTCAAGTAGGTTTTGTTTTATGAACTGCGGTGCCCCTGTGTTTGGTGCATACAGATTTATGATTGTAATATCCTCTTGATGGATTGTTCCCTTTACAAGTAGGAAGTAGCCTTCTTTGTCTTTTTTGATTGTTTTTGGTTTGAAGTCAACTTTATCTGATATTAATATAGCTACACCTGCTTGTTTCTTATTCCCATTTGCTTGGAATATTGTTTTCCACCCTTTCACCCTGAGGAGGTTTCTGTCTTTAGTGGTAAGGTGGGTTTCTTGAAGGCAGCAGATTGAAGGGTCTAATTTTTTGATCCACCCTGTTAGCCTGTGTCATTGGTGGGTGAATTAAGGCCATTAATGTTTAGGGTGATGACTGTGATATTTGATTTGATCCCTGTCATTTTGTGGTGGTAGAGGTGTGTTGGCATTTCCATGGAATTTTTTTTTTTTTTTTTTTGTATCTACTCTGGGTTTGATTGCTGTGATCTTCTTCTTGTAGGCATTTGTGTTTGGTTATTTGTTTCTTCTCTGTGGAGAATTTCCTGGAGTACTTTCTGTAGGTTTGGTTTTGTGTTCATATAATTGTAAAGCTGAGTTTTATCATGGAAAGTTTTCCTTTCACCATCTATTATAAGGGAGACTTTTGCTGGGTAGAGTAGTTTAGGTTGAAAGCCATAGTTTCTTAGCATTTGGAGAGTATCATTCCAGGCCCTTCTAGCTTTCAGGGTTTCCATTGAGAAGTCTGAAGTAATTCTGATGGGGTTTCCTTTGAAAGTGGTGTGCTGTTTTTCCCTAGCTGCTTTTAGGATTTTTTCCTTGGTGTCAATGTTTAGAGTCTTAATGATAATATGCCTTGGGGAGTTTCTCCTTTGGTCTAGTTATACCATTACTGGGCATGTACCCTAAAACCTTCAAACCAAAAGCCAGAGAGAGTTGCTCAACCATGTTTGTAGTGGCTCAATTCGTAATAGCTAAAAGCTGGAATCAACCCAGATGTCCATCATTAGAAGAATGGATAACAAAGATGTGGTATATCTACACAATGGAATTCTATACAGCAGTAAGAAAAAACGACATAAAGAAATTTGAGGAAAAATGGTTGAACCTGGAACAGATCATTCTCAGCGAACTTACCCAATCACAGAAAAAAAATCGACACATAGTCTCACTCATCTGCAACACCTAACCTGAATTTGCCCAAGATGCCTTACATACCCAGCAAGTACCTCATGGACTAGACAATAAGATGGATGGGTGGGCGGGGAGGGATTCAAAGGGTGGAAAATAGTAATCCGGACCCAAACGGCAATGGTACCATAAAATTCTACTTCCTAAAAGACAGACCAAATGACTGAACCTTCACTAGTCCCTTACAGGAAACACCTGAACCACAAGACACTGGAGAGGGTAGGATCAAGACTGACCTAAATCTCCTACATCTTCCTTCCCTCCCTCTCCCCCTCTCCCCTCTATCTCTCTCCTCTCTAACTCTTGTATATTAGTTATCTTTTTCCTCAATTTCTTAGTGGACACTGACCTGTAACCCCCACTTCCAGCTTGGGCCTACAATCCACAATGAGCTTTTGATCAGAGAAACCTACAAGGTTTCCCAAAACAATGACAGACTTCTGTCAGAGTAATTGATGACCCACCAAAGGCCAGTGGTAAGACCCTATTGCTGAAGACTCCATACGCAGCTGACACGTAAAATGGAATGACATGGCTGGAAGCCAGGAGAGAGTCAGTCCCCAGACAGTCAGCGTGTCTAGTGCCAGAAGGCGCTACATAGGCGACTGGGGGAAGTGACCAAGATCTGTCCAAGCAACACATTGTTTAACCTAAGTAGCAACAATTAACCGGATGTGATACCCACACAAGTGCAATAGTGGTACACAGCCATGGTGAGGAATCAATTGCTCTTGATTTGGCTAACTGATCCACTCAGTGGTACTAGACCCTTAGCTGGAGCTGGGAAACAAGTCAGAACCATACCCAAACACAAGCCCACTCTACAATATCAAGCTACCATCAATCATGGGGTATAAGAGGGCCTACACCTATCAAACTGTCTATCAAAAAGTAAGTGTCACTTCCGGTTAAGATGGCGGCGTAGGTACCATGCCAAAGCAGCCTAGGGGGGAAAAAGACCAAAAAAACTCAGCAAAATACACGTTTTTACTAAATAGTGAGGTGTATAGGAAATTGAGGCGGCAGCGGAGAAGTAGAAGAGTTATAGAGCAGCCAGAGCCCGCACAGGCGGGATAAGCGGCTCCAGCGGCTCAGGCAGCTCGGCCAAACGCCGCAGCTGCGGCGCAGCAGAAAACCGCCAGACCAGCTCGAGCCGCAGGAAAAGCCAGATGCGGGATTTTCCCCTCACACCGCGCTCTCCGCAACTCGGGAAACGTGAGGGGAGAGCAGCAGCGAGCAGGGGAGGAGAAGACCGCGAGGTAGAAGCACACGTGGAGCAGCAAGACAACCAGAGCAGCCGCGGCTCCCTCCCCTCCCCCACCGCCTGAGCCCAGCTCCAGCGAACACAGCAGCAGCCCGGGACCCGGCCACGCCAACTTGGGCTGAGAGCGGGACCCAAGCAGGAGCAGAGTTCGGCAGCAACTTCAGTGGCTCCAGCACCGGTACCAGCGGCCCCAGCAGCAGCGGACCCAGGAGCGGCAGCGGTGGCAGATCCCGCAGCAGCGGCTTCGCGGGGAGCAGTGGCGGTGGTCACGGGCGGCAGCTTCAGCAGTGGTGGTGGCTCCGGTGGTGGCAGCTATAGGAGCAGCGGAGGCAGCAGCAGCGGCTCGGTTTCCCCGTAGGAAAAGCAAGTGCCCAGCTCCAGAAATCAGAACAGCAGCCCGACGACCCAGGCAGCAACTTGACTGAGACCAAAATCACCCAAGGTAACTGGGATTGTACCAGGGAAGGGTCTCACTGGTCACAAGCTGACTTGGATCCCTCAACAGACCAGAAATCTAAACCTCTTTGTTGATAGAAGATCTGGTCATTATAATAACTACTCTTGCATACATACTAGGGGCTGTTTTTGATTGAATGTGTACAGTGTTTAGTTAAATTTTAGAATCTACCTGTATTTTATTCCACTCAGCCTGCTTGAATACTCCTATAGCAGGGAATCTCAAACCCTAAGAACATCTTTGTAGATACTCTGAGAGTCTTAAGAGCCGCACCTAATACCTTAAGGTCCTACCCTGAAAATATATTACATCAAATCAATTGATACAGCTAAGAATACACAGCTAGCTAGAAAATCCAAGCATAAACTTAATCCAAGATGCAAAAATATATACATTATAACACAAGAAACACTAAAAAGCAAGATGATATAAATCCACCTAAAAGTATTAATGCATCAGAAATGTCCTCCAGAGAGAAAGAGTTAGAGGAAATGCCTGAGAAAGAGTTCAAAAGAATAATTATAAATATGTTCCAAGAGGTCAAAGAACACATGAAAACAATCAAGGAAGAAATCAAAGAGGAAATCAAAGGAATCAAAGAAGAGGCAGGACACCAATTTAATGAAATAAAGAAGGCAATACAAGACATAAATAGGGAAATAGAAATAATAAAGAAAAACCAGTCAGAATTACTAGCAATGAAGAACACAGTTAATGAAATAAAAAACTCTGTAGAAAATCTCACCAGTAGGATGGATGAGGGAGAGGACAGAATATCTAAGCTAGAAGACCAGGTGGCAGACCTAATGCAGTCCAACAAAGAGAAAGACAAACTTATAGAAAAGTATGAGTGGGAATTTCAAGATATTCGGGACACTATGAAAAGATCCAATATAAGAATTCAGGGCATAGTAGAAGGAGAAGAACTCCACTCCAGAGGCATAGTAGGCATCTTCAACAAAATCATAGAGGAAAATTTCCCTCAAATTGGGAAAGAGGTGCCAATACAGATACAGGAAGCCTTTAGAACCCCAGCCAGACAAAACCCAGAAAGAACCTTCCCTCGCCATAATATAATCAAACTTCCAAACACACAAACCAAAGAAAAATTATTGAAAGCAGTTAGAGAGAAAAATCAAGTTACCTACAAAAGCAAGCCCATCAGGATTACAGCAGATTATTCAACAAAAACTTTTAAAGCCAGAAGGGCTTGGAGTGATATATTCCAAGTTCTGAAAGATAACAACTGTCAACCAAGGTTACTTTATCCTGCAAAGTTATCCATTCAAATAGATGGAGAAATAAAGACATTCCATGACAAAAGCAGGTTAAAGGAGTATTTGAAGACAAAACCAGCTCTACAGAAAATACTTGATAGAATCCTCCATGCTGAACAAAAGGAAAAGCACACATATAAGGAACCTAGAAAAAGCAAGCTATACTCAAATACCAGTTAACAGAAGAGAGCACAGGTAGAACTAGTAACACACACACACACACACACACACACACACACACACACACACACAAATGGCAAACATAAATACACACCTTTCAATAATATCTCTTAATATCAACGGTCTCAATGCCCCAACGAAAAGACATAGATTTGCAGACTGGGTTAAAAAGCAGGATCCTACAATTTGTTGTCTCCAAGAAACTCACCTTTCTACAAAGGATAGACACTATCTTAGGGTGAAAGGTTGGAAGACGGTGTTTCAAGCAAATGGGCCTAGAAAACAAGCAGGGGTTGCTATCCTAATATCAGACAGGGTAGACTTTAGTCCGACGTTAGTCAAGAAAGATAAGGAAGGTCACTTTATATTGATTAAAGGCACACTCCCAACAGGAGGACATTACAATCCTAAACATATATGCACCTAACATGGGGGCTCCCAAATTCGTCAAACAAACACTATTAGAACTAAGGTCACAGATAACACCAAACACAGTGGTGGTGGGTGACTTTAACACCCCACTCTCATCAATTGACAGGTCATCCAGGGAAAGAATAAACAGAGAGGCATCTGGACTAAATGAGGTCATAGAAGGAATGGACCTAACAGATATATACAGGACATTTCATCCAAAGGCTGCAGAATATACATTCTTTTCAGCAGCACATGGAACATTCTCTAAAATAGACCATATATTAGGACATAAAGCAAATCTTAACAAATTCAGGAAAATTGAAATAATTCCTTGCATTCTATCTGACCACAATGGAATTAAACTACAAATCAGTAGCAAGAAAGGCTATAGAGCATACACAAAATCATGGAAACTAAACAATACACTACTAAATGATGAGTGGGTCAATGAAGAAATCAAAAAGGAAATCAAAAAATTTATAGAGTCAAATGATAATGAGAACACAACATACCAAAATCTCTGGGACACAATGAAGGCAGTTCTAAGAGGTAAATTTATAGCCTTAAGTGCCTTTATTAAGAAATTAGAAAGGTCTCAAATAAACGACCTAATGCTTCGCCTTAAAGCCTTGGAAAAAGAAGAACAAGGCAAACCAAAAATTAGTAGACGGGAAGAAATAATAAAGATTAGGGCAGAAATTAATGAAATAGAAACAAAAAGAACAATCCAAAGAATTAATGAAACAAAGAGTTGGTTCTTTGAAAGGATAAACAAGATTGATAAACCCTTAGCAAATCTGACCAAAAGAAAGAGAGAAGAGACACAAATTAATAAAATCAGAGATGAACAAGGCAACATCACAACAGACTCCAGAGAAATTCAAAAAATCATAGGGACATACTATAAAAGCATATACTCCACAAAGTATGAAAATCTGAAAGAAATGGATGATTTCCTTGATCTATATGACCTACCTAAATTAAATCAAAATGAGATTAATCACTTAAATAGACCTATAACAAACATGGAGATCCGAACAGTTATCAATAATCTCCCAACTAAAAAAAGCCCAGGCCCGGATGGATTCACTGCTGAATCTTACCAGACTTTTAAGGAAGAGCTAACACCATTGCTTCTTAAGCTTTTCCAGGAAATAGAAAAAGAAGGAATTCTACCAAACTCCTTCTATGAGGCCAGCATCACCCTGATACCAAAACCAGGCAAAGATAGAACAAAAAAAGAAAATTACAGACCAATCTCCCTCATGAACATAGATGCAAAAATTCTCAACAAAATATTGACAAACAGAATACAAGAGTATATCAAAAAGATCATTCACCCTGACCAAGTAGTCTTTATCCCAGAGATGCAGGGATGGTTCAACATACGCAAATCTATAAATGTAATACATTACATAAACGGGTTGAAGGACAAAAATCACATGATCATCTCATTAGATGCAGAGAAAGCATTTGACAAAATCCAACATCCCTTCATGATAAAAGTCCTACAGAGACTGGGAATAGAAGGAACATATCTCAATATAATAAAGACTATTTATGACAAGCCTACAGCCAACATATTACTAAATGGGGAAAAACTGGAAGCTTTTCCACTAAAATCAGGAACAAGACAAGGGTGTCCACTGTCTCCACTTCTATTTAATATAGTTTTGGAAGTCTTAGCCATAGCAATAAGGCAAGAGACACACATAAAAGGGATACAAATTGGAAAGGAAGAAATCAAGTTATCATTATTTGCAGATGACATGATTCTATGCATAAAGGACCCTAGAGACTCTACTAGCAAGCTGTTAGAGCTGATCAAAACCTACAGCAATGTAGCAGGATACAAAATAAATACACAGAAATCAGTAGCCTTCATATATGCTAACAACAAACACAGAGGATGAAATCAGAGAATCAGTCCCATTCAAAATTGCACCAAAAAAAATAAAATACCTTGGAATAAACCTAACCAGGGAAGTAAAGAATCTATACAATGAGAACTTTAAAACACTCAAGCGAGAAATTGCAGAAGACACTAGAAAGTGGAGAAACATCCCTTGTTCCTGGATTGGAAGAATCAATATTGTGAAAATGGCAATCTTACCTAAAGCAATCTACACATTTAATGCAATCCCTATCAAAATTCCAAAGGCTTTCTTCATGGAAATAGAAAAAAACAATCCAAAAATTCATTTGGAATCACAAAAAACCTCGAATATCTAAAATAATACTGAGCAACAAAAAAGAGGCTGGTGGTATCACCATACCTGATTTTAACCTATACTACAGAGCCATAGTAACAAAAACAGCATGGTACTGGCACAAAAGCAGACATGTAGATCAGTGGAACAGAATAGAGGACCCAGATGTAAGCCCAAGTAGCTATAGCCACCTGATATTCGATAAAAATGCCAAAAATTCTCATTGGAGAAGAGACAGCCTCTTCAGCAAATGGTGTTTTGAAAACTGGATAAATATCTGCAGAAGGATGAAAATAGATTCTTCTCTCTCGCCATGCACAAGAATTAAGTCCAAATGAATTAAAGACCTTAACATCAGACCTGAAACTTTGAAACTGCTAGAGGAAAAAGTAGGGGAAACCCTTCAACATATTGGTCTTGGCAAAGACTTTCTGAATACAACCCCAATTGCTCAGGCAATAAAACCACAGATTAACCACTGGGACCTAATGAAATTACAAAGATTTTGCACCGCAAAGGACACAGTGAAAAAAGCAAAGAGGCAACCTACAGAATGGGAAAAAATCTTCGCCAGCTATATATCTGATAGAGGATTAATATCTAGGATATACAAAGAACTCAAATAGTTAAATAATAAGGAATCAAACAAGCCAATCAAAAAATGGGCTATGGAGCTAAATAGAGAGTTCTCAAAGGAAGAAATACAAATGGCATATAAGCATCTAAAAAAATGTTCTACGTCACTAGTCATCAGGGAAATGCAGATTAAAACTACATTGAGATTCCATCTCACTCCTGTCAGATTGGCCACCATCATGAAAACAAATGATCATAAATGTTGGCGGGGATGTGGAAAAAAAGGAACCCTTCTTCACTGCTGGTGGGAATGCAATCTGGTCCAGCCATTGTGGAAAACAGTGTGGAGGTTCCTAAAACAGCTAGAGATTGATTTACCATATGACCCAGCTATAGCGCTCCTAGGCATACATCCAAAGGACTCATCTCATTTCCTTAGAAGTACATGCTCAACCATGTTTATTGCTGCTCAATTTATAATAGCTGGGAAATGGAACCAGCCTAGATGTCCCTCAACAGATGAGTGGATAATGAAGATGTGGTACATTTATACAATGGAGTTCTACTCAGCGGTAAGGAAAAATGAAGTTATGAAATTTGCAGAAAAATGGATGGACATGGAAAGTATTATACTAAGCCAGGTAACCCAGGCCCAGAAAGCCAAGCGCCACATGTTCTCTCTCATATGTGGATCCTAGCTACAGATGACTGGGCTTCTGCGTGAGAATGAAAATACTTAGTAGCAGAGGCCAGTAAGTTGAAAAGGAGACATAAAGGGTGGAGAAAGGAAGGGAGGAGGATACTTAATAGGTTGATATTGTATATATGTAATTACAATGATTGTAATGGGGAGGTAATATGATGGAGAATGGAATTTCAAACGGTAAAGTGTGGGGGTGGGGAGGGAGGGAATTACCATGGGATATATTTTATAATCATTAAAAATGTTAATAAAATTAAAAAAAAAAAGTAAGTGTTATCTCAATTTTCTGGGTGCTAACTTACTCTCCGTTGGAGAATCTGCTTCTCTTTTCCAGATAGATGCAGATCCTAAGAAGAGAGCTGCCCCAACATACCTCAGAAGGGGCCCAACTGAAACTAAGGACAACTGGCGAAATAAGCAAGGGTGATGTTTTCCTGTGAACTGGATACCAGCACAAAGGGGAAGGAGATCAATGCAGAGAAAAATCAACTCCTACCAAATCAGAGAGCCAGAGCCTCAGAGGCCCCCAACACCTCAGCACTGAAGCAGACCAAAAATGAACCCAACATGGCTCAGGGAAATCTTGCGGAAGAGGGGGCGGAAAGAATGTCAGAGTTACATGTTGGGTCATGATTTTCAGAGACATTTATCATACTAATAACTGGGGGCTAACTCCACAATGCACGACCCATTTTCAATAATAAGGAGGGTCTAATGGGAGGGGGTAGATCACAGATGAGCCTAAATAATGGTACCAAACTGCCTGTATTTACTGAAAAGAAAACTAATAAATTAAATTAAAAAAAAAAATGACCCACACATTATTCAGTAGTGTATTGTTTAATTTCTATGAGTTTGTATATGTTCTCTTGCTGTTGATTTGTAGTTTTTCTGATTGTAATTAGATAAATAAAAGAAATTATTTCAAAAAAAAAAGTTTGAGATGTGTACTAGATAAAGATATCAAGGGCATGGTACAGGGGGAAGGGTATGCTGTATTAAAATGCATTTTTATAAAAATGTTCATAAGATACCAAGCACTGAGTTTACATAAATTGAGAGAGAAAAGTCATAATAAGGTGGTATATTTCTTTCCATGGCTTTACATGGAACAAAATGTACTTTATGTTCCCCAAATCTATGAATGGAAGGTTTATAAATTATCCACATTAATGGGAATCTGTTGCATTCAGGGCTGACATAATTAATGTCCTTATACCCAGGGTGTTCTCTTTCCTTTTTCACCCATACTCAGGCCCAACTTCTCTCTGTGACATCAGAAGGAACTCATTTTATCCTTAGACTTGCTCTCTATGTGCAATCTACACTGATATTCTTAATGGCATCCCAGCACTGACTCAGAATATCTCAAATGCTTTTAGTACTACTGCTCTACACCAGTCATGAAAAAAATAAAACAACCAGATAACCTATCCTTCTGCAGCCCTTCTCCCTTTGGTCAAATGATTCTAGTAACCACCCAAATGCCTGTGTCAAGGGCTCAGTCTTGTTTCCTTCTCCTCCCTCACCTTGGACTCTCTATGTATCATCAGGTGCTATTTCTTGTTTATTTCAACCTGCATTATGGTCTGCTTTCTTTTATGCAGCTCTGTGAGCACCACTGAGCTGTTATCCTGTCCTTACTCACCTTGACTAATGTAGGAGCCTTCTGCCTGGTTCTCTGCTTCAAGTTTCACTGCCAAGTTCATCTCCAGAAATAGCTGCTATAATCATTACTAAATGTAAACCAGTGAAACTTATTCTTAAGGAATTTCAGTCTTCCCACATGATTGGCAGGGTCTTCCACAGGCAGCTATTGCTTTCACACCATCCTTGACTTGATGCTAAGGCTTTCACAGTGAGTCTCCATTGTGGCCCTTAAAGCTCTCTGGTCCACATTGAAAAATGTGAACCTACTCTCCTCCTGTCTCTTATATCACTCAAAGCTTTGAAAGCCTGACCTGCTCTTACTCTCTAGCATGGACTCAAACCCATTCTCTCTTCACCTTCTGTCCCTCTGCTCCCCATTTAAAAGCAAAATTGTGCCACCATCATCCCACTCTATCAAGCCCTAGTCCCTTCAGAATCACCATAACCTTCATAAATAACTTGCAGATATTTGTCTGTTTGTTTATGCTGTGATATATACTCCATGAGCATGATGCAAACCCTGTGAAGACATGGACTTTGTGTGCCAATTTTACTTCTGTATCCCCCTGTTCTTAACACAGCACTAACATCTTCTGCATGAAAATGCTTGCTATTAATAAATAGATAAGTGAATGAATGAATGAATCAAAACCTATATAAAGAAAAATAAGTACTGTGTTTTCTGAAGCCAGATTCATATAGGTAATTAAGCATGCAGTTAACCCTAAATCTTATCTTGCTTCTGTCTCTAGCCTCATATATACAACAAAACCCTATCTGATTTATTTCTCTTTCTTTATTAGCTGAGAAATCTGAAGACTAAAAAGGAAAACTCTAGATTACACAGTTACTGGCAACCTATGGAATGAAATGTTCCTCTCATATGCATCTTTTATATTTTAATATTTGCATTTAAAGTTGACTTTTGATTAGAAAAGACTGTATATTGGATATTAGCCAAGCCTCACCTGACCATATCAGTTAAATTCACATTGGTGGGAACAAATAACCTGACAAGAAGCAATTCATGGAAGGAAAAGTTGAATTGGTCATAGTTTCTAGAAGGTAGGGTCCATGGTGAAGTTGAAGGTGTGGCAGGTCTGAGTGAGAAGCCTGGTACTAGAATAGCAAATAAGCCCGGAAGATAAAATCCAAGGCATGTCTTCAGTGATGCGCTTGCTTCCTTCAGCAAGGCTCCATCTCCTTAAGGGTTCCCTAATGGCATTAGCAGCTGAGGATTAACTATTCAGACATATGAACCCATAGAGAACATTGTACATTCGAAGGACCTTAACAATGATGTTATAATTATAGAATATTGAACAATCAGACCGTTCCACATTGTTGCCTATAAATAAGAGTTCTTTAATCCCAGCACTCGGGAGGCAGAGGTAGGAGGATCGCCGTGAGTTCAAGGCCACCCTGAGACTACAGAGTTAATTCCAGGTCAGCCTGGACCAAAGTGACACCCTACATCGAAAAGCCAAAAAAAAAAAAAAAACGAGTTCTTCAGAAGACTCCAGCATTTTGAGTATGTGGCCTATCTGGAGATGGGGATTATGCCAGATTTAAGCCAGTGTAAAGTTCCTTGTTATATCCCCCCCTCCCCTTAACCATTGAATCAGTTGGCTACTTTAGTATGCAACACAACCACCTAATTAAAAAAATAGAGGACACTCACCAGGTGGATCACTTCTTGACTGATTTCCATGTTTGCAGTTGTCTAAATAAGTAGGAAACAGAAGTATTGTTCCTTCATAGGTGTCCCTGGGAGGCTTCTCATGGCTAGGCCAATGGAACATGAAGACAAGAAGTGCTGGCTGCCTTGTATCAAACAAGCCCACACAGTTGCTCCCCGCCCCTCCTCTAGCAGTTCATGATCGCATTTTTACCAGACTGTAAATTGTTATTCTAAAAGGGTTTTATCATTTCCATGTAGTTCCTATTGGCCACAGGCAAGCAAGATCAATAAAAATACAAGTGTACAAACACCACCAAACACAAATATTCCAATCCAAAAAACCGGTGTCCCACATGCTGTGACCAGCCAGGAATTTGCTTCAAGCTACCCATCACATCCCAACACCTAAAATTCCCCATTGGGAAAAAAAATAATGAGAAAGCTTTTTGGAAGCATGGCTCCATCTTGCAAGGCAGCATGTTACAAGCATAATTTCAATCTGCCTTTTCCAGAGCCATCCTCATGGCTGGAGACAGGAATAAAAAGAAAAGAATCAGTGAGCATCAGAAATATCCTGATATCTTTTGCAGTGACCATCACTATGACTTCTTTTTCCTTCCTTTTCACCTCCTCTCCCCCCGCCCCACCACACAATGTTGATGATACCCCATTTCATCCATTTGAAATGTTAATAGATCTTGGTATTTCTACTGTGGTGAACATCAAACACCACTTAGAACATCATCATCACTCTCCAAAAGAGTCCTGTATCTTTTTACTGCTCCAAATCTTTCCTTCTACCCAGTTTTGGAAACTTCTCATGTCATTTTCCCTCTCTAGATAGGCTAATTCTGAATTTTTTTTTTTTTTTTTTTTTTTTTTATTTTTATTTTTTTAAATTTATTTGAGAGTGACAGACACAGAGAGAAAGACAGATAGAGGGAGAGAGAGAGAATGGGCACGCCAGGGCTTCCAGCCTCTGCAAACGAACTCCAGACGCGTGCGCCCCCTTGTGCATCTGGCTAACGTGGGACCTGGGGAACTGAGCCTCGAACCGGGGTCCTTAGGCTTCACAGGCAAGCGCTTAACCGCTAAGCCATCTCTCCAGCCCATAATTCTGAACTTTTTATACAGATAAAAGCATACCACATATTACCCTCTTTCCTTCCTTCACTTCATATAATGCACTCAGGGTTCAGACCAGAATCAGTACTTCATTTCCTTGTTATGGTCGAAAAATATTGATGCAATTATGACATTTTGTTTATCCACATATCCATGTACCCATTAACCAATCTGGATGTGCCCATGTCTTCACTGGAAGTAGGTACTCAGATCCATGGCTGTCGTCTAGAATATTGCCATCATTTTATTAATGAGTAGTAGGAGGGCTTTGCTAATTATTTTCTTGTAATTTATTGTTGTTGACAAATTAGAATGTTAGATGTATATTTCTCCTCATTAGAATTCACTAAAACAAGATAAATTCTATGTTTCTACCAAAGAAATAAGTATCCTAGTACTTCTTATCTCCTGCAATCTCACAGACACCCATGACATGAGCATATACGTAACATATGTGGAAGCCTCTGCAGTCAGTATTCATTGGCAAAATTCATAAGTGGATGAGACATATATGGTGAGTGGTCTGTTAACCTATTACTCAAAGTAGAGAAAACTCTGGAGCGAAACACTCCTTTTAGATCTGTCTGCTGTTTAGTGTTGATGAAAACTTGAATATAGATTCTTTGGAGATAGGTACAAGAAAAAATGAAACACCATTTCACATAGTAAGTGTTCATTAAGTCTTGGCCTAAGGATTAGGCTCTAAAAGGCACATTAGGCTATTTTGAGCATTGGATGTTAACTGCTTGGTTTTGCTCATTTAGAAAAGCAGATGAAGGGGTGGAATCAATTCCTTCTTGGCCTGAGAAATTTTGATCTTCTGAAGCCAGAGCCAATAACACTAATGTCTTCATACCTGAATGTTTTTCTAAATTTGGACAGGGTCAGAAGCTCATTTTTAGATTGATATCCCTATCTACAAGTGAGACCATCTCCCAGAGTAGGAAATAATATATACATGAGATGGTTTTAATCTAGTTTTGAGATGAACAGATCTGAATTGTGTGTGATTATCAGATCACTTACTCAGACTCAGCAGGTGTTTAAAGTCTTGTTCACAAATCTACTGCCCTTGCAGTCTAGCACTGGATCTTTGAAGATCAGCTACAGCCATCAAAATCTTGATGTTTATGCTCTAGGTTGATTGTTCTTTGGCCTTTACTCATCTTATGCAATTACTAGCGCTATAGCTCTCACATTTCTGCAACATCTTAGCTGTTTAGTTGTGGGAAAATCACCTAACCTCTCTTAGTGTCATTCTTCTCTTTTATACATTTGAGATGTGAAATATAACACACATCTTTCTGTCTATCAAGTGTTCTTGTAAATATCATTTAGGATGATAAGAGAGAACACCTTGCAAAAAGCTAAACTCAAAACAAATTTTACTCACTGTTGCTGTCATTGCCTGGTAAACGCAAATCAACCAGACGAGCTACTTCTCCTTTGGGTTTTCTCTTTCTAGCTCTTATTAATGAGGAGCTTGGAAGAGTTTCAACAAATTACTAAAATAGAGGTTGCAGAAAAATAGCTGAGCTTTTGGTTTTGGGTTTCTTCTCTGCCAACATAAAATTCAAGGGAGTGTGCTGGATGGCTGGGAGCATGCTTACACGTAACCTGATCCTAACTACTCTGGTGGGTGGTGGCCTGCAGATGAGTGGGATTTTCTTTAGTTGGATAAGAGAAAAATGTCCAGGGACAGGTAATAGTGCATCCTTACTTTAGGAAGAGACATGTGTTTTGTATAATTTACTGAAGAAGAGAAAACCTTGGGATGCATCAAACTGAGAGTCATGCATTTGCACTTAAGTTATGATAACTTTCCAGAGCAGAAGGGGATCCCTAACTTGGAGAGGAGTCAAGAGGAGATGTTGCCCACATTTCTGCCATTCACAATGCTGCAGGAGTTAAATGCCCACAAAGATCATATTTTCCAGGAAATGAAAACCACTAATGGGCATTATTTTGGTAATTCAAATACTTTCTTTCATGATAAGCACCTGTTTCTCTTTGGAAAGAGATTTAATGATGATGTTTATCCATTTATATTTGTATACTGCTGAACCCACTGACAGTACTAAATAAATAATAGATAATGATAATAATCTTGATCCAAGGTCTTTAGGAGGAAAAAAATAAGGCCCAAAGATTTATTGTTGGCATGCCCTGTAAAAATTGATCTTCTTTTAATAGAATAAGAGTTTTGAAGGAAGAGAATTCATTGATTTATGATTCAAAGGAAATTTAACTTTAAGAATTACCACAATAACAACAATAATCAATGTCTTATAATCTCCATAAGAAATAAAGGAAAACATTCAGAATGCTATTAGCTATTATTTTAGGAAAAGAGAACATTTTCAAGAACATGACATTTTTTATTTTCTTTTCTTTGTGTATGTGTGTTCATGTTCATATGTGTGGGTGAACATGTATGTGCAGGCACACATGTGTGTATAGGTACATGTATAAGCCAGAGAAAACTATCAGGTGTTACCTTTTTGAAGCATCATACACTTTTTGAGACAGGGTCTCTCCATGCCAAGTAAGCTAGATTCTCTATCTAGTGAACCACTGGGACTCACATATCTTCAGTTCCTCAGTGTTGGGAGTACAGTATCTACCACCACACCTGTCATTTTCCACATGCAATCTGGGGATGAAACTCTGATCCTCATGTTTGCAAGCAAGAACTTTACCCCTGAGCCATCTCCCCAATACAAGAGCATGATATTTTTTAAGTTACTACATTTAACAGTAAGATCTACCCAACATTTTAAAATGTTCAATTTTGTTTGCTTCTTGAAGAGATAAGTCATGTAGTTAAGGTGGGGGAAAAAAAACTCAAATTTCTCTACCCATCCTCCCTTTGCTACTGTTCTTATTAAGAGCTACCCTAGCTTATCTATGGCCACAGATGCTCAGAATGATGATATTATGATGAATTATAACTGGGCAGCTACCTCCCATACCTAAACTCACTACCCTCCCATCACATCATTCAAACTGCCTCCACATGAGCTTCATAAAACACGAGTCCCCTCTGAGACCTTTCAATGCTTTTTTTTTTTTTTTTTGATTAGTTTTCTATTGTGCAAGTATAGGCAGTTTGGTACCATTATTAGGCTCATCCATGACCTACCCCCTCCCCTTGGCCCCTCCATGTGGAGGTATATGGGTCGTGCATTATGGGGTTAGCCCACAGTTATTGGTATGATAAATGTCTCTGTATGTCATGACCCAACATGTGGCTCTGACATTCTTTCCGCCCCCTCTTCTGCAAAATTTCCCTGAGCCATGTTGGCTTCATTTTGGTCTGCTTCATTGATGAGGTGTTGGGGGCCTCTGGGGCTCTGGCTCTCTGATTTGGTAGGCTTGATTTTTCTCTGTGTTGGTTTCTTTCCCCCTTGTGCTGGTATCTGGTTCATAAGGAAAATAGCACCCTTGCTTGTTTCACCAATTTTCCTTAGTTTCAGTCAGGGCCCTTTTGAGGTATGATGGGGTGACTCTCTCCTTAGGACCTGCATCTATCTTTGCTTCCCCAGGATTTGCAGCACAGCTAGGCAGTCACCATCTTGGCTGGAAGTCCTCAATGATTTCTTAATACCAATGAATTCAAATTCATATTTGATCCTAATGATCTGGCTCTCCCTAGACTCATCATGCCTTCCACGCTCTGTGTCTGTCTTTGATCTGATGGTTTCCAGCATGGAACCCATTGCTTCATGTGTCAAACACTTTCTGATGATACTGTGAAGAACCAGTCTTCCTTAGCCCTTCCATGATGCCTTTATTTAATGTCGCTGCCCATGGCCCTAGAGCCCTGTGGAGTCAGAATTGCTCCGCATTACATTTCTTCAGATACACACAGGCACATACACACACACACACACACACACACACACACACACACACACACACATACCTCCCCTGGTAAGTTTTAAGTTACAGAAGACATGAGTTTTTCATGTAGCAGGTACCTCACATTCACTTATTAACCCAGTTAATATGGACAGAAGGACATAGCTAGAGGAAAACTCTAGTCCCTTCAAACCTTTAGTAAAACTCTGACCATGTCTTCATTTAGCCTCATGCTGATGTCAGCAATAATATACAATAGCACTTGTGGGTATTATGCAGAGCGTAGAACAGGTGCTTGATAAATGCTCACTGTGGGCTATTTCTTTAGGGAGAGATGAAATGAGGAACAGTGTTTGTAACCTCAATGGGCACACCTTGGGACTTTCTGAGAAACCCCAATCTGTCCTTAACTGTTCTCATTCTGATTTTAATGAATATTTCTTTAATATATTGAAGTTCCTAGCACTTATTATGCAGTTCCATCAAGTGTCACTGATGAAATTAAAGATTATATTCTGCCATCAATCACACAATTCATAAAATATCTCCATGGTCTCTGTGTAGGATTAAATTGGTTTTCGAATAAGTATGGAATTAAACATCATCAGGAAATTAGTCTTTAACATCAAAATTGTTACACTGATTGTTCTATATTGCAATTGCTTCTTGTGTATCTTTATCTTTGACAGTGTCATAAATTCTATAAGGAAGGGGTACATGGTACATCTGTCTTCTCCATAGTTATACCATCTAGCCCAAGCAGAATTGTGACATACAGTAGGTACCCAGGGCATGTTTAGTACCTACTGTCATGCACACTGTCATGCTAAATCAAGGGTGGCCCTGAGGTCGTACCAGTAAGGCAAAGCAATCCCAGACACTTTCTTTGGAATAAAGAGTCAGACAATATAAATTTAACTCAGTGATATAGGGCCATTTTACAAAGTTCCTTTGCAAGAAAGTATAGTTTTTAGATAGTCATGAGCTGCTGAGAACAGTGTATACCTCTCTTTAAGAACTAAAGAAAAAAAAAAATAAGGGCTGGAGAGATTGATTAGTGGTTAAGCACTTGCCTGTGAAGCCTAAGGACCCCCGTTCAAGGCTTGATTCCCCAGGACCCACGTTACCCAGATGCACAAGGGGCACACGCATCTGGAGTTCGTTTGCAGTGGCTGGAAGCCCTGGCATGCCCATTCTATCTCTCTCTCTCTCTCTCTCTCCTCTTTCTCTATGTCTGTCACTCTCAAATAAATAAATATAAACTTAAAAAAATAAGTAGGATGAAGTAAAATAAATGCAGAAAGAACAAAGAACAATGCCAAGTCCAAAAGTAAGCTCCTAAATGGAAGCTACTTTCCAGTTTTCTTTCCAAACAGATTCTTCCTGATACCAAAGGGTTTGACTCAAGCTAAGCACCAATCGTCAACTAAAAAACTATGTTGACTTGAATTGAACTTCCAACTGAAAGATTTAGGGACAATCAAATGTTATCTTTTTTTTTTTTTTTCCTTTTATGAAAATGATGTAATAGAGTAGTGGAAAAATAGAGCAGAGTAGGTACAAAGAGCTAGAGAAAATTGAGACACAGACTATCCTGTGAGCAGATGTTTGATCACTCTTGGATGGGGATTGGACATTTGCAATTGATAAACCTCTGAATACAGACTCCTTTCTTCACATTGCTTGGCATAAAGACTTGTTCCTGTAACTTTCATGACCCCAACAGAATACTGGGAAAAAAAAGCACAGTGTACAATGTGTTTCCCTTTTCTGATAAAGACAGGAGACAGTCAAGGAAGCTGGTGTCCTGCGAGAGGAAACTTCCTGGAGTGGGTAGCCCTGCTTTCCTGCATTAAGCTTTTTCCATCTTGGAAGCTGGAATGTTATAGTCTCATGGTGAATGGTGTTGTAGCAGGATTGTTTTCCTCTCACCTAGAACCTGCTCTAGAGTCAATTATAACAGACCCCTGGACCATGCTCTGTGAGATCTGAATGCTGGGAGAGAAGTGACTTAGTTCTACACTGAGGTATTGTGCTTCATCTAGAATAGGATCCACTCTTTGGTGAAGGATCATGAAAGCATTACATGTTCATTCATTTACATAGAAACTCTTTCACTTCTAAGTTCCATACCAAAGAAAGCACATGGTGCCTGCCATGTGATTTTGACTACAGGAATGCTCTCACAGTACTGAGGCTGTAGAGTGGGTTTTTGCTCTACTAAACTGCTTCCCATTGGTGACTGAGGCCTGGAGAAGCCTGGACGATATCCATGAGTTAGATGGGAATAAGTAATCATAAAGGAAAGCCAGTTTGGGGGTTGAACATGGATCCCTGCTGCTGAAAAGCTGAGAAATAGTGGTTATGGCCATGGTTCCCAGTTGATAGCTACATGGTTGGAAACATGTCTCTGGAAAATCCTAGAGGAAGATCCAGAAAATCTGAGCCCTTTTTACTTGCATAGATGCCTGTGTGTGACTGATTTACTGACCTATTGCTTCACTTGGGCAAGCATAGTTCAGGAAAGATGACTCTCCAAATAACCTACAGTCAGAAAGCTGGTATGTGAGGAGAAAACAGAGAGTTCAGGGCCTAAAATGAAAAGGATAGACAGACACTAAATGATTTCCTCTGTAGCCTTATTGCACAACTCTCAGGTTCAAAACAGGATTATAAACCTATTTCCAAGGGTTTCACTCTTTTCTTTAAGGTAGCTACACTTGATAGGCAAGTGGAAAATGAAACAAACTTCATTTGTATTTCCTTCCAGTATAAATTCAAAACATTTCTGTTCTACATGGTGATGTAGGTATTGGTCAATATGATGACACCATTTAAAGCCACATTCCATTTTCACTGACATATATCCTGATATTATAACTTAAAGACCCTCTGGGTAGAGACATTTTCATAGTCACATGGGTCCTGAGTAGGTCGACTGTAAATGAGGGCTTATATTGATTGTCAACTTGACAGGACATAGAATCACCTGTGAGGGATTATCTAAAGTAGGTTAGCCTCAGGATGTGCTTGTGAGGGAGTGTTTTAGTTAGGATCATTGAGGTGAGAAGACCCACCTTAACTGTGGTCAGAAGTGTTTCATAGGTGGGGGTCCTGGACTCTAGGAGTCCAGCTGTCTGAGCATCAATATTCATTGCTGTTCGTGGGCTGAATGTGACCAGCTCTGCTTCAAGCTCCTGCCAGCATATCTTCTCCATCCTGATGGGCTGTAACTGCAAGTGGCAACAAACATTTCCTCCTTTAAACTGATTTTGACAGGTATTTTGTTCTGGCAATGAGAAGGTAACTAATACACTGCCTTTTCATAGCTCTGAGTAAAGAAAATGACAGTGACTGCAAAAAGAAAATTTTATAAATTCTCAAAGGAAAAGACCTAGGACTCTCATGGAGTAGCTGTATGAATCAAGAAGCACAAGAAAAGATTTGGCATCCCCACAATACTCAAATCTATCAGCATATGTCCAGAGGCAAGAATGAGGAGCACAAAAGACTTAGAGCTGAGAGGGGTTCATCACTGGTCATGTGATGTATATGAACAAGGGTGTTGTAAGGACAAGCTGCTCAGTTGCCTACAACATGTGAAGTGCTGCACAGAAAAGAATAATTTCTTCTGTGTGGCCCTCTGGTACAAGCTAATATCTGTGTGTATATTTTACTAGGAAGCCAAGGGAGTATAAAAGAATAAACATCTACTTCAAAAGCCACAGCTATGTGAAGCAGCTGACCTTGAGTCTGTGCAGTTGGTCCTGGGGACATTCAGCTGAAGTCACCTGAGTACTTGTTGGGGAAGCTGTAGAAGAGAGGCACATTGAATGGGGCACATGAAACCATGAGCTGTAAGTTTTATTCTATAATAAATACCTGAAGTCCATCTCTTTGTATCTTAAAATAGTTTGCATGGCAAGGTATATAATTGAAGGCGTTTGAATAAATAGTGTATTCTCCCATACACAAAGAAATACAGCAATGTGATGTGATGGATAGGAACAGCAGGATCTCTTTCTTAGAGAGACAATAATGTACATAGAAAAGCAGAAGTCTTAAGCTGTCTGACAGCAAAGAATAGAAGCTGGACTTCATATAGACTTGGGCTAGGCTAGGTCTTGAAGAAGAGAAAAAAAATCAATGATGTGAATGTGATCTGCCAGACTAATACAAGCAATGGGAGATGTGGTGAGAGCAAAGTTGTAGCAGAATTCCATAAAGGATCTCAGAATAATATCTCACTTAAATATAGAAAATCAAGAGGAAAAGATATGACTCTTGCAAATTATCTTCATTTTATTGCTTAAAACATAATTTTATATTTATTTTTAAGAGAACATTTCTCTGTTGTTGTTTTTTTTAAGTAGTCTTCACAGTTCAGTGCTATAACACCAACACACAACTCTCCTGTCACCTAGTGATGGGAATTCAATAACACAGAGGAGAGAAAACAGTAGCTAGACAATTGAGGTAAAAAAAAAAAAAAAGTGACTCTTGATCTCCCAAAAGTGTGGGAGCACAGCAAGCGCCAGAGCAGCTTTGTTCAGCACTTGTCTCCACCTCACATTGTCACCATGTGCTCCAGAGAGTGCCACCTCACTTCCTCTGAGGTCTCTCCTCTCCTGTCCTGCCCTCTTTTCTCTTCTCCTCTTCTTTCTCTGTTCTTTTTCTTTCTTTCCTGACTCAGAGATTCAGAACTCACTATGTTGACCAGGTTGTTCTTGTTCTGTTTCAGTCTCTCAAGTGTTATGATTACCGATATGCACCACTAGGTCCAATGCTAATGACAAAAAATATTATTAATGCCTGTTTTAGATGACCTCTAGGTAATGTTCCTTAAAGAGAAACTTCTTTTAGTAGTAAGTAGATCAGTTAATGCATACCCTTAAGTGACTTAATCCAAGTGAGAAACTCAGGTGGGGACTAGGCTCTATTACTCTGGCTTGTCCCCATCCCACCAGGCACCCTTCCAAGACCTGGTATGCTTCTTCATTTCCCTAGATAATTGCAGATCCGGAATGGGAGCAGGCACAAGGGGCAAGTGGTAGTGTTAGCATGCAGGTCTTGAAGCTTCTATCTGAGACTTACATCCTAACTCCTCCTCTTACTAGCTCTATGACCTTGGACTCTATCGAAAAGTAGCTACTAGGTAACTTCAAGACACAGGCTTTCATTGTATTTTCTCTAAGCAAGTTACTCATTGTTCTCAATGCTCATTTTCCCAGCGTGAGCCAGTGATAATATCAGTACTTGCAAGAGTACTAGGGACAATGGGTAGGCTGTCAACAAGTCTTAAACTTGCTCTACTCAGGATAGTGAGCTCCTTTTGTTACTGTGTTCCCTTTCAACAACTGCTTTGCTATGTCTTTCTGGCCTAGGAATGGACACTTCCCTCTCAGATGAAAGATGCAGTTCTATGTGAAGCAAGAAAGGGAGTGAGAAGTAGGTGTTTATATCTGTGCCTTTCTTTAGAAAAACATTTTCTTATTTAAAAGAGAGAGAATGAGAATGGGCACAGTAGGGCTTCTTGCCGTTGCAAGCCATCTCCTGATGCATGTGCCACATTGTCTATTTGGCTTTAGATCGGTACTGAGATTGAACCCAGTTAGGAGTGTTCTCAAACAAGTACCTTTAATGACCGAGCCTTCTCTCTAACCTCATCTCAGTTACTTTCAATTCAACTTTTGTTTTTCTTCCTATCCCCAAATATAACCATTAAGTACCTATGAGTTATCTGTAAATGAAAACTCAGAGATGAATGATCAGAAGGGGTAAACCACTGAAAATTTCTGACTAGCCCTGACTATGAATGATCAGAAAAATTCTGCACTATTCTACACTTGTGTCAGCCGAGTTAATGAGACATTCCTGTATCTATCTGTGAGATTATGTTAAGCCTTTTAAATAACATAACTTCTATTCATTGCAGGGTAGCTTAAAAAGATGGAATGGTCAAGAGATTTCTTTGATATTAATGGAGAATGGGCATTTTTTAACTAGGAAGTATTTAAATTATGTGAAGACATATGTTCTGAAATTAAAGGGCAAGAAAGAGTTTCAGTGAAATTAGTACTATCTGAATGTCAAACTTAAAGAAAAAAATAGCAAACTGGTCATTTGACTTACCATGAAAACTGCTTATAAGACCAAATTTTAAATTTATATTTTAATGTTTACATGAGTGAATAGCTTCTTGCTGACCTTGTAGCAGTCCTCATGCTCCTTGGTCTGTTTGAATATAAAAGCAACTCACTTATATGGCCTTCAGGTCACATGGGCCCAGTAAAGATGAGCAGGCCAGAGTGATTTCTATAAGTAAGCATTCTCTGCTTTCAGAAACATCTATACTTCTAAGTCAGTAAGTAAGCAAAGAAACCAGTTTGAAGGGCTGTTCATAGGCTGGTTCTGCCAATGAGTACCCAGTATCTGCCTGGAAGATGACAAATTGCAAGCAGGTCGTGCCACGTGAACTGTGTTCTGACTGCCTATCCCAGAGTTGCTTCCAATTAGGAATGATGATAACAAGTTGACCAATTCAAGGGGGTCTTTGAGTCAGAAAACTTAGGAATGAATATAACACACATTTTTTACCCTCCAGGCTTTTTATATATTCACACAGTTGGGGTGGTTTCTGACCAGGTCAAGCATTAGAAGGTGAGCAAGTATGAATGGAGCACTAAAAACTATGGAAAGCTGTGTGCTACAAAGTCCCAGATGCTGTTCCTATGGTGGAATCACACAGTATTCCAGCTGGAAAGCCACAGGAAACATCAGGTTTTAATTTAGAAGGCCAGCAACTAAATCCCCAAGTGTTTAGATAACTTCTGCTACTAACAAAGAATAAAAATGATGGTCCACTTGGAAACCTTTCAACTATAAGATCTTGATTCATTTTTCTTTTTTCTTTACTCTCTCCTCTCAATTTTGTCCTTCCTTCTTTGCTCCCTTCTTTTCATCTGTCTTTCTTTCTTACTCTATTCCTCTTAGCTTTTGAGACAGTTTCATGTATTCCACTTTCACCTTGAAATCTATGTAGCCCAATTCTGCTTTTATCTCCTGAATTCTGGGATTGCAGATATTTGCCACCATTCTCTGTCTAAGTAGTACGGGACATTTCATCTAGGGCTTTATGCGTGCTACATGAGCACTCTACTAACTGACCTGCATCCCCAACTATAAGATCTTGATTCATATTTTTGGATTTCGTGTAGCACTATGAACTTTCAGAATTTATTAAGCATCACTAAGCCCCAAAGTTTTCATCTATGAAATGTCTACACTTGGGGGGTAGAATTAGATGACTTCTGAGATTCCCTTTAATTTTGATTCTAATCACATACTCATTGGTTCAAAACTCTTCCTAAAATATCATTTGACTGTGAGGAGTGAGGTACCCTAGGTTTGTTATGTGCATTATATGTTTTCAAAAGACCATCTCTATGGAGGAAGAAGACAGACTGTCCAATTCTATGGTGAGGCATAGCACCCTGGATCATCACTACCTATGTGATTACCCATTAATAAGAGAACCAGGCAATTTTTACAGCGTCCTGGTTTCCTGCCACTGTCTTCCTCATGATCTGTAGTCACCACACTGACACCTGAAACATTACCTGTTCTTTCTTCACTCATACTGCTATTTTTTCCTGAAAAATTCTTCTTTCTTTTCCTTGTCTGACTACTTATCACCTTCACACAATATCATTTGCAACTGAGTCTATATCTAAAAATCTTAGGAAAGGTTAAGAACCCTCCACTCTGAGCCCCCATGCCATCTCATACAGAGTATTTACCAGGTTACATTGTATGGTTATCTCGTTATAGGTCTCCTAATGGTTTACAAACTTCATTAGGTAAGGTGCCCAATATTGCTTATGATACTTCAGGTGCTTAGCAGGTGTATTGGCACATAGTAGGTGCATAGTTTCATGTTACATTACATTGAAATTCAATATTGTGTGTAAATAAAATGACTTAAGGAATATGCCACAAGTCCTCTGTTACAGTAGCATCACGGTGGAAGATCTATGGAGATGTAGTGGAAGGACCAGTGAATTAGAACTGTAGATCTCTATGGAGTTATCTGTAGGTACAGAAGGTGATATAGATTAGATCATTAAACCTCTCTTGATCACTCAAGGGGAACAGATATTAGGGCATCTTGAAAATAATAGCACTGCTAGCTAGTCATATATACTAATGAACCTGGAGCAAGAAAATTTGATCTTTGGCACACATCTTACTTTCTAGTTACCCCCTTTCTGCTACCAAGCCTTGGGCATCTCCTTGTGTCCTTTTCCTGAAGGAATTTTCAGCTAGCTTTCCCAGAGTAATGTCCATGAGATGAAAAGGTGATTAAAAAATTGGAACTAGTTATTTGAATCAGAGTTTTTCTCCAGGACCAAAGGAATACATTGAGGGCTAGAACTAGTTCTTGTTCAGGACATGGGGCTTCCATTTTCTATACATCATGCTGCCTCACAGTGACCCATCCTTCATCAATGTCTAAGAACCCAGTTAACCTACTCTTAAGGAAAGTCATGCATGTATTAGAACATGAGTAAAAGCAAACATTGTCCCATGTGCTTCTTACATAACTAACACCTATTGTGGAATTCACTCATCAAAAATTCCTGTCTGGAGGCTGGGGAGATGGCTTACTGAGTAAAGAATGTGCTTGCCACACAAGTGGGAGGACTTGAGTCCAGATCCCAGCACCTACATAAAATGTCAGGCATGGTAGTGAGTGCTGTAATATCAGTGCTGGCCAGATGGAGACAGAGACACTGAAACTTTTAATGATGACACTGCTTTTGAGTTCCCAATTCCACTGTAAATAATTTCTCACTCATGCTTTTGTAAAACAAACAAACAAACAAACAAAAAACCAATAAGGTAATTGGTTCACAAGCTGTACTTGGTTAAAATTGTTTCTCTGGTCTGTCATTTTTTCTTTATCTGTGGTGTACATCTACCCTAGACAACACAAGAGTTGTTTGCAAACTATTTTTCATTATATACCCTTAATACTTTTTATTGGGGGGTGTTAGAGGCAGGGTCTCACTCTAGCCCAGGAATTCACTATGTAGTCTCAGGGTGGCCTTGAACTTCAATGATTCCACTACCTCTGCCTCCCAAATTCTGGGATTCAAGCATGAACCACCATGCTCAGCTCTCTTAAACTTTTGACATCACTAGGTCAATAAATTACATCTATAATTATCTATTTAATGTATGTTTCCCTTAATAGACTGGGACTATGTGTATACTCACATAATTTCACATCTACTATAATATCTGGTTAGGACAAGACACCCACTGCTTCCTTTTTCCTGCTGATGTCACCCACTTGTCTGCTTATACCATGCTTCTCTGCCATGCTGAAACTTCCTCTTGATACTGTAAGTCAAAAATCAACCTTTCTTTCATCAGCTATTACCAGTCCACTATCTTGCCCAGAAAGGAGAAGGGAAGTGCTCACCCACCAGTATCTGTTGAATGGGTTATTCTGAGTCCAGACAAGGTTTGAGTAATAGAAGTGCACACCACACATACGAATAGGCACAGTTTTTAGCTCATAGCAAAGGTTAGGTTTGAAAGTGAAAATTCAAGTATGTGTACTTTGAGACAGCATTTGACAAACATCAAAATAAGTCTAAAGGGACAAGTAAAATTAATTTATATTTGAAATACATATGCTTCAAATATATTACTTTTTAAATATATATATTAAGTAAATATATTACATATAGCACATTAAATTCTAAATATTGTCTCTAGATGTTTGTCTTTCCTATCAGATCAGAAATTCTTGTAGCTGTAGAGATTAAATGCTTAGTCCCCTTTGTGCTATTCAGAGTAGAAAGTATGCATCTATGAAATATTTGTTGAAGACTCATTCAATATTCAGTAAACAAGAATGAATGAATTAATAAATATATTTAAGGAGATAATTAAATAAGTGAGCCTGACTATAAGGCAAGACAGTCATGCATTAATGCCTTCACACTAGGAATGGAGAAAGATATCTAGTTCTAACTGAGTCTTGCGTCTATTTATTATTAATAAATAACTTCCATAATAAACATGACTTTTCTCCAAAATTAACTAGGTATTCAAGTGGTAGCAACTGCTGTGATAAATTGGTAAGGAGATAAAAAAAAGCACCTCTCCCAGGTGTAGGTGCATTTCAATTTAGCTTACATATGTATGTGTGCTGCTGTGACAATCCATAGTCTCTTCAGCACATATTTTTGACAGAAAAAGCCAGAGCTGGACATTGTCTCATTTGGCTAAACTGTCACTCACCATTTTGCACATTACAGGAAAATGAAGTCCATTTGCAAAGAAGGGGAAATGGGATACAGAATAATTGGACTCACAAAACCTTTTTCAAGCTAATTTGCTCAAGCTGTGTTTATTTTTTTAGAGAATTGGTTATTAAGGGCTGAGGGACAGAATGTCAGAAAAATGAAGGGAAATGGACAAGGTACTAAAGAAAATGATTTGTGTCTTGCTGCCTTGCCTCCCCTGTCTTGCTTTCTCAGCTCCTCTTTTCTTTCTCAGTCTTTCTAAGTTCGATCTACTACAGGGTTAAGACTCCTCTTTCTATCCAGGGTTCTGTCTTTGATGAATTTCCCTTTGAGATTTTATTACAAATGTCATATATTTTTCTTTGACTAAACACCTTACCTTTTGAACCTGAAATACCATGAACACTCAGCTCAAAGGGATGTTTCTTAGTTTCCTTCCTCATCAGGTATAAGTATCTTAGGAGATGGTATTTTCTTTTTTTCTTTTAGGAGAAATTGGAAGGTAGGATGAATTTCTACTCTAGTGCAAATTAACCTGTATACTAACTCATAAGGCCAGAAATCAAATTGTATTTCTGCATCCCAACAAAGAGATGACCCTGGGAGAATTCCTTGATATCTCTGAACTTGAAGAAGCACCTGTCCTACTTTTATGACTGTACTAGGAGTCAGTGAAGTATCTGGTATAGAAGGAGGAATGATTTGAGTCCCTGGATAGCTGTTAGTGAATATCAGTACCATATCCCTAGCTCAAACATTGTTATATATTTCTTAGATTGCTAAGAGAAAATGATTTAGCCAAAAAATAGAAAAAGAAAAGACAATCTGCAGAGAAATACCTGTTTAAGCTATAACTACCTACTACTAATAGATGACATGAGGTATTATTCAGAATGGAGGGTTGACCACCTCAACTCAGCTTCCTAGTTATTAGCTGGTTTATAAGACTGTCAGTTGGAATCAAGCATTTCTGAAGAGTCTAAAGATTCAGTGTGCTGCCTTCCAGTGATGATTTTTTTGGGCCCTGAAAGAGGCTGGCTATCAGAGGTTTTAAGTAGTACCTCAGCAACCAGCACCCAAAATCCATTACCAAGTCTTGGTTTTCTGCTGGTTTTCTTGGTGAATAAACCTTGGAAGGCCTATGTCTGGTCTTGCACACCTGGAACCATGGACTACTAAGCCTGAACCTATGATTAATGGACTTCTGAAATGCAAAAAGTCACTGTCAATAAATAGCCTTTATCACAAAGATTCCTTTTTCTTACATAGTCTGTATCTAAGCTGTACAAATTTTGAGCTTTTTAAAGATTTTAAGTAAGGTCTAACTGGGCATGAACAGTAGGGCTTGTACCCAGGAGGAGGCTGAGATCCTCTGACTCATGCACAGATAGTGTCTTTAGGACAGAGAAGTGTGCACCTCTGTGACAAGCAGCGTATGTGGATAAAATCACCTTCATGTAAAGGCAATGACATATAATGTTAGTAGAATAGCCATGCTCGACACCAATTAATTGTATATTTCAAAATAGTGGTTGGATTTTAAAATGGAAAATATACATAATAAACATCTAAGTGGAAAGAATGTAAGAGCCACAGGGTAGGAGGGAATATCCAGAGACATAGCCTTCCCCACAATGACAGACTGCTGCTCTCACAACTCATAACCAACAACCAATGGTAAATACCAGCAATCCCATTAAGGAGGGCCCTCAGTGGAGTGAGTGCAGGGAGGAGGGAAATGTTGGTGCCAACATATGATGTATCCATACAAAGGTCTTCTTAATAAAAAATTCACAATTGACATCATCATTATCATAACCACCATCACACCATCTTACACAATATATCTTTATAATGAATCACAGTAGCTACATAAAGTAGGCAAAGCTAACATTTATTTAAGCATTTGGCTCAAACTTACTAAAGTGGGAAGTAGAAACACAAACCTAGAACTGGTGATCTGACTCTAAGGCTGTAATCAACAAGTACCATAGAGCAATCAAACAGAGCCAGGAATGTAGGCCAGGAAGCTGGTGTGTTACACCACTATGCTAACTGTCACCTTCACAGTCTCCATCACTACAAGCAAAGCCTTTCACAAGTGCTTTCCACACTAACATAGTGTGACAGAGACTTGGAATTTCTCACCAGAGAGCACCTAAGTGTGAACATACCTGGAACACCACTAATCTCAACCAAACAGCAATCCAAACAACTCACCCAGCAAGGATGACAACAAAAACTGTAAAACAAATCTGTCTTGCTCCCACCAACCACCCCCAAATGAGATGAAAATAAAAACATTCTTCCAGTGGTCTGATGGGCTGGGTCTAGTTTTCTTCCTGTCTTCCTTGCTGCCACTTGTATCTCCTCTCCCTTGACTCATATCAATTGCATCCAAGTCCCAACCACACTGAAGTCTTCACTGTTTTTCAGACTTATTAGATGCATTTCTACTTAGAAGCTTTTGTGTGTCCTTTCTTCTCTCTTTCTGGAAGTCTCAATTCCCATGTTTGCCAATCTCTCACGTTCTCTAAATCTTTATTCAATGGGGTATTTCCCCAAAAGCCAACCCCGGCTTCCTACTATAATTGAACTCATTACCCACTCCACTGGAATCACATTTGTCTGTTTTACACATTTTTATTCAAGGAAGGGTCTCACTCTAGCTCAGGCTGACCTGGAATTCACTATGTAGTTTCAGGGTGTCCTTGAACTAACAGCAATCCTAACTATCTCTACATCCCAAGTGCTGTGATTAAAAGCATGTGTCACCACACCCAGTTTATTGTTTCTTTTTCTAAAGGATTTTCCATCTTCTCAGGCTCTATGACTTATTTCTTAACTATAAAAATCTGTCTCTTAATTGTACAAAAGTTCTAGGAATATATGATTGTGAGTCTACTTCATCCACATTCCTAGGACAATGTTGAGTGAATGGGTTGAGGTTCAAAAGTGCTGTAGTCAATTTTAAACACTTTGGGACTAATCCTGTCTCATAAGTAGGAAGAGATAACAATTATCTCATAATGCAACATTTTTATAAGTTCTAAAACTTTAAGAATATATTATGAAAATTAAGAACAAAATATAAAAACTGAAGTAACCCATGCTCAGAAAGACAAAAATCACATGTTCTTTCTCATATGTGAATCCTAACTTTTAATGTATGGACATATATAAATATGGGTATGTGAGACTGACTATCGGCTGTGAGTTGAGATGAGATTAATAAGGGCAAAATATGAAAGGAAGCATGTAGTTTGAAAGCAGAAAGAAGGCTAAATTGGTGTTGGGAGGATATAAGGGAGAAGGGAAAAAGGAATAAATGGAAATGACTTTTGAAATTTTTATTGCCAACTTCCATAATTATGGACAATAAACCATGGAAATTCCTCCTCAACATCCCCCTTCACAACTCCACTATCCATATTATCCTCTCCCCATCTCAATCAGTCTCTTTTATTTTTGATGTTTTCCTCCTATTCTGATGGGTTTTTTGAAAATACCATAATAAAACATAATTCTTTGTATGCTTATATACGTATAGCAAAAATATGAGTAGATCTATATCATTCTTTTCATCTACACATCAAACCATCATTTTAGGTGGTACCTCAAAAATCTTGCAAAACCTTGTGATTGACACCGGGCTGGCAACCTTAGTCATTGAGGCATATTTCAATGAAGCCTGGCAGCTAAAAGAGCAGGCAGGCATTTGACAGCCTGATGTCTCCCCTGAAATCCTGGGGGACAGAGGCTTCTTTGAATTTCCTGAGCACCTCACTGGTACAGAGCCCATAGTCAGCTCATAAATTTTTGTGCAATGATTGATATTTCTCACTGTAGAATTAAGACTTGCAGCATGACTTGCAAGGAAAGGCTATGCAGAGTGCATTTTGCATGTGTGTCTTGAAACAGAATTTTCTCTCCCATGTATGGATCTCTTTATAAAACGGAAATATACTGACAACTTAAAAAGAAAACAAATCCTAAAACACTGTAAGAGAAAGCACATGTACTAATTTCTTTAGCAAAATATTGCTCACAATAGTTAAATTCCAAAGGAAAATATTAAAAGCAA
The DNA here is from genome assembly GCF_020740685.1 of Jaculus jaculus. Lineage (NCBI taxonomy): Eukaryota > Metazoa > Chordata > Mammalia > Rodentia > Dipodidae > Jaculus > Jaculus jaculus. Next base: position 77,499,820 of record NC_059104.1, on the reverse strand, counting down.
GCAAATTGATGGTTTTGATAGAGTAATAATGATATTGATGATGAATAACTGAAGTTTTGCATATATAACCTCATTCTATAAAGAATATTCAATGTAGAAAGCCAGCGCTACAGGTTTATATTATAAGTTAGGATTTGCTTCTTCATTGAAGCAGATTTCACATGTGAGTATTACAAAGAAGTTCAGGCAGCCATTATAAATTGAGTTAGCAAAATGAGGGACTTAGTAAAAATTGTAGGGTGAAATATGTCCTACTCCAATCTTAATCTTAACACTAATACTAATAATGAGAGAATATTTAAAAAGATTCAAATGAACAGTAATTTTAAACCATGATTTTTGTAAATCCCCATTTTTAAATTAATAGCCAAATTTTTACTATCATACCATATATATATATATATATATATATATATATATATATATATATGATAGAAAACATTATAAAAGCTTAGCTAAAGACATACACTTTAAGTAGAGTACTTGTGTAAATAAACCTGTTTAGTTTAAGCTAGTTACAATTATTACTGAACTGTAGCTCTTACTGGAAGATCATTAAGACAGTTGACTCTTATTGCATTTACCTTCCATTGAGACTCTGAAATTATTTTTTCAAAACTTTCAGGTTTAAAAAAATGTAAATTGTGCTTGTCTCAAATTGTTTTTTTTTAATTTTTAAACTGACATTTAAAGAAAAGTTTAATTTATGTATTTCATACTTTTTTACACTTAAATTAAATAGCTTTTAATAGCTATTTAATATCCCAGACACCCTTGAATCTTTAAAGGGAGCTCCCCAAAGCCTTTTTCATCTCTTCCATTGCCTCTCATCAGCCTAAGAGACCGCATTTGCTTTCAGGAAACAAATTGAATACTGAAACTTTTTGTTATTTTTTTTCCTCTCAGTTTATGACCTATGAATGTAAAGTGGCTTTCAGATGTGACATAACTAATTTCCCATCCCTGTGAACCGACATTGAACAGGTGTCACATTACATGTACTTGTGAACAGCTGTACAGCCAGCAGATGAGGCCATGTTCAGACTCCTCATTGGGTATCCACAGCATATAAAGAGATAATTACAGAAACTCAAATGTCTGTGACATTTTTTTCATCTGAAAATTGCCAACGCTGCCTTTAGAGTAGTGTAAGTACACATCTTAGACTGTGCCATACACAGGGACATCTCCAGCTATAGCTCTAAATCTCCTCATCATTTTATAGTTGCCACAGGCTTAAGAGCTATGCTGTAGGGAATGGAAGGAAGGTTCTTCCAGGCTGGAGGGCCTTTCAAAGGGAGTTTAAGAAAGGATTATCATTTAGAAGAGAGAGAGAGGGATGAAGAGAGGAAACTAAGGATTTAAGGACCATACTAATGTCCATGTTCTTGAAACTATGATATTGCTCACTATTAGATTTTGAAATTTATGAGCTTAGGTCATTTTTATATGATTTTAAAATTTCTGATTAGCATGTGTTTATTTTACACATTAATGGAGTTTGGTATATTATTATACATGCATACAGTCTGCATTGATCAAATCCAGCTTCCTTTAACCTACATCCTTACTCTTCTTCTCACCTTCTAATAATTACTGTTCAACATTCATATTGAAAAAAACTTATTATTTATTGCTGAATAACTCTCCACTGAAGATAGATGTGATACTTTCTTTATCCATTCATCTGTTGACAGGCACCTAGGCTAATTCCATATCTCAGCTATTGCAAATAGTTCTGCAGTAAGCATGATCTTGCAGGTACCCATATCATATGTTGGTTTCATATTTTGAATATAAGCCCAGAAGTAGGATTGTTTAATTATATGGTAGTTCTGTGTGCACTCTTGATAAACCTTTATACTGTTCTTTATAATTATTTGCTAATTTATGTTACCACCAAGAGTGAATTGGGGTTCTTTTATTTCTCTATAGCTATGTCAGCATTTTTTGTTTTATTGTTTTGTGTTCATAGTGTCTGTTATTTCTAGAATGACAACCATTCTTGCCTGCTGCTAGTGTTCATACCACTTTTCCTGTCCATCCCATTCTCATTGGCATGAAATATTGTTGTAGATATCATCTTGTGTTCAAAACATTTCCTAAGATCACAAATCTACCTTTGTGATTCTGAATGCTAATCTCTATATTCAGAGTATTCTATGTTCTACTCACAGGTCCACTGCAACAAGTATTCATATCTTCAAATTGGTACAGAGAAAATGTATGCCAGACATGGCCTGGAGGACTCTTGTGAGGCAAAAGAATAAATTCCTCTGGAGTATGGTCAGAGAGCAGATCTAGTAGGCAGGAAAGGACTTTGTCAGGATGAGCTGACTTGGCAGGAGGCAGAGCAGAGTGCGTAAGGAAGCTCCTTCCACCTGCAGCAGACCCACTGGCATGCCCTTCCTGCGGGAAGACAGGCCCAACTGTTCTGAATGGTTTTGTTTTTCTAATAACATTGTATAAGCTACGAAATGAAGCTGGCTGTGCAGCTGAATTCAATCCTAGGACCATTTCATCTTATCCATTTCCAAGAGGTAATCTCACTCTTCACTGTTGGATTTCTTCAGGGCCTTGTACCTGATAGTAGAGGCCACCAGGAAGGGAAGAGGCTTAGGCAATCATAGCACACCATACTCAGAATGCAATATTAAAAGAGCCAGTTAAAAGAGACAGAAGAGGTCTAGGTTTCCAGTTTTAAAGGGATTTCAGAAAACATGTAATACAATCCTCAACTACCAATCAAATGACTACAACTGGTGGTCCTGGCTATAGAAGCAGGTACCAGGGAACAATACTTCCAGGAAGCTTTCCTTTGTAAGCAGCTGACATTGACTGAAATTGTTTTATAAACCCCAAAAGGGAATTTTTCCAAAAAAAATCCTCCATTTACAAAATAGAAATGGCTGCTCTTACAATGGAAGCATTCGATTTAAAGAAAAATCTTAATTTCTTATGAGCCTTTGAATGGCATGCACTGAATGAATGTGTTTAAACTATTTTCCTAGTAGCTTTGCTTCATATTTCTACCCCAACTCCAGGGAAAAAGGCATCTGTTCTTGAACTAGTTGCAGTTGCAGTTGCGATAGTCACATAAATAGGTGTGTATGCCATTTATCCTGTCTCAGTACATTTAATATTCATGTTCATGTTCTTTGTAATATCAAGTGATTTTTACATGCATTTATGAAGTCTTAGTTCTATTACCTACCCAAGAGAACACTGTCCCTAAGTGACAAAACTGGGATTCATATAAGTCTAACTGAATGCAATCTATCTTTTTGACTATCATGTGTACATATGGATTGCAGTCATGTTGGCACTGCTGGAAGAAATCACACAACCAAGAGAAGATGTGGGGAAAAGGTTTATTATGGCTTACAGATTTGAGAGGAAGCTCCATGATGGCATGGGGAAATGATGGCATGAGCAGAGGGTAAACATCAAGTAGACAACAACAACAGGACAGATGCCAAAAACTGGCAAGGGAAACTGGCTACAATATTCATAATCCCATCCCCAACAATACATTATTAGGCATTATAAGGCATTATTCCCATATGTTAATCAGCTGGTAACTTAGCATTCAGAACATTTAAGTTTATGTTGGGCACCGAAATCAAAACACCACAATTCACCCCTGGCCCTAAATAAACTCATAACTATACATAATATAAAATACAATATATTCATCCAACTTTAAAAGTCCCTGTAATTTTTATCAGTCCCAAGAATGTTCAAATACCCCCATAATCCAAGGCCTTTAAAACTGAGCCATAATACCAAAAAATAAAGCAAAAATTCCATAATGGCACAGAATAAACATTCACACTACAAAAGATGGCACTGTACATAGTAAAGCAATATTTGAATACAAGGTTTAAATGGCAAATACCAAACTCTGTAGCTCAAAGTCCAACAACTGTAGTCACTGACAACTCTCCAAGTGTGATAATTCTAACCAGTAATAAATCTCTGGAGTTTCAATTCCAACCCTTTAGTTAGGCTAGTCACAATTCCAACCTTTTAGCTAGGCTAGTCACAGTCTTTAAAAGCTTTATCTGGAGCCAGCAGGTCTCCTTAGGAGCCATTTCTTGGTCATGGCATCTCCACTGGGTCTCCACTGCAACCCATGGTCCATCCTCCCAGCTCCATTGGGTCTCAATGCAGGTCTCCAGCAAACCTGCTGCACACATGCCATGGCCATTTCCAAAACACAAGACAGCACTATAAATGACCCTCTCTTTCCTGTATTTCTGTACTCCATATTACCAGATGGAGTGCCAATTTGCTAATCCAGAGTGAAATAAAGCAGACTTTGAAGAACAGGACACTCCTTTAGCATTCAGGTACCTTCAAAAGATTGCATTCTTTCTGTTGTCCCAATGCAGGTCAGCTAGCCCAGTCTCAATGGTTGTAATCTTTCAATTGCAGATGAATGGACAGAACTTTCACCAAAAAATTTCTTTCTGTTCCATGTCCCTCTGCACACACCAATCTGTTTCTACACAATGCAACCCTGCACAAATTCTCAGGACACAGGCATAAAAGTAAGCCTCGCATGCAAACTACTTTTAGCACAATCCAGGATAAGCTCTTTCTCACCCTCATAAGACAAACCTCACAGTCCATAATTCTTATTGCATTCAAGTCTTTATCTCTGACCATAATAGTCCATCAATTTGTACTTATAATACTGCAAGACATATCTTAGGGCAAGGCTTCAAATACACATTTCTCTTGAAACTCAACTCCAAAAGGCCAAAGTCACACAACCTGGTGTGTTGTAGCAATAGCACTCCTCTGATACTAACTTTACTGTTGCAGTCAGGTTCACATTGTTGGCAGAAATCACCTGATCAACAGCAGCTTGTGGGAAAAAAAAAGTTTATTTTGGCTTGAGCAGAAAGTGGATATCACCTTCTTACCAACTTCAGGTGGGCAATAGTAACAGGAGAGTGTGCCAAACACTGGTAAATAGAAACTGGCTATAATACCCATAAGCCCACCCCTAACAATATACTGCCTCTTAATTCCCAAATGGATAGAGATCAGCTGGGAACCTAGCACTCAGAACACCTACGTTTATAGAGGACACCTGAAGCAAACCACCATACATGTTTTTCATCTTTAGGCCTTTTATGACCTACATATCTGCATCTAAATAAATACACATTCTCACATGAATTTATGAATATATTGACTACATGCATGTAAGCTTATGTATTATTACTATAGTTAAATAAAATATAACTATATATCTATATTTATAAACATGTACAAATATCTCCATAATGAAATTCTGTGTGTGTTTCCTAGAAATCAAGCTAATTGGTATGGCAGTCTGGAGTGACTTGTCCAGACCCTTGTTGTCTGGCTCCTCCCACCTCCCTGGTCTGAGTTCCCTGCATGGACAGCGGGTGGGCAGTGCCACAGTATGGAGTGAATAGGCCAGACCTCTGTTTTTGGGCTCCTCCCATCTTCCTGGTCTGGGTTCCTGTGCAGACACTATGCTGGGGGGCTCAGTCATATGGAACGAGTAGGCCAGACCCCTCCTTCCTGGTTATTCCCAGTTCCCTGATCCAAGTTACCTGAACCAGTCTGTGTGCTGGAGGGCATAGTGTAGAGTAAATAAGCCAGATCCCTGTTCCCTATTAGGCATATATCCTAAGGACTCATCTCATTTCCTTAGAAGTACATGCTCAACCATGTTTATTGCCATTCAATTCATAATAGGTGGGAAATGGAACCAGCCTACATGACCCTCAACTGATGAGTGGATAATGAAGATATGGCACATTTTACAATGGTGTTCTACTCAGTGGTAAAGAAAATTGAAGTTATGAAATTTTCAGGAAAATGGATGGATCTGGAAAGGATTATACTAAGTGAGATAACCCAGGCACAGAAAGCCAAGCACCACATGTTCACCTTAATATGTGGATCCTAGCTACAGATGATTGTGCTTCTGTGTGAGAAGGAAAAAAACTCAGTAGCAGAGGCCAGTAAGCTAAAAAAGATATATAAAGAGAAGAGAAAGGAAGGGAGGAGGGTACTTAATAGGATAGTATTGTATATATGTAAGTAGAAGAATAGATTAATGGGGGTGAAAAGGCCCAAAGTGAGGTCAGGGGAGGAGATTGAGTAAAGGAAGGGAGGGCTAATCAAAATCTAAGAGGATGCAAATAAATCATATGGAATCCTCTGGTTTCGGACACTCAACACTTACCAGACCAGAGATAAGAGGCTCCTAAGTGCCCATCACTGAAGTAGACTTAAAATGCTCCCAGAAAGGCTCATGGAATTTTGTGGAAGAGGAGGCACAAAGATTGTTAGAGACATAAGTTGGGACATTTTACACAGAGACATTGCCTCTCTCCCCCAATAATGCACAACCCACAATCCCTGTGGGGTTGACCTGCATCCACAATGAGGAATATCTCTTCAGAAAAGGGGCAGAGAGGAGGGAAAGGAGGGTACCAACATCTGTTATTTATATACTAAATATGCCCATATCTAATAAAAATAACAAAATATATATGTATATAAGAAATTAAGCTAATCAGAACAGGTCACATAGCTTGCTTTAATCTGTAGTTCATTATTGAATACTTAGTTTTTCACTCACATTTATAAATTATGTATCTCCATCCCCTCCCAGAAGCTTGCTGGCTTTCCTTCAGAAAGTAGAGAGGCCTCTCACCTGTAAGTCTGCAGCTCACTTATGCTAGGTCAGATGTCCTTTTAATTTCTTGTCAGCCTTGAGCCAGGCATTCTAGGTCCTGGTCTGAACTACAGTGCTTCTCCTGCTGCCCTCCTGACAACTCTCCTTTGGAAAACCTGCTGGGGAAACCTCATTTACTAAAGTGCTTATCCTTCTTCCCTCTTATGGGCAAAAATGAAGATCACTCTCTTGTGCCAACCCCAGAACTTCAAAGCCTCCTGAAAATGAGCATATCTGAGGCTCCCCTTCTCAGCTGATGTTTTATAATACTCAAAACAAACTGATTGAGCAGCCATGGGGTAAGCAATAGTAGGGCACTCTTCAGAGAGCTAAGATGAAGGCCAGAGCATCCATGTGATTTTGACCAGTTTTCACCCAGCATGCCATTGGTACTTAACCAGCTAGCCAATGTCTGTGTCTCTTTCTTTCTTCTTTGGGAGATGAGCCAGGCAAGGGACAAGTTACATTGAATTTAACAAGCTTTCTTCTGGAGGCTTAAGAGTTTTCATCATTGGACAAGCTTTTCTTGGGACCATGTTTATCCCAAAAGGGTCATGTTGACACTGCATCATGCCTGCCCTGGTGTCTCACACACCTGAGGTGGGAATTCTATGTGTGTTTTCATTATGTTTTATTTGCTTTGCTTTTGGGTTTAGAAGCAATTAAAAAAAAAGTCAGGGGTTGTATAATCCAAATTGAAATTTATGAAGTTATGAAGCAGTAGTAAAAAAGTAGTCTAGGAGCCCTTTTGATATTGACTGACTCTGCACAGCTCCCAAGATGCCCAAAACAGTAAGGGGGGAGCATTGTAGCTCATGCTTGAAAGGATGCGGATAACAAGCCTATGTGATATTTCCAGAGCTAGCATGCTAAAGAACAAATGTCTTACAACATACTCTTGGATTAAAAAAAAGTCATTTGTGTTTTCCACAAAGAAACTGAAAGAAGTAATCAAATCTGAGCTGCTCAAAGCAAAAACAAAAGCTGGTATCATCCAGGAAATATTGATTGGCCACTACTAGCTGTAGCCTGAGCCCATGGAAACATGTACAGTGATTAATTAGTGATGTCTCCTCCTGGAATAGGAAAGAGAAGTGGTTACAGCTGACTGCCTACTGGCTCCAGGTAAGATTGGGGGAGAAGGCATCCAACCTAAGACAGGGTACATATTGAAGGATAATATGTTTGTCCTATCACAGGTAAGGATGTTCTTCTGTCTCTGACAACCTAAGACAGACA